>NC_137821.1:44219237-44578163 GCF_963921795.1 Nannobrachium achirus | reverse complement strand
CGATATAATAACATTATCATATCATTTAAAACTTCAATAATATTAATCATGCACACTAAAAAGGCCTGGGTTAGAATCAACCCATTCTGGGTTGTTTTTAACTCATTCCATGGGTTGCTCCTGCACGTACCACGCCTGGGTTAACTTAACACTAGAAGATGGGTTGGTTCGATTCAACCCAGCAGGTGAGTTAGAATATTCTACTAAATTCTGGGTTAAATTAACCATACATCTGAGTTAAATGCAACCCATGTTATTTATTATATATTCTACCCAATCCTGGGTTAAATTAACTATATTCTGAGTTAAATGCAACCCAAGTTATTTATTATATATTCTACCCAATCCTGGGTTAAATTAACTATATTCTGAGTTAAATGCAACCCAAGTTATTTATTATATATTCTACCCAATCCTGGGTTAAATTAACTATATTCTGAGTTAAATGCAACCCAAGTTATTTATTATATATTCTACCCAATCCTGGGTTAAATTAATTATATTCTGAGTTAAATGCAACCCAAGTTATTTATTATATATTCTACCCAATCCTGGGTTAAATTAATTATATTCTGAGTTAAATGCAACCCATGTTATTTATTATATATTCTACCCAATCCTGGGTTAAATTAATTATATTCTGAGTTAAATGCAACCCATGTTATTTATTATATATTCTACCCAATCCTGGGTTAAATTATAACTGTCCATCTGATTAAATTCAATCCTTATTTTATACTCACCCCAAATGTGGGTCACATTATGTACCATTCTGGGTGTCACTTATTTAAACAATTACCAGCCACAATACATTTGTTACCTTACTGTTAAACAATTTAACACAATACATGATTTGGTCAAGCAAAGCATAATGCAATTAACACAAACCATACTTAACTCAAAGTAATTTTATAATAGAAAAATGGCAGATCAGAAACTTTGAAAACATTAGACAATTTAATCATTTTTAACAAGCACAGCCACATTATTTTGCTTAGAAAAACATTCAAGCATTCAAGCCATAACAACAAATTCTGAGTTCCAAAAAAAGAGTCTCAGAAGGATCCATGAGGAAAATGAGACAAATATGAGGTCCACTCCACCACGAGGACACAGACCGAGAGGAGGGGAGGAGGCTGGGAGGCGGAGGAGGGGGAGAGGAACTGAGCAAGAGAGAAAGAATGGAGGCAGGGGAGCGATGAGGGAGGGTAGAGGAAAGGGAAAGAGGTGCAGGGTGACTTGAACCATAAAGAGTAATGGCAGGGGAAAGGGGGACAGAGAAAGTAGGTGAGAGAAAGAACAAGACAGTCATCTTGGGATTCTCAGCTGACCCAACCCATCCAGGTGACCACCTGCATGCCTGTATGTTTCGCCAGATTGTCATCACAGAGATGCGTCCTTCTTCGATGGAAAGAGACAGAGGGCTCTTTAGCAATACTGGGAAATCATACACACACATTGGGCCTCCAGATACTTGTGGTGTACCGTTAACCTTTTACATGGAAACATTTCACATAAATCAGACAAATCTATAAGGATCTACATTATATTCTATTAATTGCAATATAGTGCTACCAACAAAACAGGCTGCGCATGACTGGAAGGAATGGGAATGGGCTATACTTAACGCAACCCAACAAGCAACCCAACAAACAAAAAAATATTTTCTGAAATGTAATCTTAAATCTTGTTTTCTAATTACTAAATCCCCAAAACTGTGACCTTTTGATGCTGTCCAAAATTTTCAAAACATTGAGGCTGTGTTACAGTAGCAAAGGAAGAAGGGGGGAAAAAAAAGAAAGAAAAAGGAGTGTGTTCGTTAGAAAGGGACAAAGCAGTCTTTGTTTATGTGGGGAAACCTCTGTGGAACACAATTTAAGGTTCAGATTAACAGATAAGGGCACTCTTTAGGAGTGCTTGGTCTTTACAGTCTCTCCTGTCTGTGATGGAGGCTGAGGGCCACGTGCTGCGCAACAGCAGATGTTTTACATGAGGGGTGAAGAAAGCCCTGCCACCTGAAGTCAGTGTAATGTGGATAGAGTGTGCAAGTCTGTGGAAGAGAGTGTGTGTGTGTGTGTGTGTAGGGCTGCACAATTATCGAAAAAAAAGATCGAGATCTACTGTAGATTCAGACACCTATTCAATCTCATTACTAGAAAGATTGTGATCTAGATTTAGATCACAATCTTCAAGTGGCCACTTGAACCCCATCCTTTTTTGTGGGGAAGACTTTTGCTGAAAATAGCCGCTTGTTGTAAGCTTGTCAAGCGGCTATTTTCAGCAAAAAGTCTTCCCCACAATAATAAAAGACAGAAAATACTCGTTTTGAGCCCCGAGAGACCAAATATTTGAGTTTCAAGTGGTTAAGCATAGAGGAAAAAGAGTCAATTCTCTGTTACAAGGAACTTGGTGCATTACTTTATGGTTTAGTCAAGTGCTTTAGCACGTTACAATACTGTATTTTTTTTACTGACCGAACACTGTGTGAAGAATCGTGAGAGAATCGTAGATCTCAATTCTTAGGGAGGAGAATCGAGATTCACATTTTAGCGAGAATCGTGCAGCCCTGTGTGTGTGTGTGTGTGTGTGTGTGCGAGAAAGAAAGGTCTACTGGCAAGCCAGAATTCTAGTGTTCATAAACTCAATCATTTTGTTGGCCGCTGGTAGTGGAATTCCATAGATTGTACTCTGTAGGAATTCCCACACATGTTGACACTTTTTGGGGTACTCTATGTCAAAGATGTAAAAGGCCTTGAAGCAGATGTCAATGGCTTGAAGAAGTTTCTCCTGCTCCAAAGCCTGTCCATCTATAATGACAAAGACCTGAGACAGTTGATCCGAGTAGTTGCCCAACGTCAGTATGTAGGGCTCAGGTCGGGACTTCTTGGCCTCATCAAGATACTCCACCATGTTGGTTCCAGGCTGAAAAACATAAAAAAGAAAAAAGAAAAGCAAGGGTAAGGACCAAGTATAGAATTAACACACATATACAATACTTGTAAACATATACAACACATACATGTTAACATGCTTAAGTAAAATGGAAAGATTTCCTTTAGATGTGCTGGATGGACTTACAGGCTGATGGTGGATGAAGGCCTCCATGCACTCAGCAACGGTGTGGCGAACCATTTTACTGCCACGGCCCCGTCCGACTTTGAATGGAGTTGGGGGGAGCAAGAATGGCAACTGCTGCAGAGCGAGATCCCCAACGCCATCTGCAGGAAAACATATAGCTATCAATACAAGGTGGAGCGGCATATCCTTTATTTTGTGACGCTTTGTGTCATGCAATGGCCAACAAGAATGTAACCTATGCCGTTATGAGCAGCCATGCGGCTCTGCAGGTGTTAGTTGTAGTTTAGTTATTTGCCCAGAAACTGGTTTGAGCGGTTCTAAACCTTCTACATTACAAGGTCTTCCCTTAACCGTGACAGAGTGTACAAATGGAAAAGCACTGACCTGTTGTGGTCCATTAGTAACACTGACAGTTACAGACTTCGATTTATTTTTTATCTATCATTTTTATCCCACGATTTTTGCAACCCCTATATTTTCACCCGGTGCCAATTATCTAATGTGATCCTGGGTGCTACACTGCCTCTGCCAGCCTGGGGAAGCAGCGGACTGATCTCATGCTTCCTTCTATGCCTGAGTAGTCCAAGCTGCTTTCTTTTCGACCGACAGCGGAGAGATTCCCCGGTTGGACGTAGCGCGTGGAAGGAACACGTTATTCCAACCAGTTCATTTTCCCCTCCATCAGGCGCCCCGGCTAGCTAGGGGGAGGCAGTATAGAGACCAGGATTACTGCATGTTTTTAGTGAGGGTACCTACCCTAGGGGACACGGGGAGAACATGCAAACTCCGCACAGAAAGGCCCTTTTGTCAACCCCACCTAGGGTGTGGGCACTGATGACACGGAGGAGGAGACATGCCACCAGCGCCCACAGCTTCCCCCTGCGGGAATTGAACCCAGGACCTTCTAGCTGTGAGGCGACAGCACTACTGACTGCGCCACCGTGCCCCCAGACTTCGATTTAGTCTGTAACTTCGGACTTAGATTTAGGCCCCACTAAAGGAACACAGAGTCCCTGGAATCAACTTTGAGAAGCCCTGGTCTAAAGAAGGCCCACTGGTATTTGAGGGGGACACTTCCAGAGAAGAGGAAACCCTAGGGCACCTGAAAGTGTGTGATGTGTGTGCCACACGGCTACATCTCTATATTACCGTGTCCCAGTATTTCTAAGTGGGTTCTCGATGGCGGTTAGTGTTAGTCAATAGGATTCGAAATACTGGTACATAGTAATACTGCCACGCTCCCATGCCACACTCACACAGAGAGGCTGTCAAAGTGGTGTGGATTCTTTGCGCAAAAGGGACTGTCGACTGACAAAGAACCATTTCAATAATATTTTACCTGATGTTAATTGTTCGATCGGCAGCTCCAGCTTCCGCTCCAGTCGTGCCACCTGCAGGATCTTCTCCGCATAAACTGGGACCCAGGTCTCATACAATTTGGATGCAGCCTCCGGATGCAAGACAAGGAAGTCCTGTGCCATCTATAAAATGGAAAACATTTGAAATCAAATTAAATGTGGGACACTACCAAAATATTATAAACAATGCATCATCACATGTACGATATTCCCTCTTACCATGCCGTCAGTCGTTAGGCGAGGGTAGTGTTCCAGGATCTGACTGACGGTCAGCTCTCTGGTGTTGTCCTTGATCCACCTGGCCCTGTAGATCACTGTGTCCTTCATGTAGGTCTCAACTTGTGAGAGTGGTTGAGAATTGCTTCTCAACCACTCTTTTAGTTGTGCAGCCCTCTCGTCCGATATGGTACATTCTGTAAAAAAAAAAAAAAAAATTGCTGTCAGTCACTAAAAGGTGGATTTTTTTTTATAATCATCCCTATCAGCAATATGTTGTGTGTTCAAATAGTTCTAAACAACTATAAATGTTATTGTGTGATTCCTCACATTCACTACAATCAGGCTCTGCTCAGATTTTCTGTCTGTGATAGTGTTCCCTAAACATGGACGTATTACACAACTTAAACAAGCTTAAACACATTGTTGGAACTGCCTTCTATTTGTCTGTTTAGTAATGACCTGGTATGACCGCAGCTGCTGGTCGAACAGGATCATCTGGTATTGCTGGTCGGCTAGTCGCCCTGGCCGCTGACCTCAGCTTCTTCCTGAGGTTTCTCAGCCTTTCCTCCAGGAACCCAGTGGCTGGATGGTTCTTCCGTGCGGCGGTGTACCAGATGTCCTGACAAGAAATCAAAATGTATGAGATTCAAGGTTCAAGGTCCAAGTTTATGTATATGTCCCTGAAGGGCGATTTGGTTTGCAGACAATCATTAAAAGCAGACGTAACATGGAAAAAACTTACATGGACTTGTCAAAACATGACAAGGCTCTAGTTACAGTGCAAGTGGAAGTAGTTTTACAAAGGCAAAGCCAAGAGTGGCAGGTGGCAGGGCCTCCCAAAATATTACAATACTAAATAGTCAACATGCGACACAAGTGTGGTCTACTCTATAACCCAAGACCTGGCACGCCCTCAGGAAACGCATGCACACCCCCTGTCCTAGGACACGTGAGGCACTGCCCCACCACTCACCGAAATCACAGTGTCCGTGGCGAGCGCTCACTCAAGCGCAGGTGCACGTGAGTGCACCCACACAAGCAAGCCCTCAAACACACGGCGCCGCTGTCACGAAGAGCAGCGAAACAGTACCCCCCGCCCCCCCAGACAAGAAGCACCCCCCTCAAGCGCACACCACAATTAAATACAGGCCAGACAGGCCAGACAGGGCCGTACAATTGTGTTATCGGAAGTAATATAAGAAGTATACAAAACTGAAAAAATATATAAACTATACAGACTATCACTCTATCAAGTTGGAAAAGGGCACAAATGAGAACTTATATGCCTAATTGCCTTGGCAGATGATGTCTCTTGGCGAACACCAGAAGGGAGCATTCTATACTCAGAATGTAGTCGATGAATAGAATAGAGATTTGGCACATTTATATTTTTGACAGCGTGGCTTTGATTAGAGCAGGGTGTTTCTGTACCTCTCTGTCACCAAAGAAGGCCATATTGTCGCTGCTTCCAAGGGCATGACAGGAGTGAGCTGTATTGTGTCTGTTACATGCTTTACCATTTTATGCTCAATGTACTGTATGCTTCTCAACGGTTACTGAGAACCGCAGACCTACAGTTCGACAGCATGTTTTGAGCTTGTCGTTTTCAGCATCAGCGACACATCACAGCATAATTGGCTTAATGTTAGGGGTCTCACTAAAATGAAAAATTTGAAAAGCAAAAAGACAGAAATAAAAACAACTCACGCTGCCACTGCTTGATGAGTCTTTCAAGCTGGGAAATGCCCCAATTAAGCTAGATGCCAGGGCCTTCTTGGTCTCTGCCGTAGGACTGTGAAACAGAAATAACAACTATTTATCATATCAAGTAGTTCCAGTGAGTTGATTTGATGTAACAAATAAACCATTTTTAAATAAACCATTTTTAAAAGACAAATCACTTAATCTTGCCATTTAACCATTAATCCCAAACCAATTAATCCCCAGCATTGGTATTGTGAGGAAAGCTTCTGCTGAAAATGGATCGACAAGCTTTCCCCACAATAACAGAAATATACTAGTAATGAGCCCTGAGGGACCATGTATGGTTCTAGTGGTTAAGAGGATCCCTAATCAACATAAAACATAAAGCTTATTTAAATGTTTACTTCTCTCCAAACTTCTCGATAAGGTGCGACACCAAGATGCGGACAAGGTTCCATCTCTGGCCCGTGGTGATTAGATTTGTCTCGTCAAGGCTCTTCACAATCACCGCTCCATCCGTGAACCGTGTAAGGACCTGACGGACATTCTTAGAAAATAGCAAGACACAAAATTGCAGATTTATTATTTGGTTAGGAATGGGTGATATTAATTCAAATCAATATCAACATTATTTTGATAATTAATAGGGCTGTACGATTCTCACTAAAATATGAATCTCGATTTTTCTCCCTAAGAACTGAGATCAACAATTATCTCACGATTCTTCATACAGTGTTGCGGTCACTACAAATGCCATTAAACTGACAAAATACAGTATTGGAACATGATAAAGAGCTGACTAAAACACAGTAATGCAATCATTATTTTCTGTCTTATATTGTGTGGAAAGCTTTTTGCTGAAAATAGCCGCTTGACAAGCTTACAACGCGTCGCACTGCGACGTGTTGTAAGCTTGTCGAGCTGCTATTTCAGCAAAAGCCTTCTCTAGGTTCAGGAGGTTAAAAAAAAATTTAGATCACGATCTTTCTAGAAATGAGATTGAATAGGTGTCTGAATCTAGATGTCGATCTTTTTTCGATAATTGTGCAGCCCTAATAATTGATGCACGCCTTGTGTGGTGAGCTTGTAGAGCGCCATTTTTTTTTCATGCAAGGCTGAACAGACAAATATATAAGACTTAAAAGGGTATTAGCGCAGAACTTACAAACGTAGGAATTAGGTGTATCGTCTGATACATCATGAGGGGATCAGGACCAGGCGGGATCACAGGACCAGGCGGGATCACAGGACCAGGTGGGGTCACGAGATCAGGTGCGGGCGATACCTCCATGGGGGTTTGGGCAGGAGGCGTGTCATCACAGCCTGTAGGTTGTACAGGTGCAGGCGTCGGTCCAATCTATACAGAAGACCAAGGTTAGTATAATAAATGAGGGACAAGAATAGGGCACTGAAGTCTTTTTTTTTTTACTTTTTTTTTTTTTTGTAACCCATTTTTCACCCAGTGCCAATTGCCTAGTAGTCCTGGACTCTGCTCTCCCCCCTGCCAACCTGGGGAGACAACGGACTGACCTCGTGATTCCTTCTATCATGAGGAGTCCAGGTTGCTTCTTTTCACCTGACATTGGTGATTTCCCCGGGATGGACGTAGCACGTGGAAGGAACACGTTATTCCAACCAGTTCATTTCCCCTCCATCAGGCGCCCCGGCTGGCCAGGGGGAGGCATTATTGAGACCAGGATTACGTGCATGTTTTTGTGAGGGTATCAACCCTAGGAGACACGGGGAGAACATGCAAACTCCACACAGAAAGGCCCTATTTGCCAACCCCACCTAGGGTGTGGGCGCTGATGACGCGGAGGAGGAACACGCCGCCAGCGCCCACAGCGTCCCCCTGCGGGAATCGAACCCAGGACCTTCTAGCTGTGAAGCGAAGCGCTAACCACTGTGCCACCGTGCCCCTAGGGCACTGAAGTCTGATGTAAATGACGCATCCTACCTGGTTCGCATTCTGAATTGGCTGCATATTTTAACAGAATATCAAATATATCTGACTATCATTAACGATAGTCATCTCCCTGTCAATGTCACCGGGCAGATTGTCTTTGGGCCTCAATGCTTTTGAGACAATTTAAAGATGACCCAACCCTATTCTAACAGAAAAACCTTTACGAACCAGGGGATGAGCGAGTGACGTCAGGACTTCAGTACTCTATTGGAATCCCCAATAGAGGACCCGTTTCAAGACAACCAAGTGATATGTGGACAGTGCTGGAGCATACTTTTAGAGAGTGCACGTGGGCTTCACCTTACAAAAATGATGTGATTAAACAAAAACTACTTACGGTACCACTTATCACTCATTTAAAGACCATGGCAGTAGTCAGTAATCAGGTCAGCCCAGTAGTTGACAGCATCTCACCATCCCAGTAGTACCTTCAATCCGCCTGAGAAGTCAAGTGGTTCGTCCTACCCAAAAATACTGATCATTTCCAATTGATGGACACTTTAAGCAGCATACCCAGGACACCGTAACCCTGGTGTGGGGGCTATATCAGGTACTGGGCCTTTGCCAGAGGCCGCCTGGAGGTAACAGTGGTTAGGGTACCCTCATTTTGTCCCATAGGTCTAGGCCCCCACTGTCGGATGCAGTTTAACGTCGTGCCCAGGACAGAGTGATTCTAAAAACGTCTGTAGCGCAACGAAATGTATAAACTCTCATCCTCCTCTCTGTACAACTTGGCTGCATGGAGGGGATGGTGATCAAGCAGATCTCTTAAATCTACTGCTACCAACAACTGAGTGGGAATGACACTGTATGCGTATAAATGCCTATCAAACCACTGTGTTTCCCACTTCTGTATAACAAGCTTTATTGACGTTTGCTCCAGTAGTATAACGGATTCTATGAGACCAAATTGAGGCTCTCCATCCTGATCATAGGAAAGGAATACACTCATGCCTGCTCTGTAATTATTTCCCTTAAATTTAACCCAGGCTGGCATATAAACTTCACTGAAAAGGGGAATACCTTCTAGCCCACTTTGGATCCTGTCATTAATGTCGACAAGAAGTGTACTTTGCCCTGGACCAACTTCTGTAGTGTGAGACAGGATTGTTCCACATAAGAAATGGTAGCACTGCATCATCTGATGGCGAAATGCCATGGTTTTACATATATTTCTAAAGTTACAGGTTACATTGCTAACTTGTTTGAAAAATGCATGCCGTGCTTCAAATCTCATTGCCCAGAACTGCTTTAACGGTCCAAGTTTTAGAATGATTCGTGGGTAGTGGAGCATAAAGTGTTGCTTTGGCCGTAAATTTAGATGAGGATATAGCTCCATGAAGAGGCAGTGATGCTCTTCTATGATTTTGCCTAAGTACAGTGTTGCTGCTACTGTAAGTGACGGGGAGAAGATAATTTCCATGCAATGGAGTAGGAGGAGTAGAAGTTCCCAATGCTTGTTTTCCAAGGGAACGAGATCACCTATCATGAGTGGTAGTAGCCTAATTAGGCACCACATTTGAGATGCTGACTGACGCATGGAGCCGTCAAGGTTTTTGAGATCATTCTTGCTTATGACCGAAGGCTTGTTAGACTTATCAGTAAATCCATAGTCAAAGCTTGTGATTCTGTTATTCAACTGTGCTAGTGTGAGATGCTTTTGCTCGATTAGTGAATTCAACACAACTTTGACTTCGTAAGGCGCCGCCCCCTCCAGTATATCATGCATCACATCCACAGACACGTTGTCTGACACATGATAAAAAGCCAAATCGTTCAAAACACTGTCCCTTTTCAAGCCTGTCTGGGAGGCGTCGGCTGTAAGTAAATCTGCCTCATAAGTTTTGCGATCACGCAAAAGTCCAGGATCTTCAAGTACCTGAGACAATCTCTGCTCTTTATTTGCTTTGCAAAACCGACATGCATAATTCGCACCAAAGGACTCAACGTAGCCAAGAACAGTATGCACTCCCAAATTGTCTCCAACTACTTGGAGCACTGTGAACTTGACAACACCTCGGTAGTTGGGGGTATTAAGAAAGATGCCATCCCTCTCTAGATCCTTGATCTCTTCTACAATTGGGCGCAGTATTGCATCTATGGTGTGGTGTGCTGCATCATCGGATTTGTACACAGCTAAAAGGAACTGTGACTGCAGGGTAGATAGCAAGTCTGGGGGCAAGCTCTTCAACATGAAATAAATAAGTCCCAACTTGTGAATACCAGTTTTCGATCCTAAGACATTGACAATTTCGACATCATCTTGATAGATCAAAATTGGGATTGACACCTCTTTCTGGAATAAGGGATGCGATTTACAAAAGTCCCCATCGAAAACATCCTGAATTGCATCACCCTCTCTACGCTGCCAATCGAGCATGGTCTCTAAAATCCCGGGAATAGTAAGAATCTTGGTCAAAAGGCTCTTCAATGGTATGCGGTAAAATGAATCATGGACACCAACTTGACGGACAGTGCCAGTGGCAGAGGCCGTTGATTGAACATAGGTAACCCCTGACAATATCTCCTCAACTGGCTGAATAAAGTTTCCAGTTGTTAAAAAATATTTCATTTGCTTATAATCAGACTCCATTCCTTTGAAAGGCTCAGCTAATTCTGAGAACTCCACCCCAAGCTCTTGTACCTCATTGCGTTGATCAAGACCAAACTGACGGAATACAGACATGGTCTTTGATTGCAGTCGGCTGACAATATTGCCAATTAAATTGGAGGTATGCTGAACCACAAAGTTGATGTTTGTGAATGTCATTGAAGTTTTAGCTCTAAGCTGGGCTAAAAAGAGGGCCACTCGATTGGTAATGGACTCTGGCTCTAGTTCATCCCAATCCTCAACAACTTGATCTCCCTGTTCTGGCTCCATGTCAGCATTCAGCATTTCAACAGCAGGTGGGGCATCTACCTGTGGGGGCCGTGGGGCTGGGCCTTCGAGGGGGTCATCAACAATATTCCTATCTTCATGCTGGGTTTCTAGGTGTCTTCTATAAGAATACATCTGGCTAAATGTCCGACCACAACCACTTTCACAACACTGGAAATGTTTAGATACAGAGTACACATGGTGTACTCCCCGTAAATGCCTTAAAAGATTCTTGACATCCCCTGAAATTCGGTTTCTGCATTTGAAGCAAGTGTAGGGCATCTTGCCAAAATAAAACAACTACTTACAAACTCTCTAAATTTTTTTAAGAACTTGAGCCTAGGACCGGCTCTTGGGATTAGCTGGGTGATGGTGGCATCATCCAACAGAGAGAAACTGTCCTGATCAATCCCCTCGTCTGAAAGACAAAAGAAGAAAACAAAACAAAACATCATTTTTCCAACAGAGGAACAGGGAGAACAATGAAATAAAATAAATAAAAAATAAATAAAACAGAGCTCAGGGGATTCATCTGTAACAGATGTTTGAAATTAGTTCTACTGCAAATGATTACACTCAGCAAAGCTGATCAGACATGTTAACCTCTTTTGGTCCTCAACTTTACAGGTTAGAGAAGTGGTTCTCAACCTGTGGGTCGGGACCCCCCAACATTGTGAAAATGTTGTAAAGCGTTGTGACCCTGCAGGTTCACAATATGTATCCGAGGTCAACAAATGGAGGTCAATTCAATTATCTTTGGGGGTCACAGCCTGAAAAGGTTACGAACCACTGTTAGAGGACTATAGATGAAACCCATGGCCATTATCTCAGCCATGATTGGTCGGGGTCGGGGCTGAGAAAACTGTTTAATGACAACAAACATCCTATTTCTGACTGACACGGATGTCATTAAAGGGATAGTTCACCCTCTAAATTACTTTTGTTGTATGGTTATTGTATGACTTTGACTTTTGTTTTGTTTTTTAATTGACAAGATTGTTTAGATATCTTTTTACTGCCGTAACTTAGAGGCTTTGATCACTTCCATTCATTTTGTTTCTGCTTCATTTTTGTATCCTTGATTTATCTGTAAAGGATAATTTACAAACAAAAAAGCTATTGCTGTCAGTCGATTAAAAATATGAATCCCATTAATCGCATGGTTGTCCATAGTTAACTCACGATTAATCCTAATTTAATCGCATATTTTTTATCCGCTCTAAATCTACCTTAAACTGATATTTTTCCATTTTTTGTATTAATCATATCAATATAGTAGCCAATTACTCTCCTATTGACGGATATTATGACACTGACTAGATGGATATGATACTGACAATGGATGAATAAACTGACTGGATGATTATACCGATGCGTACACTGCTGTATACAGTCAGGCAACACCCATATGACTGAAACACCTGTAAAAAGAGTCCTGCGTCGATTCATTTCCCGTTTCCCACAAACTACGGGGCGACCAAAGGTTCAAAAACTTAATCACAAGTTTAAAAAAATGTACTAGTTAACTGAACCTTTCAGTTAACTAAAGCGTTAACTTTGTCAGCTATAGAAAAATCACAACATCCTGAAATCATCAAAGGGTAGGTAAACCATACAACAAAGGTCATTTAGGGGGGTGAACTATCCCTTTAATCCAGTGGTTCTCAAACTTGGGGTCGGGACCCCAAGTGGGGTCCCCAAATTATTTTGTGGGGTCTCCAGATGATTAGCTTAATATCCAATTTTATTATTATTTTTCTCTCACTTTTTCATAAATAATCCAACATCCATTATAAGTGTACACAGGGTATCTAGAGATTTATAAAGTGACAATTTAAGTAATTGAATTTCAAATTCAATAGCTTTTTAATCCCAAACTGTCAAATATTAAGCATGAAAGAGGCAAATATTGTGAAAATAGCTGATCTAAAAGCTCACAAGGCCTCTCTGTGTAATTTATCTGTGGAATCGAGTCGAACAAATATAGGCTAACGGGGTCCTCACTTCAAATAGGATTATTTGTGGGGTCCCCAGCCTAAAAAGTTTGAGAACCACTGCTTTAATCAATTGGGTTCATCTGCTGGTCAATTGTTGTCAGTTAATCAAATAGTATAGCACAGAGAATGTACACCGTATGCTCAATACAAATGTCATGGTATATCACAAAAAGCAGTTATCAACTTCATGACAGCAATGTATGTGGATGGGAAAACATATTGTACCTCTAAATATGTCTACCAGATCTGGTAGCTGCCACTCCACCAATGTGTCACGGACAAAGCTGTCCATCTATCTGAAACAAACACAAAGGAATTAAAATTAGTTATACATACACAACTAAAAGGCATTATTCCAAGAAAGCATTACACTTGTTTACATTGGAGACCTTTTAAAACTCATAAAACAAACCGTGTTTACTAGCTAGCTGCTTGCCCAGCAAAATACAGCTTATGTAAATGACAGTACAGATTCGCTGGTACAAAGTCAACTAAAAGGCATTATTCCAAGAAAGCATTACACTTGTTTACATTGGAGATCTTTTAAAGCTCATAAAACAAACCGTGTTTAAGGTTTAAGAACTACTGTTATGCTCACCAATTGAAGAGTGACACAGAACCTAGCAGGCTAGCAAAACAGTGTTTACTAGCTAGCTGCTTGCCCAGCAAAATACAGCTAATGTAAATGGTTGACACCAAAACAGATACAATCTAACCTTCACGGTGGTCTTTGGTGAACGTTAGGTATACCGGGATTGTTTCTGTATCGACAATATAGCGTTAGCCACCGGCATTATAGATTATACCAAGTTGCAACTTAAGCTAACGTTAGCTGTGTAGCTTGCTGGTCTATTAACCCTGAGAACGAGCTACATGGCTAGCGTGCTATGCTAACGTGGCTAGCGTGAAAAAAAAACATTTCTCAAATGTTTCATTTTAGTACATATACAGCTAACGTAAATGGTTGACACCCAAACCCATACAATCTAACCTTCACGTTAGTCTTTGGTGAGCGTTAGCTATCCCGGGAATGTTTCTGTAAAGATAATATAGCGTTAGGCACCGGGTAGCATCTACAGGCAGGGTTAGCATTAGCAACGTAAGCTAACGTTAGCCGTGTAGCTAACTGGCATACTTAACCTAGAGAACGAGCTACATGGCTAGCGTGCTATGCTAACGCGGCTAGCGGGCTAACCCTCGGGACGAGTGGTAGTTATGGTGGGACAGAGACACGGCGGCCCGGCCTCCGGCCATCACCCGCCGCCGCGGCGCGGCGTGAGCCGGCGCTACGGCCCATAGCTACGGCCCCAACGGCGGCCCGGGTCCCCGACGGGGGTCCTTTATGGCGGCCCGGCCGCCGGCCATCACCCGCCGCCGCCGTTACCGTGAGCAGCGCCGACTCGAGACGCACAACAGACGGCTGGGCAAGATAGCTCGCCTGGACATGGGCGAGGGTCCCTTTTGGTAACCTGATAGTTAGTAACCATAAATTAGATACAACGCAAGTAAGCACAAACCTTTAATTATCTGCTTTGTTGCTTGTTGTTGTTTGTTGTGCTGCTTGCTGATGCGTGCTCACGCCGTGCTGCTGCTGCTGAAGGAAGTGAACTTCAAACAGGGAACGGAGGAACGCAACCCAGGACTTGGGTTTTAAGGGAACACAGGTTCCGAGTAGGACTCGGTCAATTAGTTAACTCTTCCCATGAGTTGCATAAGCTTACCCATTATGGAGTATGGTTAACCCACGACTAGTTAGCAATAACCACTTATGAGTTAACCTCTTCACAACCCAGGATCTGAGTAGCTTATCCAACCCAGGTCTTTTTAGTGTGTATCTGCACATTTCTAAAGTGACACTTTAAGGACTTTTTAATACCTCTAAAATTATAAATTAAACATTGGCCAAATTGTCAAATATTAGAGGCAGAGATTGTGAAAATAGCCGATCTACATGCTCACAACGGCTCGCAACGCGAGGCGTTGTGAGCATGTAGATCTGCTATCTTCACAATAGAACCATGTTATACAAAATGTAATTCCTCAACTCTTAGTGCTCGTCAGGGTAGAGGGGTCCCCAGTTAAAATGTGATTATCTGGGGGGTTGCGGCCAGATAAGGTTGAGAACCACTGGTGTATATGAGACATACAGAGAGAGATAGATAGTGAGCATGTACGACAGGTATGTCACATCTCTTCATGGCAGGCGCTCCTTGTGAGTGTGAGTGTGCAGTGTGGGGGTGGGATTGTCTGGAGAGTCAGTTGAGGACACCGTGTCACATCCTGCCACTACAGCAAAACAACCCCGACCCCACACACACACACGCACACGCACACGCACACACACACACACACACACACACACACACACACACACACACACACACACACACACACACACACACACACACACTCTAACCCTGAGCAAAACACCGCAAGAACACTGCTGCATTCCCCCTCAGCCCTGACCCCCAGTGCCAATTATAGCGATAAGGCTGTCTGCGGGTGCGGGTACGTGTGTGTGTGTGTGGGCGTGTGGGTGTGTGTGCGCGTGTGTGTGTTCCTCTAAGTCACTTTCCCTGCTTTTGTGAATGCAAAACAACACAAGCCACACACATTTTGTATGGTGCGCGCGTGTGTGTGTGTGCGTGTGCTATCCACATGGGGACCAAATATCCTCTCAAGGATATTAAAAGCAATACGAAGGTGACTTATGGGGAACTTTGCCTGGTCCCCTTGAGGGCCCTTGAGGGAAATGGTCATTTATTTTCATTGCCAAGAAATATTTTTTAGAGCTAAGGTTACAATTAGTGTAAAAATCAGGTTGGGGTCAGGGTTTGGATTAGTTATTTTGTCGCTGTCGGGTAGAAACCTTTCCAAAACCGTTCCATTTTTATTATTTAAAAATAAAATAGGGAAAATAGTCGGTCTACAAGCTACAGTAACACCACGGAGACACATTATGAGCTTGTAGATGTTTCACTACTTTTGTGCAACACCCTTGTATGATGAAGTAGGACATTCATTTATAAACATAAAAAAGTGTAATATGGAGATACAAGGTTGGCTTTAGGTTTAAAGGTGCCCCCGATTCCTTTTTTAATTGCCTTTTTTACATCCCCACATGGATAGTACGTTCGAAGCCGAGTGCGTGAACATGGTTTGGCAAAGCTGGTGACATCTCTCTCTCTCTCTAAAATAGCAGATTGGACACCATGGGGACTTTGGGAAGACACCTTTGAGTACGACAGGGTCCAGACTAAAATAACATTTTACTCCACTTTTTTCCAACTTATGTTGATCCCAAATGACTGGCCATACAGTACATGGGATCTATTTGCAGAATTGCCCCAGTCGTCCAGTTTCCCCAGCAGCCCCCATAGCATATAAAGTGGAGCCCATAAGCATATCGCTACTTAAATGTTGGGGGTAGATGGCATGGGGTGGAATGCATTTGAGTCCCATTCAAGAGATCAATGGGGGAACATTTACTATAATCCAAAAATGTTCTTATATTATTGAACTCAAATCTCCATGGTGTGAGTAAACACTACTACTCCTTTAAGCTATGTATTGCCGTCAAAGTATATATATATGTTTTCATTAATCTGTTATTAGTTGTCATTACACATTGCCTTGGTTGTCCCACATGGTTATCACAACTCACAGATCCGTTTTTGGTTACGGATCTTTTTTTTATACAAAACGGAGGGTGTCTACACAAGAATGCAACGTCTGACACTTGATGTCAGAAGGGGGCTGGCCAACGTTGTTGTCACAAGCGTGGCCTCCCACGGGTCGCAGACAATGTCAGGGAGAGAAAGATGCGGCTGGCTGGGCACCGTTTCAGTCACTCGGAACCGGCGGCCACTCTTGACAAGCAGGCTGACACTGTGGGGGGCGAACCAAGGCACAGCTAAGAGGGGAGAAAGAGAGGCACCACGTGGACACACGTGACACTGGAGCAAGCAACACATCAACACCCTGTGCTGGATGGGAGGGAGTGAAGTCCTGAGTTATAGTCCACACCCCTTGCATCAAAATGACACAGTTGGATGCCATCTATTGCTAAACCTGCCACAACAGAAAAAAGTCTGACTTTATTGTGCCATCTTCGATGACAAATGTAGTGGCTGTAGACCAGGGTTCCGCAATTAGTTTTCCCCAAGGGCCGAATTATGTCTAGGGTAACAAGCCGAGGGCCACAACATTGCAGGGGGCGACGGTGGCGACGATGTCTGCTGTGCTTGTAGATCTGCTGTTTTCAGTACTTTTGTGTGACGGCCTTTTATGATTTACGAAAGAACGTACACATTTGGAGATACGAGATTTTCACCCGACAACGACAATATACAAGTGTTGTTGCTGCTCTTATACCACCATTATTACTGGGGTTGGTGTGGGCCAGACAGTAGCCCCCCACGGGCCGCAAATGGCCCGCGGGCCGCCGATTGGGGAACCCTGCTGTAGACTATTGTTCTTGTCCATTTATATTTCACCTAACGGTAACGTTTTCTGTAATGACAAAAGTCTATTGAGTTCAATGGACATCTTCTGTAACCTTTTCTGTAACCCCAACAAAGTCCTTTGAGTTGAATGGACTTTTTTTTATTGGACAATATAACGTCCAATCAGAAAGGATTGGTCAAGCTTCATCAAATGGAGAAGGAATTCATCAGGAACAGTGCACATTTATTTCCCAACGTATTCCTCGAGACTTGTGACAGTGCAACCATGCTATACTTGTGCTTTTTTAAATTCACACAATCAATGAATCATTGGGCCAATCTACCATCTGTCCATCACCATCACATTCACTACATGTTTGTCCATCCATCCATCTATCCATCCACATTCCTAATCACTACCTCCCAAACAAACATCTCTGCCCTGTTCGCTTACCAGTAAAGCAGGGGTCTTCAACAGGTGGTCCGGGACCCCTAGGGGGTCCTCAGAGTTACTACAGGGGTCCTTCCAATCCTTTTTACATTAACAACTTAAACCCTAGCGTCCATATTCTGAGAACTGTAGCAAAAAAAAACAGATCTACAAGCTCACAACGCCTCGCAGATCGGCTATTTTTGGCAAATAGCTTTGGTGTAGAGGGGAAAAAGAGCAGACTAAGTACAGAGTAAAAGGTCAAGTTTATTAGGTAATGATGGACTCACGTGGTTAAATATCTGAAAACACAAATTGACATGAATCCAAAATACACTGATGATTGTGCTGTCAAACAATGAAACCATAAGGGATCTATGAAAAGGTTGTGGGGGTGCCTGCTTCATCTTTCTATCAACTAAGGGGTCCCTGGCCTGAAAACGTTGAAGACCCCTGCAGTAAAGCGATTTGGACCACATCAGCCCAGATCGCACTGCAGCAGGGGAGGAGGTGGGCCCCCCCCGCTCACGCCGCGGCCCCCCTGGGAAGGGCCGTCAGTCCTGTGAGAGGCTATGGGTCTGGACAGCACCAGCCTGCTGCCGGCTCCCTCATTAGAGCTTGAGTAATGAGACCGCATCTAAGCTGTCTCTCCTCTGCCACGATGGGGCCTGAGGGGACCCTGTATCTCTGGGTCTGATCATGTTGTAGCGCTCACGTGTGTGTGTGTGTGTGTGGTGTCTATACATGACGGCATGGCCCCCGCTGTCTCCCCAGTCCCCATCCTGCCAGACACTTGCAGGGGGAACGGGAGCGATTTCGACAGGTGCACTTAACCGATTAACACCTGGAGTTATGTTATACTTTAGCTATTGAAAAATAGCAAATATACAACCTCACAGATCTGCTATTTTTGAAAAAGAAAAATCAAGTTTTTTGGTACATTTTTTAAATCACAAAAAAAATGGGGGTCCGCAGCCAAAAAACATTTTTAGGGGTCCTTGACATGAAAAGTTTTGAGAAACACTGATTTAGACATGGAATCGGGTCAAAATATTCAAAGACTTTTACAACATTTAAAAAAAATTGCAGATCTACAAGCTCGCAGCGCGGCACTCGGTGCCGCGCTGTGAGCTTGTATGTCTGCTATTTTTCAATAGCTAAAGCATAAAATAATAATGGTTAGACACGTTCCCGATCCCTATGGCTTAAATGCACTGAGCCAATTGTGCACAGTCAATTACAGTTCTACAGGAGGCGAGGTTGTCGCTACACTGGCTCTGTGCACCATGCATCTAGGCCCGTTCCCAACACCCCTCCTTTCCTCCAGACACAGGAGGAGATGGACTCTGTGTGTGTGTGTGTGTGTGTGTGTGTGTGTGTGTGTGTGTGTGTGTGTGTGTGTGTGTGTGTGTGTGTGTGTGTGTGTGTGTGTGTGTGTGTGTGTGTGTGTGTGTGTGTGTGTGTGGGAGGAAGAAGCTTCTGGACGGGAACCAAAAGTGGCCCCGTTGCCAAAATCGCCGCAATATGCTTAGACCGGAGGGGAGTCGCAACCGATGCCCAGATCCCCACAATCCCCTCCCTGAGGCAAGGCAGGAATTACAGTCACACTGTGTGTGTGTGTGTGTGTGTGTGTGTGTGTGTGTGTGTGTGTGTGTGTGTGTGTGTGTGTGTGTGTGTGTGTGTGTGTGTGTGTGTTTATACAGTTACTCAGCTCCTTAGAAGGGATAGCATGGTCTGCTGTATGACACACTCTTTGAGCAGTGGAGAGGACAATCCGTAGTAGACACACACACACACACACACACACACGCACGTGCACAAGTGCATGCAGACACACGTACGCGCACGCATGTGCACGCACGCACACAGACAGGGGCAAGGCAATCTGCTCTGCCCATTCAAGACAAGCGGGGCCAGATTGCCTCGGGTGCCGTAAGTCAAGCGAGGTAAGGACGGAGGAAGATATAGAGAGAGGGGAGGGGAGAGAGAGAGAGAGAGAGAGAGAGAGAGAGAGAGAGAGAGAGAGAGAGAGAGAGAGAGAGAAAGTAAATATGAAGGGAGAGCAACTACGAGGGTCACCTATCCTATACCCTGGTGACAATCCGACTCCATCGCAGTACATAAAAAAGGGGTGCTCTGACAACAACGGGGCCTCACATCGGTCAGTTCTTGTTTTTTTAACCATCAGTGGAAAGCATTAGATCAGAGGTCTTCAACGTTTTCAGGCCAAGGACCCCTTTGTTCAGAGAGAGATGCAGCAGGGACCCCCACAACCTGTAGATATAGTTTATAGTAGATATAATTGTTTGACAGCACGATCAACAATGTATTTTGGATTCATGTTAATGTGTGTTTTCAGATATTTAACCACTTAAACCATCAATACTTAATAAACTTGTCCTTTCACTGTATTTAGTCTGCTCTTTTCCCCCTCCAAAGCACTTTGCCGAAAATATCTGATCTACAAGCTCACAACACGATGTGAGCTTGCAGATCTGCTATTTTTGGCTTAAGTTCTCAGAATATGGACGCTAGGGTTCAAGCGAATAAAGGGGAAAAAAACAAGTTCCTATCACACAAAGATTTGGAGGACCCCCTGTAGTAACTCTGAGGACCCCCTAGGGGTCCCGGATCCCCTGTTGAAGACCCCTGCATTAGATAATTTGAACTGTTTACTTTCTTGCCTAGGAAGGAAATTGAGATATGGGGAACACCTAAAGCGACAGTGACACTTGTGTTAGTCGTAACACTTCTCATCATCTTCTCATCATCTCCCAAAAGCACTTGGCTGAGGTAAATGCTCCCCGCCGTAATGTTTCACAATAGCGTGCATAATAAAAACAACAAAGGTTCTATGAAAAGTTATGGTGACAATAGAAGGTAGGCTACAGCGAGTCTTTAGACATACTGTAGAGGGGACCTATTTTGCTTAACACATTTACTGCCACAACCCGAAGAACCAAAAACAAATGCTGCTGTCTCTCTGCTCTCCGCCAGGCCCGATGAAGCAGAGAATTTATAGTGATTGCTTTAATCTCTATAAAACAATTAACTCATTGACTGCGCCGCCACGAGTTTCCCGAGTTATTCCCGTTGTCTGAGGCTGCGTAGCCCGAGTTTCACGAGTTGGGGCTGTTTTCAAGGTTTATGCAAAAGTACACTTTCCCCTAGCCTGTTACAAAATGTCATGTTTCTATGATAAAAGGGTGGTTAAAAATCACACATCAAAGTCAGCTTGTTTGAAAACAAAGGAGAAATCGACCTCCCCAGTCCCCATGACCCAAAGTGAACTCATTTATCAGGACACGGCTTCAGTTCTGCCGACACAGTGCGGCGCGGCCGCAGCAGTGGTGAAACAAAACTAGCAGATCTTCAAGCAGACCATTCTGCATGAATCAAAAACATTTTCACTTGAAAAGCTGTGACCTGCTGCACTGGGTCACCCTAACTCTAACCCACACACAGCTCCATACCCACACAAAAAAGTTCAAAGTTTCTACAAGAAAAGTTTACCAAAACGGTAAGACCCAGCAAGAAAACAATGGCTACATCAGAGCCTCGTAGCAACCGCCCGGCCTCTCAGGCCTCTCTATACCAAAACAAGCCAACACAAACACATCAACAACACAGCAACACCTCCCAGATGAAAGCATTGACAAATCAACACTCAAAGTGTTATAAAAGTTTCAACATAAACTTACCTCAGTGTGATGAGGAGAGCGTTGGTGTAACACACACACACAGAGAGAGACAGATAAGTCCAGTGCGGTTTAGTGTCAGTAGATCAGTAATCCTATAGTTTCATTCGTGTAGTTTTCTTTTTCTGTTTGTGAGCGGGTTTCATGCCCTCACCGCGGCACAGCAAGCGCCCGACGGCTAGCCATGGTTCGCCGGTCGCCTCTGATTCTGGTTCCCGTCGCGAACCAGCCCGATCCCTGGACGCGGGCGAGGGGCTAGAGCGCCTCCATCGAACCCCGGTCCTGGTCAGATCACCATGGATGCCTTTCTAATCGCCAATTTGCCCCGTCCGGAGACGGATACGGAGTACGAGACGGATGAGGCGGCGCCGCCGTCCCAACAACACACACCGCGGGCAGACATGGCTCCACTGCCCGCACTCCTCACGCCGGAATCGGTGGCTTGCGTGAGGCCACGCGAAGAACGCTCTGCCATGCCCATGTCGCCGAGAGATAACATCGAGACGCTCTCCCAGTCCCAGAGTGAGATGTATGTATTATCCATATCATTGATCCATTCAAAAACAGCAGATGGCAGTCAGTGCAAGTTCACAGCGCATCACTTTGTAGCCTACTTTCCTGACTAACTAACTTTCGCTAAATTATTCACTCGATCAAATGATGTGTACTGTACAGGTCCGTGTCCGATGCAGATGATGTCATCGGCAGCACTGATGATTGTCAGAGCAGTATAATCAGAGAGTGGTGTCACCGCGGGGTCAGAAACAGCGCTGGTCACGTGGTTCATTGTCACTTTACACCTCATAGACTTCAATGCATTTTGTAAACTTCCGGTTGGCCGTTTATCACTATACGCCAATAGATGTGTGCGTAGAAGACCTGGCCCCATGAAGTGAACGGGAGTGACGCAACTCTCCATTCTAGGGCTCTGATGATTGTGAGTGGCACCCCCGGAGAGCAACACGCAACCGCAAAGACGACCCTTTCTATGCGCGTAAGTTGTGCACATGCAGCACACATTGCGCGCGCGTGCACACACACACACACACACACACACACACACACACACACACACACACACACACACACACACACACACACACACACACACACACACACACACACACACACACACACACACACACACAGTATATTCTGTATAATGTATTTATTTATTTAGATGAGTAACTAATCGCTCTGGGTCTACTAAATGCCTAAAACATTTCCCATGTCAATATGTTCAAAATAAAACAGCATAATGGCAAATATAAATGTATTTTTCTGTTCAAGTTATTCTAGTCAAGGTATTGATGTTTTGTCATTACCCATAACAGTAAAATACATATTCCCATTTTCACCATGCAGTACCCCTGCATACCCATAGTACACATACACCCACAGCAAACCTTTATGTATCTCATATAGCATTGATGCTTTTCACACACACACACACACACACACACACACACACACACACACACACACACACACACACACACACACACACACACACACACACACACACACACACACACACACACACACACACACACACACACACACATGGAAACAGAACTTTTCATTCAATTTGAGGAGTAAATAATGTATTTTATTTTGGTATGCGTTTTCAGAAGCTGATCAAGGAAGTGCTTCTCTGTCAGGCACTGGGACACAGAGACCTTCAAGCAAAGGAACAGGCAAAGGTAAGATAAAAATAATGATATTTTTTTTATATATATATATATATATATATATATATATATATATATATATATGTGTGTATATATATATATATATATATATATATATATATATATATGTGTGTGTGTGTGTGTGTGTGTGTGTGTGTGTGTGTGTGTATATATATATATATATATATATATATATGTGTGTGTGTGTGTGTGTGTGTGTGTATATAGGAGCTCCTGAGCTTCACCGAAGCCATTGTCGAAGCCTGGTGCACCCCGCGACCCACCCAACCCCTCTGGCCCGATCCTCGGAGTGTGAGGAGGTCAGCCCATGTCCCTGAGAAGATACCGCCCAGACCACGAAGGAGAAACCCTACAAGGGTCTGCTACATCTGCAGCAAAATACATAAGAAAAGGAGTGAGACCTCATTCTACTGCCCTCTGTGTCTTGTGCCTTTGCACAGGAGGCTTTGTTTCGAACGGTACCACGCAGAGATTGACTATGAGCATGCAAGCGGTGCTCGACGTCGACGATAGACAGACACATTTTGATGACATGAGTGTAGACATACTGTGTAGCGATTTGTGTGATTTTAGGGCAAAATCTGTAGGAGTAGTGTCCAAAAATGTGTTTTGAAAAATCGGCCTGAAGGTGGCGCTAAATGGGACATATCCATGTTGATGAGATGAGTGTAGACATACTGTGTACCGATTTGCGTGATTTGAGGGCAAATATTGTAGGAGCAGTGTCCAAAAATGTGTTTTGCAAGAATCGGCCTCATGGTGGCGCTAGAAGAGGGGCATGTGAGAATTGATGGGTGGAGGTTGTAGGTTGGCAGGCAAGGAGTGTGTGTGCGAAATTTGGCATGGATCGGGGCAACGGTTGCGGAGATACGATGTGACGTGCAAAAGTGTGACGTGTGACGGACGGACAGACAATGTGCCCATTACACTGTAAGAAAATATTGTTTTTGTTTCAAATCATAAAGTAAGCATCTGATGTAATAAATAAAGAGCTGTGAGTAAAAAAAAATGAGTTGTTTGCTTGAAAAGAGACCATTCACAAAAACTTCTTTTTCTCCAGTTGTTATTCTGAGAGGGCTTGGTTTTGGTGAAACAAGGGTTTTCAAATGGCTATAACTAAAGAAGTGTACATGATAAAAACATAGTTTTTTTTTCTGTGGAAACTAGAAGTTATCCTCTTTCATCTGGGCCATGGCATGACATAGTCATCATTAGACAGAATTAAAAAAAAAAATGGTAAACATGGTAAAAAATCAAGAAATGCTTGGCAACCTAGCTTGATAGTTCACTTTTAATGGTGGCAGTCAATGAGTTAAAAGTATGATCACAGATCCGCCATTTTTTAACACTCTAGAGACAGTACTTCCCTTTGGGACCGGATATGGATGTATGTGAACCGGAAACAGGGGGCGAGACAACACTTGCATTGGGGATGCAACTCCAACGCATTACTTCCTTGTTTACGCTAGTAGCTGTAGTGTAGACATGGTCGCATGGACTATCACGGAGGACTGTTGTTTTCGAAAGCAGATCACGGCATGCTCGCAGAACGTGCGCGATCCGTGAACCGCCATGCACGATGGAGGCGCACGCGCCCAAGTTAAGAGGTAAGGACATCGTGGCAGAAAACAACTTTAATAGCAGTAAATGAGGTCTTATTACTTAACTTAAGGCCTGGAGGTGTGGCCAATGCTGTTTGGTGAAAAAGATCTGGTACTTAAGACGAGCAAAATCAAACACACGCACACGTGACTCCCGCAGGACATTCAGTTTCGGAAAACTCACTGATTAGAAATTCCTTTGAAGTTCACATAGGCTTCAAAGCAGCTACTTTATTAGGTCATTTCTGTGTAACATTTTAAGAGGCGTTTGGCTCATTTTACATAAGTTCATGCCGAGAACTTAGCATGATGCGATGGGGGAAAAAACATTAGGCCTACTTAGAGTTCATGGATGAATCACTGGTCTTTGCTGTATTCATAGGAATATATTATGTAATGCAAATAATGTTGGTCTTAGCGGCTGTCTACGTTGTAGCTTATATAGTTGTTCTCAACCTTTTTAGGCCGTGACCCCCCAGAACAATCATATCTGAACTAGAGACCCCCCCAACCCCATCAACTGACAAGCACTTGGAATTAGTAGCGTTGAGTCATTACATTTAGCTTGACTCTGTTCTGGAGATGCAAATTGTGAAAATAGCTATCTACACTACAGTACATGCTATGTGAGCCATTATGAGCACGTAGATTGTCTATTTATTTATTTATTATTATTTATTTGTTTTAAATACTTTTTTGGGGTCTTTTTCTGCCATTATTGATAGTATTTAGTGGAGACAGACATGAAACAAGGAGAGAGAGACGGGGACTGACACCCGGCAAAGGTCGTCGGGATTGGGATTCAAACCCTCAACGCGATGTCAGGATTTAGCCTATATATATGGTACTGTATGCACCTGGACCGCTAGGCCAGCGGTCGGCAGAATCGTCTATTTTCAAAATGTTTATGGTAGGTAAATACAGTAAGTAAGTCTCTCCCCCTAAGATACGTATGTGTCAAAGGAGAACTTGAGAGAATAGTAGTTTCCATTGAAAAGATTGAAAATAACTTCATAATGGGTTAGGGTTTCTAACCCAGAAAATAATAATAATAATAATAGTTTGGAAGTTGCGGATGAGGATGGATGCGGATCTATAAATTGGATAATATAATTAATGCATTGGATAATGGGCGGATAATTAATTTGCGCGGGTGGATTTGGATGACATCAAAAGCCTATCCGCGCATCACTAAAATAAACTATTTACAAGCTCACAGTGCATGTAGAGATAGAGGAGATTTGAGAGTCCTTATAAAAAAGATGTATCCAAAATAAGGTATTTGATGCAAAATGAGTTGCTACACTACCAACAAGTAATAGACTCGAAGAGTCGACTCAAATTGAAGAATCGCCACCCCGTGGCTGAACAGCCACACTACACATAGAAATAAAATATCACATTTCAAGGGGGCACGGCTAAGAATTTGGAGGCGTGTTTGACAGAGGTAGCTCTAGGTGGCGCGAGGTCTCTACTGCCGTCATTTTAGAGTTGGCGACCTAAATTTCTGTAACCCACTGTACTTGACATTTAACCACCCCTATTCTGGGGAGAATGTTCAGCAAAAATAGCAGATCTACAAGCTCGCGCTTGTTAGATTGGTTATTTTTAACAAGGAGTTTTGGTGGTCTGTCTCACTAAGTATAGAGCAGGGGTCTTCAACATGGGGTTCGGGACCCCTAGGGGGTCCTCAGAGTTACTATAGGAGGGCCGCCAAATAGTGATAGGATCATGTTTTTTACATTAACCATGTGAACCCTAGCGTCCCTATTCTGAGTGGAACATTAGCCAAAAACAGCAGATCTACAACCTTACAACGCCTCGCGCTGCGAGGCGTTGTAAGCTTGTAGATCGGCTATTTTTGGCAAAGAGGTTTGTAGAAGGAAAAGAAGAGCAGACTAAAGTATTTGACAGTTCAAGTGGTTAAATGTCTGAAAATACACATTAGCCTACTCCTTGAACATGATGACAGTGCTGTCTATAAGCTGTCTAAGAAGTCTATAAACATTTTTAATCTGCAACACAGTTTTATAAAATATGTAGTGGGGGTCCCCGATTCATCTCTCTCTCAGCTAAGTATAAAGGAGTCCTTGGCCTGAACATGTTGAAAACCCCTGGTATAGAGGGTTTAAGTGGTTAAACTGAAGTGATATTGATCAGTTCTAAATCATGATCAAAGTGCTGTATATACTGTGGCACCCACCAAAGCTCTACCTTACAGATTATTCTAACACAGCCCTGTTGTTGGCTCAGCACCCAAAGGTTGGCCCAGAGGTGGGGTGTTTCGTTAAATCTAACATTTCACACAAAAAAATGCTGACCTCCACTGAACCATTAAATTGCTGTTGAAACAAATCCCGTCCCCAAACACTTCTTAAAACTAAGCTATCACATATTAAAAAGGCCATGGCCTTTAAAATGTTGCATATTTGAAGACCGTCCCGCTGCCTTATTGCTCGAATCCATCTCTGACACTTCCTTGGCAGGAGACGCAAAGTGATGACTCATGATTGCGACGCGTGATAAATGAACTCGTTCAAATTTCAATGCCCCCGAATCATGGTCATGATAAAAGAGCCATCTGCTCCAAGATAATGTGTGAGAGTGAGGCGCAGCGTGGGGGGGCACGTCTTCGTGGGAAACCGTTTGGATAACATGTGACAACCTGACATCTTTCAGCAGCACACGTGGGAACGTCTAGTCGTGACTGGGCGGGAAGACGTGAGGGGGTGTGATGACGAACAGTACAAATCACACTTTAAGTCATCCTAATCTAGTATTAGATTTTTGACTCATGACTCAGCAAGTGATGACACAATATGACTGAATTGGAAGACGCTGGCTAATAAACTGGTCAGAATAGCCGATGAAAACGGCATGAACCTACAGACACCTGAAGTGGCGGAAGTGCTGCGGTTAATGGAAGTTACGTCATGCGTTGCAGTCCGTTTACATAAAGATTGTAGCTCTTAACTCGCTCTTAATAGGTGTCCTTTGTCAGAATCCATGTTTTTGTTTGGATATTGTTTTTTACGAGCGCAACCGTGCATGGGTCGGGAGAAGTAGAACAGTTTTTTTCACCAGCGGGGAATATGAAAAAACAATAACACCCGGTGAAATTCTCCCGGCGGAAGTAGCACCGTTTCATGCCGTTTCAGCCTATGGTCTTGACCAGGCTTTTCTCTTCGCAGATGAGTAAGCCTGGCTACGCGAGGCTATAAAGAACGAAGGTAGGCTAGACGTTGTGTAGTCGTGACTGGGCGGAAATACATAAGGAGGTGCGACATGATCTGCCAGCTTGGGACGAAATAAAGGACGTAGAACTGTAAAAATCACACTTTAAATCAGTGGTCTTCAACAAGGGGTCCGGGACCTCAGAGTTACTACAGGGGGGGCCACCAAATCCTGTGTGATAGGATAATTGCGACTGTCAGATCGCAGTTACTGTCAAAACCTCCACCGGCTGTCAGTCAGTCTGTCTGTCAGTCAGTCTGTCAGTCTGTCCGTTTTGCCCTTCTCATATCTCCGCCACCGTTGCCCCTATCCATGCCAATTGCCAAACTTTGCACACACACTCCTCGGCACCCAAACCACAACCTCCTCCATTTCTCACATGGCCCTCTTCTAGCGCCACCATGAGGCAGATTCTTGCAAAACACATTTTTGGACACCATTCCTACAGATTTTGCCCTAAAATCACGCAAAGCGGTACCCGGTATCTCTGAAGTCATGTCATCAACATGGATCTGTCCCATTTCCCATATTCCCTCCTGATTGGCTACCATTGCCTTCTAAAGTTTGTGTATGTGACCTGACGGTCGCTTATCTCCCGATTAGGGAGTCTTACTGGTTCTTTTCAATTAAAAACTTGAACCCTCGCATCCCTAATCTGAGGAGAAAGTTAGCCAAAAATAGGAGATCTACAAGCTCTCAAGGCCTCGCACTGCGAGGCCTTGAGAGCTTGTATATCAGCTATGTTCAGCAAATTGGTTTGGTGTAGAGGTATAAAGAGAGCAGACCGAGTAAAGAGTGAAAGGTCAGGTTTACTAAGTATCGACGATTTAAGCGGCTAAATGTCTGAAACACAAATCCAACAAAGACAACATAGATTTGACAGTGATGTCAAACAAGTCGATGAAAATCTGCATAACGCATTCATACGATATGTAGAGGGGGTCCCTGCTTCATCTCTCTCTCAGTTAAGGGGTCCTTGGCCTGACAACGTTGAAGACCCCTGCTTTAAATGATTCTAATCTAGTATTAGATTTGGGACAATGATTCAGCAAGTGATGACATATGACGGAATTAGAAGACACTTCCTAATAAATTGTTGCTATGAAGAATGAAAGTACGATCTTCAGCACACATGGGATCGTAGTCGTGACTGAGCGGGAAGACATGAGGGGGTGTGACATCTGCCTGCACGATGACGAAGAGTAAAAATCACACTTTAAATGATTCCAATCTAGTATTAGATTTTTGACAATGACTCAGCAAGCGATGACATAATATGACTGAATTAGAAGTCACTGGCTAATAAATTGTTGCCATCTATGGGGAAATTGTCTTTCATAATTGACTTTCTTGACTTCGCCTACTGTACATTAACTGATGTACCGCTGTGTTCTTATGCAATGCTATTCTCAATTATAGGAGAACCAGAAAGACTGCAAAACGCAGTACATTAAATATTCCAACTCCAGTAACCACCACAGAACACCCGCAGGATCTTTTGAATCACCAGTTGAGGAGTTACACGTTATTTAAACAACTCCTGTGATTGCCTGTACTGCCGTGTAGCGCATTAAATACATTTTTAGAGACACAGAAGTATTTGTCTTGATTATCGAAGGTCGAATCTCTCGGCCTTCATGAGTTTTGGTGTATAAATAATTAGTGCGTGAACAACGGATATACAACGTGGTGCAATATCAATTATGCAAGGGGTAAATGGATGGCGAGGCGGTCATTGTTGAGAAATAGACCTCGGCACAATCCCGAAGCGAAGTGGAGGGATTTAATGACCCTGAAGGGATTTATTTCTAAACTGTCAATTATCCCTCTTAATACATGGCTACTTAATGAATTAATACATTGACCCAAAACTAACAACAACACAAAGTATTTCATTGTTTACAAGTAATGCAGGTATTCCGTTAATTTATAACCAGGTTCCATTAATTTATACCAGGGCCGCCCGTCCAGCGCAACACGGTTCGCCTCGGAGAACAACAAGAAGCAAATAGAATTAATTTTCGGTTACTGCATTGTCTATTTCTCAGTTCAAATCTTTTCAAAAACATTCTTGAGAGCTATGCATAGCTGTAAATGACAATTGTGTGTTTGTTTACATGGCTGCCATGCCAAGGATACAGCATACTGTAAAATAGAGCATCGCAGCAAACTTAAAAAATGTACTTAAGTACAGTACTTGAGTCCATGCACTTAGTTACTTTACACCACAGCATCCAACAGACAAGAGGCCATCTTCCGAACGTATGAATCAGCCAGGGCCCCCCGACCCCTACCGGAACGTAGAGGGCATTACTGTTCATTACAATTCACCAGGGCGGAAGTGGCTCAGGGGTAGAACGGCCGCTTGGGAACCGGAAGGTTCCCAGTTAGATCCCGGGCTCCCCCAGAGTTCGTGTCCAAGTGTCCTTGAGCAAGACGCTGAACCCAGGGCTAATTGCTCCCGAAGAGCAGGTTTGGTGCATGGCCTTGCATTTGGTTTCCTCCGCCATCGGTGTGTGAATGGGTGAACGTAATGCACAATCGTTGTAAAGCGAAAGCGCCTTGGATAAAGATGCTATATAAATGCACCATTTACAGTCATTATGGCAATAAGGTGGGCCGAGAGTGGCCGCTGAGGTGTGTGGGAGTGCATGCATGCATGCTTGTGTGTGTGTGTGTATTAGGGATGGGACAATATGCGATATTATCATATATCGTGAATGATGTAAAAACACTCACGATAATCGTATTGTGGAGATTTAATTTATCGTGATATCGTCCTCCGTCATGCACTGGGGATCAATTCACCTTTTATTTGCCGAACTGCATATTCGGTACCACTTAAAACCTCTATAATTGGTAAAAGGTACTTCTTTTGTCACAATCATCGTGATATGAAATTTTCATATCGTCCCATCCCTAGTGTGTGTGTGTGTGTGTGTGTGTGTGTGTGTGTGTGTGTGTGTGTGTGTGTGTGTGTGTGTGTGTGTGTGTGTGTGTTGCCTGTCATGGAGATTTCTGCCTTTGGGCATCATCTCGGCAGAGTAAACACAGCATCTTCAGCAGCACACATTCACACACACAGCACAGCGCTCGCTGCTATAGTCCAAAAGCATCTTCTGAAATTCCGCAGCAAAAAAAGCTGAGTCTGATCAAAGGGACTTAGCTCAGAAAAAAAAAATGCTTCTCCAGCTTCTCGGTTCGGATGGGGCAGAGGGAGAATAAGGCTGACGGGCTTTCTTTTGCCCTTCAATTTATTCATAAGGAAGGGGCCTCTGTTGTGGATGAATGCATTATCTCTCTACTCCAACTCAGTTTGTTATCTCAGGTCAGTGTCGTCCTCCACTCGGTGCGTAACCCCTTCATTTGCTACTGTAGGCTATTTAAGGTCATCTTTATTCGTGTTCGTGGCTGGACCCTGCAGCGTCCCCGCTCTTAGTTGGGTCGAATACGATACCTCCGTGACCGCGGAGAGCGATGGTCTGTTTCTCAGGGTTTTGTCAACTATGAAGTTTTTTTTTTCTTTTTATAATTTTTATCCCACGATTTTGCAACCCATTTTTCACCCAGTGCCAATTGCCTATGTAATCCTGGGCTCTGCTCTCCCTCTGCCGCGCCTGGGAAGACAACGGACTGACCTCATGCTTCCTTCAATGCATGAGTAGTCCAAGTTGTTTCTTTTCACCTGACAGGGGGGATTTCCCCGGGACAGAAGTAGCGCGTGGAAGGAACATGTTATTCCAAACAGTTCCTTTCCCTTCCATCAGGCGCCCCGGCTGGCCAGGGGGAGGCATTATTGAGACCAGGATTACTGCATGTTTTTGTGAGGGTATCAACCCGTCAACTATGAAGGTTAAATAACAAATTGTGCTCCCAGGCCCCTCGTTAAAATGCGGGGCAAAATGTTTGACAGCCGCTGAAAGTTTGTGCCTCATTCACTTACTATACACTATACTATAACGGGAAAAAAATACCCTGCAACAATTTGCTTTAAGTAGCATGTGAGGGGTCAAACTATTTTTTTTTTTTTATTATTATGAATCCATTTAAAGTATTTGTTTTGCATGAAAAACATTCCTTGGGCTAAAAACGGCCCGACAAAACTATGGTTTAGTGATGAGTCATCACTTTTCACAGTTTTTTTGGGGTCCGTTTTTAGCCCAAGGAATGTTTTTCATGCAAAACAAATGCTTGCAATTGTTTCAGAATAATTAAAAACCCACAGTTTGACCCCTCACATGCTACTTTACTTAAAGCAGATTTTTTTGGGGGTATTTGTTTTCCTTTATAGTATAGTGTATACAGTAAGTGAATGAGAAACAAACCTAGCATCCGTATTCTGAGAACTTTGGCCAAAAATAGCCGATCTACAAGCTCACAACGCCTCGCGCTGCGGCAAAGAGGTTTGGTGAAGAGGGGAACTAAGGGACTAAGTACAGAGTGAAAGGTCAAGTTTATTAAGTATCGATGGTTCAAGTGGGTTCAATATCTGAAAACACAAATTCACATGAATCCAAAATACAATGATGATTGCGCTGTCAAGCGATGAAACCATAATGGAATCAATGAAAAGGTTGTGGGGGGTCCCTGCTTCATCTCTCTCTCAACTAAGGGGTCCTTGGGCTGAAAGACCCCTGTTGTAGAATGTATATCGGCTATTTTGGGGCGAGGGCATTAATGTGTAGAGGGTATAAAAGGAGGAGGCCTACTAGCCTATACAGACCACTGGGGGACTGGCGGTCAATGAAGCATAAAGGGTGCCTTAACAACATGGTAACCTGGAGAGCAATGGTCTTGGCTGGGCTTCGGATTCTTTTGTTGGCGTGATGGATCGTCCTGTCTCGTGGCCAACAATGAGCAAAGTGTTTTTTCCTGTCCCGAGTTCAAGATGTCAATTATGGATCAGCCTATGGAGAAGGAACCCGGCATTAAATTCCCTCTCTCTCTCTCTCGCTCTCTCTCTCTCTGTCTCTGCTGCTTAAATGAATGAACGAAAAGCCTCGCAGATCACCCCGAGATCGAATGCAGTGGATCCATGACAGATTAGCTCCAGTGTACTATAGTATACGTTCTAATGAATTGCCACACTAATGTTTTCACAAACCACACTGGCTGCTACCGCAGGCAGGGATGCGCTGGGTCCCTAATTCACCCCGGGAAAAGGGAGTTGGAGAGGCCCTCGTTGCCAGATTTGTTCGCCTTCCGGACGCACAGTGAGGCCCCAAATACTAACCGATGAAAGGTTGCAGTGATTTTAGGTCTCATCGTTTTTCTGGTATAAAGAGAGTCTAATGATGTTGTATGTAGACCAGGGGTTTTCAAAGTGGGTGACGGGGCACCCTGGGGTGCCACGAAGGCAGTCCAGGGGTGCCGCGAGATAATTTAATAATATTTGGAATTTATTTGGACACTTGAAAAAATATTTAGTATCATTTTAAACTTGAAGTACAAAGTTGTTTTCAGTCAGTTCTAACCAAAATGGCCATTATCTCAACGTTTTCCTCACAACATAATCACTAAAATATCGTCATTGTCGGGCAGAAACCTCATACTGTATCTCCAAGTTACAAATGTGTACGTCTTTTGGTAAAGTAAAACCCTGCTTCATCATACAAGACTGTCGCACAAAACTAGTGAAAACAGACGATCTACAAGCACACAACGCCTCGCGATGTGTGCTTGTAGATCTGCTGTTTTCACTAGTACATTTTATAGATGATAAATACAAAACGAACGGTTTTGGACATACAAGGTTTCCACCCAACAATGAGGATATGCTATAAATATAAGGTGCTGGGAGTGAAAATTATAATGTAGGGGTGCCTCGGATTAAAACAATATTTATGGGGTGCCCTGAGACAAAAAAGTTTGGGAACCCCTGATGTAGAACATCCAGGAGTAGTCAAGGAAGCTAGGGAGTAGTGGGCCAGTATTCAGATGATAGACAAGCCAGTGAGGCCAATACAATGTGATGGCTCTGTGGGCTGCTGCTACTCAGCGCTATAGAGAGAGATCACTATAGAGAGAGATCTCTCTCTATAGTGCTGCTGCTACTCAAAGATTGGCCATTTCAGATCATGAGAGACAAGCCAGAGGGCCAATTACATGAGTTATATTTACTTCGTGGGCCGGCCATTTTTTTTTATGGCCGGCCCGGGAATGGACCGGCCGTTCGGGAGTTGTCCCGCTTTTCCCAATGGCCAGCACGTCCCAGCAGGTGTGCGCAGCATACAGTGGTTTGGTCAATAGGCCTATACACCTTCACTCCAATAGCCAGGCACCGATTCCGTGGGTGCCTTGGAGCTTGAACACCCACACGGAGAAGTTATTTGTCATTCAACAGATTTCAAGCATCCATCGACAGAGACAGAGACATGATATCCCAATGCCTTCACCTATACTAGTGGAAAACAAAACAAACACAACAATAAAACAGCTCACAGCATAATCTCAACACGTCTGACAGTCAGACAGACACTGGTGCATGCACCAGATAAAGCCAATGTCACGTTTAACAGTAACATGGCTGCAGAGCCCTCTGGTGGCGGAAGACATTTTTACACATCCACTGGCTCTCTATGCTCTTTTCACTTGCTTATGCACAGAGGGCTTGCTGCTGCACTCCTAGTCCATTCTGAGTGCTAGAGTGACATCTAGTGGCTGATGGAGCTCCCTGCAGTGCTGCTGTCACTTGCATGCATGTCACTTGTCCTGCACATTAAACAAGGCCAGAGAGGGGTGTTGCACCAAATTCTGGGCCCTGGGTACAAGGATTCACTGCGGGCCCCCCATGAATGTTCTTCATAGGGGGGGGGGGGGGGGGGGTTAAGGACCCCCAAAATGATATGTATTTGGCCAAGGACCCCCATCTCAAAATATTTAGTTCCAGGGACTCCCCCAGAAGCAAAATTTGAGTTACAAATGTTCAAAGTTTTGCACACATTTTCACAACTTATCTGCTATTTTTCAATAACCCAAGTATAAAATAATTAAGGCCCCTCCACCTTGAGCCCTAGTAACTCAGTCCCACTCCCCCCCCCCCCCCTCGTGACGCCCCTGAGGCTCTGGGGTGTCACTCCTCTCTCAATCTGGCAAGCCATCGTCAAAGAAAAGGGAACACCCACTTCCTCTCCCTCTTCCTTTGCTATAGCTACAGACTATGTCTCGAGAGAATGCTCCTTTCTCAGTTCTGTTTGCAGCGTGGGAGGCTTTTGAAGGGTTGATTAATAGGTACTGTATTTTCTCTATGCAGTTCAAAAACTGTCACGATTGCACACATTATCACATGATGCAATGTAGCCTTCTGTACACACACACAGACACAAACACAAAAATACATATTTGCATGCCTGACAACAAGCAATTTCTCCTTCACGCACTCACGCGCACGCACACGCGCACACACAGAGCAAAACAGCAGGTTTTCCTCCATTTTCATCACAATGTGCTGTCAGTGCCGACTTACCTGTAGGCTGTTCAGAATTGAGCGAAAAGAAATAACAGTTTGCTATCTTTGTGTCAGCATGGGGGCAGACAAACATTAGCTCACTCCGAAAACAAGCACACACCAGGTGGTGTTGTTGTCTCCTCCCCAGATAGAATAAACTATTAGATTTCTAGAAAGGAGGAGGGGGGACAACTATGTCCCAAATAGCAAACAAGCAACACCTGTGTGTGCAGTGGAGTGGAGCTGAGCCCTGGCACTTGAAGGGAAATAAGAGTGCCAGATGATATTGTGCAGAGTCGCCCCTTCTTTGAAGTGTGTGTGTTTTTGTTAAGAGCTAGGGGATCGAGAGGGGAAATGAGTGTGGTGGAATGGAAATAACGGAGTACCAGATGACAGTAATAACATAATTTCACAGTGACGTTGAGAATGTGGGGCCTTTGTAATCATTGTGCGGAAGGAATAATAATTGTGACATTTGTCGTAATGACAAAAAACGAGAGGGACGAATTAAAAATGACAGAAGGGAGAATGAAATCGTTATATACTCAAATGAAAACCGGGAGGTAGGAGGATAAATTTAAGTGCAAGATAATGACAGTTCTGTCACCAGCAGAGAGACAAAACAAACAAAAGCAGCAGCAATGAATAATTACGTTGAAAATGACGGCTTTGATTGTGTATTCAAAGCCGATATGGGGCATGTGGGGAAAAAACCCAAACAATGATGGAGAGAAATCTGTCAACTGGTTGGAGAAAACAGGACTTTAAAAAATAAAGCCCGAGCGAGAGACATACATTAAATAGATACATCGACACAATTCTCGTCGTAAAATAAACAACAAAATATATGCATAGAACCACTTACTGAGGTTACAGTCTATCCTGATACAATCTGGTCGGGGGGAGAGAGAGCGAGATGGTGAGATCAAACAAAAAGAAAAGGAGAGAGAGATAGAGAGAAAAAGAAAAAAAGAGAAAAAGCATATATTTTTTAACATCCTTCAAGGTACATTCTGCAGACATCTTAAAGCATCACTCAGGGGCCACCATCCGGGGACAGGCTTCGAGTCAGGATCACCCTTTGCATTTTCATTTCCGCATACTTTCAATCCCATCCCTCCCTCCCTCAACCATCCCAGACCCAACGCGCGGGCAGAAGGCGAGTTCGACTCGATCCAGTAAACCCACACACACAACTTCATAATACGGTGGGCTGGCGGAACCCTTTTCAACGAGAGCACTCCTGTTTCGAATTGTATATTAAAAGTAGATTCATTAAATTCACCGGCGTTGCCGGAGGAGGAGTGTGGATCCACGTATAATTACGTCTAGCGATACCTATGATTATTGAGACGCGGTGATTATTAACCGAGGCAATAACAATACGTTACAGAACAATACGTTCCTCCGCGAATGTAATTAGGCCGTTCCGAAACTAGCCCATTATTCACCTCCGCGGTGCAATATCATTCATCACGTCGCCAAAGAGTTAGCAATTACCGCCACGAGGCTGGTACGCCCCGCGGTGTGTGACGCCGAAGCGACAGGGTTTTTCTGCACCTGGCCGTATCAGTACAAGAGCAGGTGCACTCACGGTCTGATGTCAGTGCTGCTGTTGTACGCTTAGCTCTGGCCTTTTTGGTCAGAAGAACTTTGGAAACGCATGTACTGTACACTCGCCTTCTGCAGCTCTTTGGGTGTGAGAGAAACCATATCGACAAGCATAAGAAAGGGTGATCATGCAACGCCCTGGCCACATCACGCCTTGTGCACACAAGCCACGGGAAATAAGTCAACCCACTATTATTATTAGCCTCGTCTGCAGGAGCACACACAGCTTGAGTCAGTGGTGGACATGTAACAAAGTGCATTTACTGGAGTACAAAACATACTTTTTTTTGTACAGTTTGATTGATTGATTGATTGATTGATTGATTTAATACTTTACTAGCAGTTTGCATAGGAAATGCACAAGACAGTACACTTCAGATACAAGGTCTACGAATAGGATTTAAACCTAAGAAAGCAATGTGGCTTGTTTACATTGGAGTCAATTTCTTTGAGAAATAGAGAAACTTTATGTCTACATTTCAAAGATTGTACTTGGGGACTCTACATTTCTAGAAAGGGAAAACAATTGAATTAACCAATTTATGCCTCATTTCAAATAGTGAAAATAGCAGATCTACAAGCTCATGACACGCTGTGATGAGACACTATTTGCGTTTGTAGATGTTGTTTTACTTAACATTTTGTTTTTGCATACATTTCTACATGTCAATACAGCAATGCACTGATTAAAAATAAATCGACTTGTAATTTGTATTTTGGAACATGAAGTTTTTTTCTTTTTTTTTTTTTTTTTAATGTAGCCAACATTTGATTACTTAAAGTAAGCTACAAATCTGACTGAGAACGTATATAGTAGTCAATAAATAGTAAGTAGTAAGAGTAATATCTGACCAGGAGTATATCTGTATGCTTTGACTCAAGTACTGGGGTCGAGTACTTTGCCCACCACTGTCAAGCTGTTACTACAATGTCCTATAATACTATAGTATGACCAGGGTATATTGCAATTCTACCCTCTTGTGGCTGCTCTTTGCATGTGCACGTGGGCTGTGTGGTCGGGGCGTGGTCTCGAGCTGTCAACCGCTACAGAATAGTGGACACAAACAGCCAGGGACCAGCCTCACTGGAAGGACGCTGGAATAATGTCTGTGGTATGTGGGCCAATACAAAGAATTAGAACCAACTAGTGTTGATTTAGGCAGACTTGGAGGCTATAAAGCATAGGGTGCCACCCCATGGTGGTAGAAACTGAGTTGTCCCCAGCTCACATGAAGGTGTTTGTTGAGTGTCTTTCAACCATAGAAAAGATTATATAAATGTACGGACGGTGTCGCGCCATTGGTTTGTACGGACCGTAAATGGAGCCTGTTTTTCAGCGATTGCAAATTCACATCTTTCGATATCCGCTCCAGAATTTAACACGGACTCAATCAAATGAATGCTATTGGCTGGAGGGTGGATCGTCATCACTCTGTGGAACCAGTAGAAAGCCTAGAAACATAGCCTGGTTTATCATTAGTTTTAAAACGAATGTGACCATAATAATTTACTAACTACATTATCACGATGATTTGAATATATTCATATATTTACACTAGCGATTGAAAACCTAATGTGTTTATGTAAAGGTTTACTAAGATAATAAAATAAAAAGTGTCGCCAAAACCTCAGATACTGTAGATAGAGATGCAAATGTTTTGACGCCAGTAGAAGGTGAAATAGTGACATCTGCTGGGCCATTAACAGGAACAGCAGATTCCACGAGAACCGGAAAGTGGCTTCATTTCCCCAACGAAGGAAGCTATACCTTGCTTTCAACGCGAGAAAGAAAATAAAAGTTTGGACCAAACACCTTTGTGTAAGGTGAAAACGTCGAGCGTCATTTAAAACAACGTTGCGCTGGAAGTGTCGCACAGGTTCGCCGCGCTAATTGCTTATCGAACACGTTATCATCCCTATCTATCGCTAATAAACATAATTACGGCTGAAGCGGTTCAATTACGAGCCCTCCTCAGCATTGATTAATTACCAGGCTTGTGTAATTGTCTCTCAACGAGGCTTAAGGCTCATTGCGAGAGAGGAAGTCTCGACTTGATACCAAGGATACCAACGCCAGACTCCCGGGACGTGTTGTTCACTTCTAGCCCCGTTAATTAATTCCCCGCGAACGCGAGCTATGAATAGAAACTTCTGCTGCATGCGAGCTGTGACTCGTCACCAGTGTCTGTGTGTGTGTGTGTGTGTGTGTGTGTGTGTGTGTGTGTGTGTGTGTGTGTGCGTGCATGGCACACACGAGGTGTCGTTGGAAATTAAACTGAGTAAAAAGGGGACGAGAGGAGAGGAGGGGGCTTTTCGTATGAAACCGAAGAAACGCAAACTAATCTAAGGGCATTAGCGCTATATGGATTAACGTTTTAGCCTCGTTAGCCGAGACGAATTATGCGTCTGAGCCGAGTGATCGTTTGGAGCCGGGTCGAGGGCCCTCTGTACGTGTGTGTGTGTGTGTGTGTGTGTGTGTGTGTGTGTGTGTGTGTGTGTGTGTGTGTGTGTGTGTGTGTGCGTGTGCGTGGCTTGGGGACAACACTGTGAGCTGCATGTGAGCCGGTCACTCTGGCTGTTTGATCCGAGGGCCGCAGACATACAGGCCATTGAAGGGGTGAAAAGTTCCATCATCTGAGCCTTGGCCAGGTGGGAGGGGGAGAGAGGGAGAGAGAGAGAAAGAGAGAGAGATACAGACGGCAGTACAGAGAGAGAGAGAGAGAGAGAGAGAGAGAGAGAGAGAGAGAGAGAGAGAGAGACAGAGAGACAGAGAGAAGGATAGAAAGGAACAGGAAGTCGACCTTCTTTCCCCGACCACACCGCTTCCTGTCTCTGTAGTTGCCCCATGGAGCTCCCGTATCCCAGGGTGCACCTCTGCTCTGATCCCTAGCTTTCCACTGCCTTGATTGCTAAATCCTAACATTTAAAGCAGTAGCTCAACTCCAAAAAGACATTTGTTTCTATTGATTACTCACGACTTGAGTTCAATAATATGTTTATGTATTTGTCACATTCCTAAGACAAAAATGTCATTATAGTCAATTTACCCCGATTCCAACGGAATCAATGGAGGTACATTTATCAAACAAATTAATGTCTTAGGAATGCGACAAAAAAAAAAGATATTACTGAACCGAAGTCTCCATGGCATGAGCAATCAATTAGAAAAAATAAAATAAAAAGCCATTTTGGGGTACAAAGCTATGCATAAACCTAACCCTAACCTCACAAAACACTGTCCTTAACCCTAACCTTAACCCCACAGAAATGATGACCTCAAAACCCTGGCTGCCTGGGTGAAGCACCTGGGAAAGAAGAGGTTCACCCAGCTTTCCGCACGGGTGCCTCCATCCTTCCATCCCTCTAAAGATGATGGGAACGAACCTGAAAGGTGCCCTGGAGCCTGAAGGGCATGTCCCTCTGCCACGACGAGGGCCAATACGTATGACTTTGAGATGGTAATAAATCAAGATAGTTATTTATAACGTTAGGCTACATGAAAATACTCCTTTCATGTGTCTACTTACTGGCTGAAGAGGGGGGAAAAAGATTCCATTTCCCGTCATATGAAAAACATTCATCTTACAAGATGTCTCCTTGTAATGATCCATTGACCTTTCCTACCCAGGTATTGAAGGAAGAAAAAAAAAGCTCCACAATTTTGCTGTCTGATAACTTGACAAGCTAAATAATGGTTCTAAATAACACTGTGACCTTCATTTCAAACTGATCTCTGGCTCCCCCTACCGGTGGTACCACATACCTTGCCTTTTTATCATTGCTTAAAAAAAGAAAAATAAGAACATTTTGAATTGTGAAGCCAGGTTTCTACTCAGTTGCGCACCACCAGTGCAGTGTTCGAAAATCCGATCTACAAGCTCAAAATGGGTCGCTTTGCCACGCATTGTGAGCCGGTAGATCTGCACACAACTGTGTCACACAACCAGTGTTAATTTTGACATTAGATCTGCTATTTTCAGAGCACAACACCGAGCGCAAAACTGACTTGTCTTACTGGACCCGTTCTCCTCACTAACAATTTAGTCTAGTTTGCATTTCTTGACAAAATATTAAATATATTTAGTCTTAGTTTAAGTCATCAGTTTTTATTTAGTTTTTGTCTGTGGAAAAAAGGTAGTAGACGGACATTCTTCGCCATAGTTTTAGTCAACAAAATGAACACTGCACTCAACTCAGTATAAATAAATGAGGCTGTTAGTGAGAACGAGGAGCGAGGGCACCACCATGTGGCGACAAGAGACAGCTACAGAGACAGGGCCATAACAGCTGCCAGAGGCTCAGAGTTTGGGTAGAGACAGGGTTAGAGATGGAGCTTTCTTTGATTTATGGGAGGATGAAAGGTTTAGTCATGGGGGGCACGAGAGAGAGAAAGAGAGAGAGAGAGAGGGGGATGAATCAATGTTTGGTTCCGGGACCGCCCCGTACGAGCCACTGCTCCACTTAGAATCCAAAACCGAGGGACACATTGACATTTCGAGTTAATTTTTTTGTTGTCGCGTTTAATCTTTTTTTCTTCTCTCCAGTAGTACTTTTGTCACACAGCGTGTAGCATTGTGAGAGGGTTGTTTTTGGGGGGACGAGGGTTACTTTATGTATCACCTCGTTGTCAAACAACGTCAGCAGCATTGGCATAACCCAGTGGTTGTCAAAGTGGATTCCAGGGACTCTGTGGGTTCCTTCAGGGCGGTCTAAATTGACCCATACCAGTCTGTAACTGACAGTGTACAAATGGAACCCTAACGGGTCTATTTGGTTCCATTTGTACACTGTCAGAGTTAAGATCTTTTGAAATATATAAGTTTGAGAAACACTGGCATAATTCATAAATGATGTGGCTACTCAGAGATAACAGCTGGCCATGATAACCCAAAGTCCTCAACGAGGAAGCCATAAACGCGCAAGAATCTTTTTATCCCCATGATGTGACAAAAGCACACCTGAGGTCACGCGGCACTCTAATTCTACCAATGAGGGCGGTGATTCTGCCAATGCTTTTCAATGGGAATGGAGGAGTTTTTCTGCCATTTGCCAACACATTGAAATGCATTGGCAAAACGGGCACTCATATACTGTAGGTAGAATAAAAGTGTGGCGTGTGCGAGAAATAAAAACGACAACAAAAGAAATCAAAAAGCCAATGTTAAGTCCCTTCAATGTAATGGGCGAGGGGGCTGTGACACATGGTCTATGCTGGACTACAGGGAGTTAGGGCCTATTCATACTCCAATTTTAGAGCCAAATTTATTTCGGTTCGGCTCTGTCCAAACTACGGATGTAATTCAGAGGTGCGGGAGGGAGGGTGGGTAACGTCATTAATTCGGCTGTTCGGTGCCACCAAGATTTTGTGACTCCCCGAACCGAACCGAAATAAATTCGGCTGTAAAAGTGGAGTATGAATGACCCTTATGGGACATGATGGCCACATTGGGTGGCGTTGGGAGCATGGGGATGAAGCAGAGGGGAGGGAGGACAGAGACAGGGATGGTTTGGAGGAGGAGGATGGGACGTCCTACCCAGGTTGACGGTGAGCTTGACGCGGCCGCCGTCCAGCTCCAGGCGCAGGGTGTCGGCGGACTCCTTGGAGGTGGTGGCCATGAGCAGGCCGTAGGCGCGCTGCGACATGAAGCGCAGCGCCACGTCCTCCGCCTCCGTGTGCATGGTCACCGGCATCAGGATCTTCAGGTACATGCTGCCGTCGTAGCTCAGCACCGTGGCCTCTGGAAGGGACAATATGTAACGATTTAGTCATTTAGAACAGGGGTCTTCAACGTTTTCAGGCCAAGGACCCCTTAGTTGAGAGAGAGTTGAAGCAGGGACCCCCACAACTTTTTCATAGATTCCATATAGTTTCATCGTTTGACAGCACAATCATTAGTGTATTTTGGATTCATGTCAATTTTGACCTTTCACTCTGTACTTATTCTGCTCTTTTCCCCTTCTACACCAAACCTCTTGCGGAAAATAGCCGATCAATGCCTCACAGAGTGAGGTGTTGTGAGCTTGTAGATCTGCTATTTTTGACTAAAGTTCTCAGAATAGGGATGTTAGGGTTCAAGTGATTAATATAGAAAAGGAGAAAAAAAGTTTCTATCACATAAAGATTTGAAGGACCCCCTGTAGTAACTCTGAGGACCCCCTGTTGAAGACTCCTGACTTAGGGCATTTAGAAAACTGGTTCTCAAAGTGGGTCCTTGAAGGAGTTCCATAGGAAGTGGACCCTTATGGGTAACTCAGAGAGTGTACAAATGGAATGAAATGGTCCATTTGGTTCCACTTGTACACTGAGTACACTGACTCTGAGTAAAATTAACATTGATTTTACAATATAAATTGTGGTCTCAGAGATAGAAATGCCATTAAATGGGCGTCCATAGCCTAATGCATTTCAAACTGGGGGTCCTTAAAATAGTTGAAAATCACTGCTAGAGCCGTAAAATATCTTCTGTCATGGGGGTCCCTGGCATATCTTTTCAAATGGGGGCCCGCGGGATAATACGTTTGGTGATCCATGACATGACAAGGTTTGAGAACCACTGCTTTAGAACCCTGGTTCCCAAACAGTGAGTCGGGACCCATTGATGTGCGGACACATTTTTAATGGGTCCCTTCATTTTTTGTTTCATACATTTTTTATTTTATTTTAATTATTATCATTTACAAGCATTTTCAAATAACATTCCCAAAAAAGCAACATTTTCCATGAATTAAATACAAATTCTATATATTTTGCCATTATTTTCATGAAGAAATGAAAGAAAAATCTAAGAAATTCCATGAAATAGAAAACAAATGTTTCAGAAGTAGTGAAAATAGCTGATCTACAAGCTCACAAGCTTGTGAGCTTACAAGTAGATCATCTATTTTCACTTGTTTGGGTCCCGGGCAAACGTCTAATTTCTCTTTTGGGTCTTGTGCTAAAAAGTTTGGGAAGCAGAGATTTAAATTGACACTCTTGATCCAGATTGATTTACAGTTAAGCAAGGACAAGTACAAGGTAATACATCAAATTCATCTAAATGGTAATCAAAGGTCATAGGTATAAGCCAAGAAACTAACAGTCTAACAGTAGAATGTCCAAAAGATCTATAATCTGTGTTGTGCCCAGATACACCCAAACATACTGTGCACGGACACAAGATGAACAGTGGCACGTATGGGAGACTTACATGAGTAAAAGTAGAGGCATTTCTCTAGTGGCACATTGAAAATGTACTTAAAGTACCAAAACTAAAGGTACTTTGATGTAGAATCTCCCATTTAAACTCAATATGAACATGAACATTCATCCAAACAGAGCCCATGGCTGTGTCCGAAATGCGGAACACGTTCCCTACTCCCTAACCCTAAATGAGGGATCCAGATGTAGTGTACTACAGTAGTGAACAAATCAGCGCATTTCGGACACTACCCCGTCGCCATCTGGTTGCGTCATCGCTGTCGCACAGTTAAAACACTCTAGCGCTGGCTTTTGGAGCAATAAATAATGCGTGATTCCTAAACCCACCTAATAGCCGATCTACAAGCTCTCAACAGGGGGCGAAGCGACACGTTGTGAGCTTGTACATCAACTCCCCAATGTGGATTGGAAATAACATACCAACATGTTGCGTTGTTATTATGAGAAATAGGCCAAATATAATTATGTTTTTATTCATCACAATTCAATAAAATAATGTTAAAAAATGTATAGGCCTATATATATTTTTTAAATTGTATTCATTCATTGGTGAATCAATGAATGAATAATGTTTATGCCACATTCATTTGTCTCACATGCAGACATACACCCATGTTTGTGATAAAATAGGTTATTCTTGCTAATTTAAATAACATTATTTTATCATGATTATTATCAGCTGTGGAAGGTTGGGAAGAAAAGATCGAAAAACAAAAGCCTCCAGCGTCTATTCTCGTATGTTCTCTTCATAAACAACTTTAGAGCTGTTTTAATCATTAAATGATGAAAAGCAAATTTTGTTCTCTGGTGACAATGCTGTGGACAGTTGTTTTCTTTAGCCGGTGGTTCTGCTACGCAGGGGCGGTGACGTTTCAATATTCAAATGGGTGCTCGTTTTTGACCCCGCCCCCCCCCCCCTCCCCCCCCGCCCCCGCCCCCGCCCCCGCCCGCCTGCCTGCCTGCTCGGCCAGCCGCTTAGACAAAATGATAATAATGACCATTGCTATGTTTGGCCACTAGAGGGCACTGAAAACCCACAACGCTAATATGTTCCCCATTTTCAGCAGTTTTGTGACACTTTGGTATCATGCCAATAAAGCTCCTTTGAATTTAATTGAAAACCAATGAAACAGAGCAGCCTGAATTAAAAATGCAGACAGGCCTATACTTGAGTAACTGTAAATGTACAAACGTATTGGTATCAAAATATCCCATTTCATGTCAGCAAAAGAAAAGGCATTTTTTTTCCCATCATTGAGTACTTTATTTACAGTTTGCCAATAGTACAGTGGTACGATAACGATGTCATAAAATGAATGCACTGTAGGAATTTTTTATGACACACGAGCAATCATGACTTTTCAGCAATCAGTGTGTTTCAACATCTTAACACAGTAATTAATGCATGATATTGCACCTACATTAACATGCTACAAGCAGAAACAGACCTTTTTTTCCCAAGATCTTTGTCTATTTTAATTGTGGAGGAACATGTTTTTTTTTTTTATGTAATATTTTCTGTGTAAAAAGAAAAACAGAAAAAAAAACCTAATAAATATTGTCAAAAAAAATGTGGATGAAACATCTCTCCCTCCCTGATCGCGGTCTGTCACCTTCACTGTGCCTGCTGCAGTGCTGCTTGGCCATCATGGATCTCTATAAATGAAAAGGGGGAGAGGGGAATAAAAAAAAAAGTAGGCTATTACAACCATGACATTGACAACAATATTGCTACAGTAAATTACAATTAGCCTATTATAGTAAACCTTGCATCATGCAGTACAGTATTTTTTAGTTTTTTAGTACCTACCATTTATTTATCAGGAACGTGTTTCTCCTCTGGGCTCCTCTTGAGATGAAGTCATTGGCTATGACATCCAGGTCAATCTTCCTTGCCAAATCACTGTAACAGTCTAACAGAGCAAGGTGATTGAGTCTTCCTTGCCCCATTGTGGATCGCAGATAGGTTTTCAGTCTCCGTAGGCCAGAAAATGACCTTTCTGAGCTGCATGATGTCACAGGGATAGTCAGTGCTTGTTTCACCAGTCTTGTGAGTTCTTCACAAACACCTCTCCTGGTGCCTCCCTGGTCACCCTTCAAAAAGTTGACGACATCATTGAAGGTAGACAGGCGATGTCCTTGGGTCTTTGCCATCTGCAGGCAAACGTCACGTACATTTTCCTATGCAAACTTCTAATAAAGCCTTCAATCAATCAAATAGGCTTTAGGCTACATCAATTATATGTAATTCAAAGGAGCTTTACTGGCATGATAAAATACTATAATGCCTCATTCACATAGGGAGCAGCAAAGCTAAAGTTTAGCTTGCTTGGTCAATGTTATCTCAATGGAAACCAGCTTTAAAGCTTTCAAAGCTTTGTTCTGTGTATCTCCTGTATCTTTAAAGCTGGTTTCCATTGAGATAACATTGACCAAGCAAGCAAAACTTTAGCTTTGCTGCTCCCTATGTGAATGAGGCATAAGAACAGTTCAGTTGAGATTTTTTTTTAATTATTTTGGAGGTGGGGGTAGAATACTGTAGAGCTACATGGCTACATCACACAGAGTAGACATACAGCCAGGATGTGGAGGCGGGCTATGACGCTGGGTGACGCCCTCGAAAGGGACAAAGCCGACGTGTGATATCGGCCGAGTGCCAGGAATGCAGTTTGGCCAGTTTGGGGCGAACGACTGAGTGCTAGGGAATTTCGGCGAAAAATCAATGGGCTCTCATAACAGTACGCTCAAGCACTCACGCGCCCCCTATGTTCCCGCCGCTGCTGCTACGAGCGGTTCTGTTGCGTTTGCTCAGCAACAGATGGCTACGCCTCCTGCCATGCAGAGACGCAGAGACGAACCTGCAGTGTGCGTGTGCGCGTGCACACCGCATGTGCGTGCTCAAAGCGCGAGACAGCGGCCGTAGCGCAGTGCATTGTGGGGCGGCAGGGCTTGAATAGCGCTTGAATAGTGACCATCGAATCCTCACTACAAATCCAAATGCATTGTGGGATACTTCAGTACACTATATTAGGGTACAAAAATGCTCACTATACATTCGGACACTAGTTCAAAATGGCGGAGCCCCATTTTAGTACACTACATTAGTGAATAGGGTGGATTTCGGACACAGCCCATGTGTCAGGAGTGACTTTTGTGTTACACACTTCCTGTCAGATGGCATGCATGCTACTGAAAGCACAGTGACATCTAGTGGACTAGAATGGTAGAGATGGCACAGTCAGGATGAGTTAAGTTCAACATTTTTTACAATGAGAAACAGTGACTTGAAATGGGTTACAAAATGGTCGACCGGAACATTAAAGGACGCATATTTTAACAAACCTTTTTGACAGATAAAACCTTTGATGGAAAAGTAACCATGGTGGAAACTAACAGAGTACATAGCCTATGCACTCAAAGTAGCCTACGCTGCCTACTGTACCTAAAACAAAATATGTATTTACTTTTGAGCGATTTGTGCCAAGATGTAGTACTGTATAAGGACTAGGTCACATACTTTTATGGGCATGGTCACGTCACACTTTTATATTACCTGTATACATGTTTTTATTATCTGTAATGGCAGCAAACCGTTCCATTCCCTTTGAAATGCATTGGCGGAATCCACCCTCTTCGGTAGAATATTATTCGGGTGTGACAGTGCCCTTACACTGTGTTTCTACCTTGTGACATTGGTACTTTTACAAGTAAGTACAAAATGCAAGCACTTCTTCGACCAATGAGTGAATGAAAAAGGGATGCTTTCCGCTGCCAATGCCGGAGACATCAGACAGACAGCAGCATGCTGCCCAAGACGAAGCCACGACCTTGGCTTCTCTCTCTCTCTCTCTGTCTCCCCACACAGAGGCCGGCCATAAATAGACCGCTGCGTGTGCAGAGTGACAGTTGCCTGAGGATCGTCTTTTTTCTTTGGCAGTGTGGGTTGATGCGTGTCAGGCTATATAGCAGACAGGCAGGAAGGCTGGCTAGCGTGGTTCACAGCAATGATGGGCCACTCTGGAGGATGTGGTCCACACACATCATTGGTTCTCAAAGTGGGGCACGGGGACCCCCAGGGGTCCTTGAGGGAGTTCCAGGGGGTTCCCAGCTAAATGATAGTTAGGAACCAAATGGACCCTTATGGGTATGTAACTCAAGAGTGTGCTATGTGTGTGCTATGTGCACTCTCTGAGTTAAATTAAGATTGATTTTACAATATAGATTGGGGTCACAGAGATAGAAATGCCATTAAATGGGGGTCTGTAGTCTAATGCATGTCAAACTGGGGGTTCCTGAAATTAAAATGTTTGGGAATCACTGCTAGAGTCTACTTTACACCCCCATGAAAAAATGCCATGTTAACCATGTTAACTTTATAGCATGCATTCCTATTCTGGAGCAAGCATTTGGTGAAAATAGCAGATGTACAATCTCATGTCGCGGTCACAATGGGGATGTAATGTCAGCTTGCTGTAGATCGGCTATTTTCTGCAAAGATATTTTAGTGTCGAGCAAAAACAGGAGGGTGCCATGTATAGACCCCTGGGCGACTCCGGGCAACTAAGTACATAGGGCAGGAGGTCTCCAACGTTTTCAGGCCAAGGACCCCTTAGTTGAGAGAGGGATGAAGCAGGGAACCCACAACCTTTTCATAGATTCCATATAGTTTCATTCTTTGACAGCACAATCATCAGTGTATTTTGGATTCATGTCAATGTGTGTTTTCAGATATTTAACCACTTGAACCGTCAATACTGAATAAACTTGACATTTCACTCCGTACTCAGTCTGCTCTTTTTCCCCTCTACACCAAAGCTCTTTGTAGAAAATAGTCGATCTAGAACAGGGATGTCAAACATACGGCCCGCGGGCCGCAAGGTGATTCAATCCGGCCCCAGGCTTGTAGAGCATACATTTCTGAGCATTTAGGAAAAAAAGTTATGATTGTTTTAAGAACTGCAGGCTAGGTTTCTCCCACCAGCTGGCAGTGATTGAGTTGATTGATTGGAATGTTAAGTGACCATCTCTCTCTCTCTCTCTCTCTCTCTGAAGATGACAGCATTGCTAGGAATGGGGTGGGGGGGTCTGGCTATGAATAATACCTGAACATACCTACAATATTCGAACTGTACTCAAAGATTACACATATTAGACATGGAAATTAATGTTGTTAAGAAAATAACTTATTTAAAAAATATAATAATAATAAAATGTAAAAGTTTTATTATTCAGATATTTTCTGAATATGCCATTATTGTTCATTACTTTTATTCTTTTTATTATAAAATACAATAAAAATAATTATTGTCCTGCATCAATAATATTTTTTTTAGCTATTTACAAATTATAGCAAAGACTATCAGGAACTGAATTATTCTATTATCAAATGGTTTATTCTTATTGGCACTTCTTAAAGGAGTAGTTCACCCCCAAAATGCCATGGAGCCAATGTAGACTCATTCCTAAAACAGAAATTTGATTACAATAAATGCATGCCTATTGATTCCGGACAATCCCAATGGGGGGGGGGGGGGGGGGGGGAGTGTACTATTATCACATTGTTGTCTTAGTAATGCGACAAATAAAATAAAAATATATTATTGAACTCAAGTCTCAATGGTAATCAAAGAAAAAAAAAGTCATTTTGGCGATGAACTACTCCTTTAAACAAATAGCATCTCTCGTACCTAACTGCAACTGTAATACCAATAATGAAAGTAGCTATTTTACTTAATAATGAACACAATTTGTAAAATGATACACTGCTATACTGCTAGCTATAGCAGTGGCTGAGACGACAGGAAGAAAAACAGAGCGAACATGTGCGCGAGTGTGCATGCCATCCGATCCGCGACTGGTTGCGGCCCTCATCAAGTCGCCTTTCATCCAATCCGGCCCTCACCCCAAAATTAGTTCGACACCCCTGATCTAGAAGCTCACAACGCCTCGCAGCGCGAGGTGTCGCGAGCTTGTATATCTGTATATCTTGTATATCTGCTATTTTTGGCTAAAGTTCTCAGAATATGGACGCTAGGGTTCTGTTCTATTTCTAAGGGACAAGATTCTCTGCATTGACATAAGCATTTTGGTTCACAGTCAAACAAAATACTGTAAACGCCAGAGGCCAAAATAACTCAACGGCAAATTGATTCTTGCGTTATAGCTGTGACTGAGTGAGATGTAAGTCTAATCATGCAGAGAGACTTGGAGTTCACGGCAGTTCTTATAAGGTATATTAAAGAAAGCTATATTATTTCCCCAGGCCTTTTATTTCTCTGTACTTTTATTTCACTATGGATTGGGAGGAAGAATTATAGAATATACTGGGGATGGCAAATTGGAGCATATATGTATGGGGTTATAATTTTTCTAAGCGAGAAAGCAATACCATCGACTGCTCTCACCTTGCACTGATCTATGCGGCTAATATAGCATCACAGGGTATAATAATATAAGAGGGATTACGGAGGATGACTTCATAACAGGCCCCTTAACACCCTTTGCAGTAAGCCTTTGCAGTAACGCAAGAGGCGCCACTAGATGGCAGGAGAGAGCTGAGGAAAATCACCCTATCCTCATCATCATCCGATGGCCGAGACACAAACAGTTCCATCAGCCCATGCAGCCTTCACACAATAAAGACATCTCTCTCTCTCCCTTTCCCCCTCCCTCCCTCCCTCTGTCCTGATTTCGGCAGCAATCTCTCCTTACCTCATTACCCTCTCTCTCTCCCCACACCTGCCATGTCCCACCTCCCCCCCGCCACCTCTCCCCGACTCTCTCTCCCCTGCGGTGACGCTAGCCAAAGCCATAATAGACCATTGGTTCTCAAAGTGGGGTCCTTGAGGGAGTTCCAGGGGGTCCATATGCAGCAGCTAAGTGATAGTCTCAATTTGGGGGTCCTTGACATGAAAAAAAGTTTGAGAAACATTGAAATAGACCACTGGTTCCGGGGACCCCCAGGCAGGGGTCCTTGGGGGGTAAAGTAGCTCAACATAGCATCACAATCCTTTTAACCATCGTATCCATCCATATGGATACATATCATTTTGGGGGTCCTTGGCACAATAGAGGTTCTGAGTGTATACAAGTGGATTATTACTTGCGCCAGCAGAGCGAGCAAGTACTGCGTTCGGGGGCGTATCTGTCGCGTCGCGTATATGTCTGTGTTTACCCGTAGCCAATCAGGGACCAGCATTCTTGGTGATGTCACCATCAACAGCCAATGAGGTACCAGCATTCTTGGTGACCAACAACAAGTACTACCTGATATATGAATAACAAGGCCGCCAAGAGTGTTGCACATGGAACCAAATAGACCAGGGGTCTTCAACGTTTTCAGGCCAAGGACCCCTTAACTGAGAGGGAGATAAAAGCAGGGACCCCCAGACCCAGTACATACTGTATAAAATTGTGTTGCAGATTTTTATCGATTTCATGAAAGCACCGTCATCAGTCTATATGTTGGATTTGTGTTAATGTGTTTTTTTCAGACATTTAACCAAATCGCAGATACTCATTTTTACCTTTTCACTCTCTACACCAAACCTATTTGCCAAAAATAGCCGATCTACAAGCTCTGCGAGGCGTTGAGAGCTTGTAGATCGGCTATTTTTGTAAAAAGTTCTCCTCAGAATAGGGATGCGAGGGTTCAAGTTGTTCATTGAGAAGATAATGATTCTATCACACACAGATTTGGTGGCCCCCCTGAAGTAACTCTGGGGACCCCCTAGGGGTCCCGGACCCCCTGTTGAAGACCCCTGAAATATACCCCGTATGTAAGGGCCCATTTGGACCCCCTGGTGCACCAGGTGATAAACAGACGACGGAGCAAAGGCCGACGTGTGGACAGAGCTAAACGGGGATGAAACAGGTGTGTAATTGTGCATGCGTGGCGCGCACGTCACCCTCCCCAGCCTGGCCATGGCTGTGTATACCTGCCACCTGGGCGTGCATGACCAGCCCCAGATGGTGAGGTAGCGGTACGGCTGCTATGCGCCTGCATGCCCGCCTTGCCATGTAGCCTCTCGTTTACGCCCTAATTTCCTCCCTCGCTGCCAGCCAGCGCGCCCAAAATGCCACCGGGGCCTCAGTGCACACATACACAGCTCTCCTTGTAGAGTTTTGTCTGTTTTGTACTTTGTCAGTATCAATACTGCAATGTAGAAAAATTCTCTGTTACAAGTAGAAGTCCAGAATTCTACATTTACTGGAGTAGAAGTGCAAAAGTATTGGCATCAAAATGTACAAAAATGTACAGAAAATAGAAAGTACTCATTGTGCAGAAAGTCAAATTTTACGCGTTTTCAAATGCATACAATTTTGAAAATAGCGGATCTACAAGCTCACAATGCATCGCACCGCAAACAACGCATTGTGAGCTTGTAGATCGGCTTGTAGATCGAAATGTATCCACGATTTTCCAACATCCCATCGTGCATTGCGCAGAAGGCGAGCGGCATTTCCGGCGTCGCTGCCGAGTGTGATCTACAAGCCCACAACGGTTGCGTCTGCAACGCGACGTGAGCTTGTATGTCTGCTGTTAACCGGAAGTGTCGCGCAGATAATGCTACAGTAAAGTCTTGCGGAAACAGGTGGATAGGGCTGGTAAAATGTTAATGCACTTTTTGTGATAATGATCAAAATCTACAAAGTAACTAGTAACTAAAGTTTTCAAATAATTGTAGTGGAGTAAAAGTAGCCTACAATAGTTACCTCTGAGATGTAGTGGAGTAAAGTAAAAGTATCTCAAAAGAGTACTGTACTTGAGCAAATGTACTTAGTTACCTGTACTTTACACCCCTGTCCCTGTGTTCTCAACTAGTGTACTATAGCAGCTGGTTGGAGACGTGGGAGCATCCACACCGGCCTTTCCGTGTCGGGAACTTTCCTTCTAAACAACTTGTTGTCGTCGGCGGAGACTGCGGTTCACAATCTGTAGTGTCTGCTCTAATGTGTTCCGTGCACATATTCTACTGTGTCCAGCACCCTCTGAATGCACCAAATGTTCCCATAGGCCATGCAAAGGCCATCTGTCTGTATAGCGTTAGTACCCCGGCCCGGTTCCTACGCCAAGCAGAGCGTGATGCTCCGAGCACAATGGGCTGCAAGGGTCTTGGCAGCAATTTCATAGTTGGGTCTCCTTTGCTGTGCCGGTGTAACAAAAATGGGAGACATTTAGTTTAATGTATGGTAACCTTGCACTATTACAGTTGGAGCCTGTTATGGTTTTATTTGTGGTTTTACTTGTGTATAGCTTATATTTGAATTCATAAACATATGAGGTAGTATTTGTGTATCGTGATCCATGTCTGTGGATTGACTGGTGATGTTGTGTTCCTCTGTGATTGTTATTGTCCAAGTTACGAAAGGAAAATAAAGTAATCTGAACTGAGTACTAGATCTGCTTTGACTTTGGTACTGTAAGTATATTTTTACTTTTACTGGGGTAGAATTATGAATACAGGGCAGTTCTTTTACGTGTAACTTTTACTTACAGCAGGGGTGTTCAACAGGGGGTCCGGGACCCCTAGAGGGGCCTCAGAGTTACTACAGGGGGGCCACCAAATCTTTGTGTGACATGATATAGATATATACAGAAGAGTCGTTTCAACTCTTCAGTATTTCCTGCTCTTTTCCTGCAGATTTCTTGCAAATGCATGTTTTCCTTTCTAATTTTTATGGAGAATGGAGTGTATTTTTCCAGAAACTCACAAATAGCAAGAAACCAGAAACCATTCCCATAGAAAAACAGAATCCACCTTCAGAGGTAGATTTAAACACTAAAGTTGAAGTTAGAGAAGTTCATAAAAGTAGCAAAATCCCCTGCAAATCTATACTGCCTTACCAATGGCAGGACGTGTGAAGTTTTATATATATCGTCACTGTCGGGCAGAAACCTTGTATCTCCAAGTTTCGAATTTGTATGTTTTTTGCAAAGTGAAGCCCTGCTTCTTCATACAAGACCGTCGCTCAAAAGTAGTGAAAACAGCAGATCTACAAGCACACAACGCCTCGCGGCTGTTTTCACTAGTTTAGTTCATTTTTAAAATGATAAATACAAAACGAACGGTTTTGGACATACAAAGTTTCCACCCGACAACAACGATTGTACATATTACATTAACCACTTTCAACTCTAGGCCTACCTACTGATGACAGTGCTGTCAGTCTATGAAATCTATGAAAAAGTTTAACCTGCAACACAATGTAATACATACAATATGCAGTGGGGGTCCCTGATTCATGGTGTCTGTGGCCTGAAAAAGACTTAGAGTACATGTAAAAACAAATCTAAGTACTTCTTCCACCAAGGCCCCCTCCTCCCTGTCCCCATAACAACCAACGCTCAGGCTCACCTATCTCGCAGTTCCCGCCCAGGTACCCGGTGCCGATGCAGTCGCAGATGTAACGGTTCCAGCCCTCCTTGCAGAGCCCGCCGTTGGCGCAGGGCGCCCCGGCGCAGCGCTTCTGCAGCTCGCGCGTGCAGAAGCTGCTGACGCCCGGCGCACTCTGGATCTCCGCCAGCCGCCGCACGTCGCGGCTCTTGCCGTCGATGAAGAGGTCGCGCACGCAGCCCACGTAGCCGTAGTTGAGCAGCGCCGTCCACACCTCGGGCGGCAGCACCAGCTCCGCCTTGGCCTCGGGCAGGCCGCCCAGGTACATGTCGCTGTCCAGGTCCAGGATCTCGCTGCCCTCAGGCGAGTTGAAGGGCAGGCTGCGGCTGTTGACCGATATGGAGCCTAGGTGTGGTGGAGAGAGAAGAGAGGGGTTAGAGTTGAAGGAAAGGCTCGAGGGAAGATAAGGAGGGAGAGAGAGAGAAGAGTTTGAGTTTGTTGCCTGCAGTGGTGTAAAGTAACTAAGTACATTTACTGTTTGTACTGTAGGCTACTCATCTGTAAAATGTTGAGGTATTTGTACTTTACTTGAGTATTGTACATTTCCAATACCTAGTATTCCACTATATCTCGAGATCCAAATATTATACTTTTAGGCTACTCTGCTACAATTATTTGAAAACTAGTTACTTTGCAGATATACATTATATTATTAAACATACATGATCCACTTTAGCCCTGTTTCATACCTAGGCTATTTTAAAATAGCCAATCTACAAGCTCACAACGAGTCGCATCGCAGCGCATTGTGAGCTTGTAGATAATCTATTTTCAAAACAAAAAAAATGTACTTTTACATGCTTCAAGTATATTTTGTGCCAATACTTTCATATTTTTTATTCAAGTTCATTTTGAATTCTAGACTTTTACTTGCATCAGATTATTTATATATCGCAGTATTGACCTTTTTAGGTAGCACTTTACAATAATGACCTGTTATAAAGCATTTATAAACATTTATAACACATTAATAAGCAACTTGTAGATGAGTAATAATGAATGAACAAGCGGTTAATACATGTTTATTTAAACATTTATAACTATATTTAATAATCATTTATAAATTGTTAGTAACTAGTGAACTATTCATGAATAAGCCATTTGTAAACAATTATAAATATATTTTAAATCATTTGTAACCAAAGTTATTTAGTATTTATAAGCTATTTAGAGATAAATAACTAATCATTTACAAGCTATTCATATACATTGGTAAATGTTTAGTAAAACATTTATAACCCTTTTTATGCCTTTGTAAATGATTATTAAAACATTAATAACACAGTTATAAGTTATTTGTAGATAAGGAACTAATCATAGACAAGCTATTTATATACTAATTCATTATTTACAACTGTCTATTTATGTGGCCTCCATTTTTGTTCATGTTTAACAAATGCTTTGTAAAGCATTCCTAAATTATCTATAAATCATTGCTAGATGTTATCAAGAGCCCTAATGTAAAGTGAAGACACTTCATAATCTACAACTGTCTGTTAACGTGGTCTTCACTTTACACTACCAATGATTTATAGATATTTTAGGAATGTTTTACAAAGCATTTGTTAAACATGAACTGTCTGTTAACGTGGTCTTCACTTTACACTACCAATGATTTATAGATATTTTAGGAATGTTTTACAAAGCATTTGTTAAACATGAACAAAAATGGAGGCCACGTTATTAACAGACAGTTGTAGATTATGAAGTGTCTTCACTTTACATTAGGGCTCTTGATATCATCTACCAATGATTTATAGATATTTTAGGAATGTTTTACAAAGCATTTGTTAAACATGAACAAAAATGGAGGCCACATTATTAACAGACAGTTGTAGATTATGAAGTGTCTTCACTTTACATTAGGGCTCTTGATAACATCTAGCAATGATTTATAGATAATTTAGGAATGCTTTACAAAGCATTTGTTAAACATGAACAAAAATGGAGGCCACATAAATAGACAGTTGTAAATAATGAATTAGTATATAAATAGCTTGTCTATGATTAGTTTCTTATCTACAAATAACTTATAACTGTGTTATTAATGTTTTAATAATCATTTACAAAGGCATAAAAAGGGTTATAAATGTTTTACTAAACATTTACCAATGTATATGAATAGCTTGTAAATGATTAGTTATTTATCTCTAAATAGCTTATAAATACTAAATAACTTTGGTTACAAATGATTTAAAATATATTTATAATTGTTTATAAATGGCTTATTCATGAATAGTTCACTAGTTACTAACAATTTATAAATGATTATTAAATATAGTTATAAATGTTTAAATAAACATGTATTAACCGCTTGTTCATTCATTATTACTCATCTACAAGTTGCTTATTAATGTGTTATAAATGTTTATAAATGCTTTATAACAGGTCATTATTGTAAAGTGCTACCGTGTGTGTAATAGGCTAAATGGAGGAGAAGGGAGGCCGAATGCAGCAAGGAGCGGGGGGGGGGGGGTTGGGGGGGGGGGGACAAAAGGCCCCTCTCTCTCTTCGTCTGTGATTAACGACTCCATCTTAATTTTCTATTAAAAGCCAATTACAGCCGGGGCAGCGGCGAGATCAGACACGCTCACGCACTCGCGCACACACTCACACTCACACACGTGCACAGCACACACGTGGTCCCTGTAGGACACCGTTATGAGAAGATATGACTTTCCGAGGTGCACTGCTTTCTGACTCAAGCAGGCATGCAGACAGACCCCAAGACCTGAGAATGCTCACCCTTCTGTGCACACACACACACGGCACGCAAGCAGGCAAACAAGCAGGCGTATGGTGCGTGCGCATACACGCGCACACAGACAGAAATAAAACGGACAAAACACTCTCAGACTGAAATAAGGAATGAGCTGACATGGCCATCATGCCTAGACAGGGCAAAGAGGTGATTAAGCACAGTGTGCTACTGTACAGTATGTAACTGCTGTGTAAACCATGGCTCAAAGTGCATAAACTAACAAAGCTCCTAAAGACTGATAAAGAAAGAGACACAGTCAGGGGTCGAATAGCGGCGAAAAGGCTTTGAGACAAATAAAATGATCAGTTAATTGGCTCTATAGTGGCTTGAATATATCAAAGACTACATCTTAAAATATCAACTGAAAACATGTATTCATTTAGTGGGTGGGAGAATTGTACAGTCAGTCTACAGTCCAGTGATTATGCATTACAGTGTACATCACCACGAATGACGTACCAACATGCTAATGCGAGTCTTGTGTTCTGTGAGCTGAGCTGTGAGTGGCATAACAGCATAGGCTGTGTTGTGTTGGGTTGTTAGCATGTGACAGCGTGAGCTCAACCGTGATTTGATGTATCTTTTGTTGGGACAGAGATATACAGTACAAAGATACAGTACTGTACTGCCTTACAAAGCCAAAATGTACAAAAATGAACTGCATGATAAATTGATTTAAAAGGGTTTCAATGGGTCAGCCAAATGAGATATCAGCATATACAGTAAGTGTTATTACACTAATTGTATATCTGTCCTTGAGGTAATTGTTTATCCCCCAAAACCACAAAGGGTAACTTTGGGACACACACATAAGTTGGTGTGTCCGAAAACCTAGTTACCGTTCCGCCCAAGTTTGTACATGGCACTGTACCACAAGGTAAAAAGAAAAGTGTTGAAGTGAAATGTTGAAAAAACAGCATTTCCACTGTACGACTGCAGCGGTTTAAGCGAAGTATGGACTAACGCATAGAGACTATGGTGGCATTATGACGCTGCGGAAAGATGTCCCGTGGACAGACATGGTCAAATGAATGCTAAGAATACTAAGAATGCTGCTTTCACACAGAGGAACCGCATCATATTTGTTGTTTAGTTTGATTCCTTGCTGCAGTTGACAAAGTGCAGTGTGAATGCAAACACACAAAATAAAAAATGCGACCTCACCCCTCAAATCGCTACGAGGCTACAGAATTAAAGAGGTGGTGCCATGGTTTTGTACTTTTTCAGTTTTTCATGTGTCTATGAGGTTGAAAGTACATCATTGGACCCCCTGGTGTGGTTTTTATGAGCAATTATGTATTCTCTTGGTATTGTTTTTTTTTCTCTTGGAGGCTGCCACCTTGTGGTCAAAAGTGTCAGTTAAAAAACACAGATACTTTTACATCACAGAATCAACTCCTCCCCTAATTACCATTCACCCAACACTGTGGGGTGTGGCTAACTTCAGCTGGGTCACCACCCACCATGACATCCATGCATACTTAATGAACTGGGGGTGTGGCCACATAAAAACCCAATTTTAACTCTTTCTGTATACTTTTTTGGAAACAATTTTCCTCCTAGTATAATCATAATACCTGATAATCATGTTTTAGAGGGGGGAAATCATGGCACCACCTCTTTAAGGATGTGAATCTGCCTTGTGTTGTCCTCACCTTTCCTCCCTTCCCTCTGGAAGTCCACGTGGCACCACTCGCCGTCGTTCACCTTCTTGTTGCTGGTCTTCAGCTTGGTCTTGCCGGAGCCCATGTCTATGAGCAGGTAGAGGTAGCCGTCGAGCAGCTCCATGGCGAAGTAGTCGGTCTTGAGCTCGCGGCCGGGCCGCTGCTCCTTGGGGCCCTGGGGCCGGCCGTGGCTGAAAAGCAGCAGGCCGCTGGGCTCCGTGGTGCGGAAGTCGAAGGAGATGGAGCCCGTCTTCTTGGTGTTCCACTTGGGCAGGGAGATGTAGGACTCGGGCGTCTCGAAGGTGACGGGGTCCAGGGCCGCCACGTCCTCGCAGCGGAACACCAGGTCACCGTTGAGCGTGATCTTGGGGTCGCGCTCGATGGCCAGCCGCGACAGCTCCAGCTTGAAGTCGTTGTTCTTGTACACCACCTGGTGGGAAACGCAGAAACAGAGAGATACGGTTGATAAAAGTGACTGACTGTGGCTGAAAGAATGGCCCGCGACTCGCTGGCTTTTAAACAGCTAAACAAGTAAAATGTCCATATTAAAGGTAGGGTAAGTGGTAACCTCAAACTCCATTTTAATCATGATAGATTCATCAAAAACACACATCTTTTTTATATACTACCCTCCTAATATGTGAGCACTGAGCAGGCCGTGTTTTTTCATTTATTTTTAATAATTCTAAAAAATGTAAAAAACTGATACAATAAGAAACGTATTAGGAGGGTAGTATGAGTCACTAGAAAAAGAGATGGGTGTTTTGATGAATCTATCACGGTTAAAATGGAGTTTGAAGTTACAATGGGTGTGTATGGGGGGCGTCCTGCAGGAGGAGGGCCTGATAACATTTACATAAAATATCTAAATATGGAATCAAGCTAATTAAAATCTGTCCAGGGCTTTAAGTATACAGTACTTAAGTACATGTACTTAGTTACTTTACATCACTGTGCTAAACTAACTTTCAGTAACTTTCTGCACATAGCGAAAGTTACTCTGATCTGCTCATTACATAGTTTTCCTTCGTATGGAAAGTGGTATAAAGTTAAAGTAGAGGACTGCAAGATTATGGACACAGCGATGTATGTGTGTGTGTATGTACCATATGTGTTTGTGTGAGCCGCATCTGCATGCATAATGTTATGCGCGAGTTCACTCATTTGTGTAATGGAAATTATGTGGGTGGACAAATTGCAAAATATGTATGCGGGTGTGGAAATACATGTAGATGCAACATTGCCGTTTTAAATTCATTGCGGGCTAGAAGGCAATTATAGTGTCTGTGTTTGCACATGTGAAATGTGTGTGTGTGTGTGTGTGTGTGTGTGTGTGTGTGTGTGTGTGTGTGTGTGTGTGTGTGTGTGTGTGTGTGTGTGTGTGTGTGTGTTAGATGGAATTGCGTGCGTGCGTGGGCGTGCACTGGGCAGCATACATGAAAACTTTAAAGAGGTTCAAATGCAATTAATGCGGAAAAAGCATTTGTTTTCATCGACCGGCGTGGGCTCGGAGTGTGCCAGAGTGTGCATGTTATTACGTGTGTGAGCAAATTCATTGTCTTCCCATGGGAATGAGCAACACAGCCAAAAAGAATGCAGAAAACTCTGCGGATCCCCACCCCCAAAAAAGAAATCCCCATCACGACACTCCCGCGTACAGTATTTGTAAGTGTTTGCAAAACAACCACCATGATTCCCCGATCTCAGTAAACACACACAATAAATGAAAATAATAACTCAAAAGAGGCTCCTGGGGGAGATATCAGGAACCCGGGACAAAGCAAACACCGCCCCCCGGCCCTGATGCAAATGTCCCCCGACGGGGCTTTTTCCTTCGACAAACCGCAAACTCCATTGTCTCATAGCTGGGGAGGAGAGTGCGTGCCTGCGCCTCAGTGTGCGTGCATTCATAATGGATTAGGTGGTAAAAGCCAGGAGTGGTGGAGTAAATTACTCTTGTCTCTCAGACGAGGAGTTGTGAATGCGCTCGGGCTTTTGTTCTTTGACAACTCTATGGAGTGCAGTCTGAGGGGGCTGTCATTGTTGGGGGGAAATCTGTTCCCTCCGTTGCGTTGTGCGTGCGTGCGTGCGTGCGTGCGTGCGTGCGTGCGTGCGTGCGTGCGTGCGTGCGCCTGCCTTCTGATTGCACTAGCTCTTCGCACTCTCTTCGTCTCTTATTTCTCTGGCACAAGTATAAAGCCAACGTGAGATACTTTGACAGACTCGCAAACAAACAAGCAGCACTTCGTGATAGCCATTCGAAATATTGTGTTCCTAAATTCTGTTTTCTAGCAACATGGTTTTCAATACAGCGAGTGCATTTCAGAAAATAGAGCCACCGCCAAAGCTAAAAGGTAACAATAGATACGGATACTTCCTTTCAGCCAAGCCGATGTATTCACATAAGAACATTAGATAACATTAGATGAAACAAAAATAGTCATGTACAGCAATGGTTCTGAACCTTTTCAGACCGCGACCCCCAAAAGAATCATTATTTTAACTGGGGACCCCCCCCCCCCCCCCACCCTGACGAGCACTAAGAGTTGAGGAATTACATTTTGTAAAACACAGTTGTTGCGAGGTCGGTGTGAGCATGTAGATCTGCTATTTTCACAATTTCTGCCTCTAATATTTGACAGTTTGGCCAATGTTTAATTAGCTATTTTAAAGGTATTAAAAAGTCCTTAAATTGTCACTTTAGGATACCCTCTATACACTCAAACGTTATATTAGTAGTGAGAAAACAATGTTGCACATTAATTAAGTTCATAATTTGGGGACCCCCACAGATAATTTGGGTTCTCCCCTGGGGGTCCCGAACCACAGGTTGAGAGCCACTGGTGTACAGGAACACTACAAGCATCCTGTTCTTCTTTCCTCTCTGTGTGTGTGTGTGTGTGTGTGTGTGTGTGTGTGTGTGTGTGTGTGTGTGTGTGTGTGTGTGAGTGTGTGAGTGTGTGAGCAGGTGTAATACAGTATTGGCTTTGATTTAGCGTTGCTCGGTTCGGGTCAGTGAATGGCTCATCGTGTTGGTCTGCGGATCGCCGTGTTTGCTTTTGAGAATCGATGAAATATACAAACTCCCTCTAGCCTTGTTTTAGATTTCAACACACCGATACAGAGACCCGTCTCTTTCACAGCGTCTGGTTCAGGCTCCCACCGCTCGCACAAACACACAAACACACATACACACACTCTCAGGGATGCCACACCAAATTCTGGGCCCTGGGTACAAGGATGGACTGCGGGCCCCCCATGAATGTTCTTCATAGGGGAACCCATTTAGACTGGGAATGCATTATTAGACAATATTTTGTGCTTTAACTATTGAAAAATAGCAGATATACAAGCTTCACAGCGGAAAGCTTGTAGTGTTATTTTTGAAAAAAAAACATGAACATGTGTGCAAGTCTTTGAATATTTTTGACCCGATTCTATAAATGTCTTCTACATACTACTATGTCAGTCAAACTTTTTCATGTGAAGGACCCCCAAAATGACATGTATTTGGCCACGGACCCCCCATCTCAAAATATTTAGTTCCAGGGACCCCCCAGAAGCAAAATTTGAGTTACAAATGTTTGCTTAAAAAAATACACATTTTCAAAAGATTTGCACACATTTTCACGATTTTTAAAAAATAGCAGCGCGGCACTCGGTGCCACGCTGTGAGCTTGTATATCTGCTATTTTTCAATAGCTTATAAAATAATTAAGGCCCCTCCACCTTGGGCCCTATAGTAACTCAGTCCCACTTCCCCCCGCCCCTTGTGACGCCCTTGCACACTCTATGCACAACTAGCTATGTGTGAGTTCCCCTGGCAGACCCAGCATTGGCTATGCTGCAGTGTGCTCATCTCAAAGTGTCATCATTAGCGGAGATTAGCTCCGCTAATTGGCCATGCTAACGCTAAAACTGGAAACTAATAAGGCGCTGGCTCAACTTGTTACAGGTGTGAGAAACAGTGAGAGGCAAGCTTAATGAGATGTAGTTAAGAAGATTACGCGTTTTGTCCATTCATCGCAGATGTATTTAACGTGAGTCAAGGACATTCTCACTTAAAAAAGGACCACTTCACCCATTTTCAACCTGTCTTCATGTAATTAGTCCTCACTAATTTGTTATAATAATAGGTCCTATTATTGTCTACTCTCTCTGTGTCTCAGAGGAGGGCTGTGGACAGTTCAGAAACCTGTCCACTCACTCTGCGTCTCAGAGGAGGGCTGTGGACAGTTCAGACACCTGACTGCCAGTGGTAGGTATGGCAGGTCTGGTCATTTCAAACAGTATTTCAAGATTTTGTATTAATGCGAGAATAATGGCTTCCATCATAGCGTGCCAACTTCCAAGGAAAAGGAAAGCCTGATTGGATTCCCCATCAGTGATGTCAGTGGTAGGCGGGTTTCTGAACTGTCCACAGTCCTACTCTGATTCATGAGCATTAAGGCCCATTCCCACTGGGCCAGATAACAGATGAAAAAAATCTCTTTCTCCAGATATTTTTCCATTCAAAGTGGATGGTAGATACAGATAAAAAAAATATCTACCACAGATATTTGCCACAGATACTTTTATCTGTGGCAGCTTTTTATCTGTATCTACCATCCACTTTGAATGGAAAAATATCTGGAGAATGGGCCTTTAGGGACAAATGATATGAAGATATGTTGAAAATGGCTGACATGCTGTTCTACAAGCATTGTCAGCTTGTAGATCTGCAATTTTCAAATAGCCAAAGTTTAGGGCTGAAAACGTGTGTAGGTAAGTTTTTTTCCGAGTGTGTGCGTGTGCATACGGTTCATCAGGGTCCACTGCTCATTTTCTGGGTCAGTGAATAATAACATTACTGTCTTTATTGCTGGCCATGCTTTCTGTCCTGATTTTCTTTCTTTTTTTCTTCTTGTCAAAGCGTCCCCGATCGATACGCTCTCTGGCCATGCTGCGGGAGTATATTGCACACACTGACATGTATCAATAACATAAAATATTCAAAGCAACTGTCGTTAAGGTATACCCGTTAGTTACACATTGTTCGATATTCCCCGCTGTTCTAATTACATACGAAGAGGCATGTATACATCCATGTTAATCATACATATTGCATACCTCCCCACACACACACACGCACGCATCAGGGACGTGCTGGCCATTGGGAAAAGCGGGACAACTCCCGAACGGCCGGTTCATTCCGGGCCAGTCCAGGCCGGCCATTAGGACAGAATTAGTTTCAAATTTGTCGATTTTTTTTCGCAAAGCAAAGCCCTGCTTCATCATACAAGGCTGTCGCACAAAAGTAGTGAAAACAGCAGATCTACAAGCACACAACGCCTCGCGGTGCGAGGCGTTGTGTGCTTGTAGATCGGCAGTTCTCACTAGTTTAAATCATTTTTAAAATGATAAATACAAATACAAAACGGTTTTGGACATACAAGGTTTCCACCCGACAACGACGAAATATAAGCCCACTGGCTTGTCACTTTGTCACAAATCTTTGAGTAGCAGCAGCGCTATAGAGAGAGATCTCTCTCAAAAGCGCGCAATGAGGGCCTCTCCAACTCTTTTTCCCGGGCTGAATCAGGGGCCCAGCACGTCCCTGACCAAGCATGCGCACGCACGCACGCACGCACGCACGCACGCACGCACGCACGCACGCACGCACGCACGCGCGTCCAAGAGTTGACCAGAGAAAAGTGATTATTTGCGCTGCAGGGCGGGTGGTCCGGCCTTTTTTTGCAGAGTTTCTCAATGACAAGACAAATCGATGGAGTCACCCCTGAGGAGGGCTCTGGCCCTGCGATAACAGCAACATCAACAACAGAACAGAACACACCTGCATCCACCAATACATAATGTCATGCAGGAACCCAGAGTCATTCTGGTGCACATGATGACTTCAAGTTGGTCCAAAGGCGAGCAGGGGTGCTGCACCTAATTCTGGGCCCAAGTATTCACTGCGGGCCCCCCATGATTGTTTTTCATAGGGGGCCGTCAGGAATCTGGACGGGGAAAGCTGGTTGGCTCTGCAACATCACCGTGGTTCTTAATTACACACAATGTGCCGGGAGAAAGAGAGAGAGAGAGAGAGAGAGAGAGAGAGGGTGGGTGGGTAGATGTGTATGTGGGGGGGTTACACAGTGAGAGGGCATGATTTCACACCTCACAGACTGGAAAACTCATACACGCACGCACACAAAGAGACAGTGGGACACACACATCACAGCTCAGTGTATGATCGTAGTGTGTGGTCGACTTTGAAAACGCACGCGCGCGCGCGCACACACACACACACACACACACACACACACACACACACACACACACACACACACACACACACACACACACATTAGTGCACCAACACATATGACCTTGAGCCCATACTGTAATACACACACTGATTTAGATTACCATACTTGTGAAGACATCAACATTTTGAGAGACAGTGATTTTATTTCCTTCCATTTCTAACCCTAACTCTAAAGCAAGGGTCTTCAACAGGGGGCCCGGGACCACTAGGGGGTCCTCAGAGTTACTACAGGGGGTCCTCCAAATCTTTGTGTGATAGAAACCTTTTTCTTCTTTTACATATTAACCACTTGAACCCTAGTGTCCATATTGGAGAACTTGGACAAAATACACTGATGATTTTGCTGTCAAACAATGAAACTATATGGAATCTATGAACAGGTTGTGGGGGTCCCTGCTTATTCTCTCTCTCAACTAAGGGGTCCTTGGCCTGAAAACATTGAAGACCCCTGCTCTAAAGTGAAAATTAGCAGATCTACAAGCTCACAATACTATAATTGTTTTTGTGAGCGACACAATGACACGCAACTACTGTACTTGTAAAGCGTATAACTCTAACCCGACCCCTAAAAACCTAACCTGTAAACATCTACTCCCCAAATCGCTGTGTAACCATGCAACAACCACTGCAGAGATTGTTTAGTTGCGCACTGAAAATCTGATCTTCAAGCTCACAACGCATCGTGCTGTGTCGCGCTGTGAGCTTGAGGATCGGCCATTTTTAGCACGCAACAAAGTATGAAATCAGACATTATGACACCATCAAGGCCTGCCAAAATACACGTCTTATGATATTTAGTCGACTAAAACTAAACATTTCTTCAGATTCAAACATGACTAAAGCTAAATGAAAATGGACATTAAGTACACACACACAAGGGCATTCACGAATAGTGAATTTTAGTATTCGAATTATTCGACCTCAAAGTATTCGAATAGTCGAATATTCGACAGGACTGGACAAACTGGCCAAACTGTCAAATATTAAGTAAGCAAGAGGCGAACATTGTGAAAATAGCCGATCTACATGCTCACAACTCGCAACGTGATCATGTAGATCGGCTATTTTCACAATATTTATCTGTGGAACCGAGTCACATTAAATGTAATACCTAAAATTCCAAGTGCTTGTCAGGGTGGGGGTCCCCAGTTCAAATATGTTTATTTTGGGGGTCACAGCCTAAAAAGGTTTGAGAACCCCTGGTATAGAGCATTAACAAATTCATCATTCATCATTCATCATTGACAACTCATTCTTATGACTTCCTATCTAGCCAAGCTTTATAAACTATATATTTTTTTAAAGAGAAAACAATAAAATAAGCGAATAGTCTACTTAGGTGAACAACGTCGAATAGTGACTTTGATATTCGAATTTTCTAATATTCTAATATTCGGTGAATGCCCTAACACACACACACACACACACACACACACACACACACACAACTTGGTGCCGTGTCCCCCCCCCCCCCCCCCCCCCGCTCTCTGCTGGAATCTTGGTTGCCCAGAGGCCTTGGCGTATCAAAGGTGTTTACCACGGTGGCGGCGGCATCAAAGCCCGCTCTGCCCCCAAAGACCCCCCCCCCCCGACCGACACCACAGGTAATCCGGGCTGACGGCACTGAACTAGAGCGCAGGATGAAAAAGACACAGCCCTCGTTCTCCTTCCAATCCAGGCCTGCGATTCCCTATCTGTCCGTGCTTCTTTCACGCGTTTGTTCCCGCCATGGGGTTCTCTCTATACTATATGCCCCCCCCCCCCGTGCGTCTTTTTATCTTTCCTTCTCCAGTTGGGCCGACCTCGGATCCAATGTGTACGTACGTATATTAGAGACATATGACCCTATGGAAGATAACGAGGCGAGGCTGACCAGAGCGCAACAAGGGTTGTGTCTGAATCCAAACCAAACTATCCTCATCAAGGTGAGGTCAATGTAATATTTTCAATTGAGTGCTAAAACGTTTTGTGTTTGTAATAAGTTTTGTGTTTTCGCCATTTTGTATAAACCAAGTTTCGTAAAAACTGACTGCATGTTCAAGCCAGAAGTGGCGGAAGAATAATAAAACATTAAGAGTTTCAATAGTGGCTCAAGCTTTTCAGGCTTGGCCCCTAAAAAAAGCACTTCGTTCTGCCTGAAAAGGCGCTCTGATGATCAGCACCTTCTAAAAGATACGCGGTTTCTGCCCGACAGGGACTATATCCGTCCCTTATTCCTCGCGCTAACTCTTTCACCTTCTTTGCCAGAAAAGTGCACGTCACACCTTTTTTCTTTTGCCGGGTTTTTGTTCTAGCCTTCCCCTCATTTCTGGCTCATTTACGCCTTGCTTTTTTGTCTTAATTGGTCTATCCCGCTAAGCTAATTCATGGGAGATCACTCATCCGGCGTGACAGTCTCTTCAGCGCAACGCTACCCGCCATCTGCCATGTTTGCTCACAAGTCTCCTTCGCTTCATGTTACCTCTATTATCAGCGTTCACACCTCTTAGTCTGTCGCTCTCTTTGACGCTATAAATACCTTGTGTTTCATTCTATTGTTTTCCTGTCTTTCTCAGTCTGATTTTGTTCTCATTACTTGCTTTTCCACCATCACTTTTCCACTTTATTTGCTAGATAGATGGGAACCGTGTGGTTCCCAGTTCGATCCCGGGCTCCCCCAGAGCTAGTGTCGAAGTGTCCTTGAGCAAGACACTGAACCCCTAATTGCTTCCGAAGAGCAGGTTGGTGCCTTGCATGGTTTCCTCTGCCATCTGTGTATGAATGTGTGTGTGAATGGGTGAATGTAATGCACAATCTAGGTAAAGCGCTTTGCATAAAAAGCGCAATATAAATGCACCATTTACCACTTTATTTCGTTTCATTAAAATGCTCATCTCTTTTTCACGCTGTCGAGTACAAGAATCTCATTGCTCGTGTTGTCACTAGCAGCTGTATCGTATGTACAATGTGACAATAAAAAGCCTCGAGCCCTGCGTTGTCCATTTACGCGCGTGTCTGCGGGCATGCCCAGCCAAACACCGGCAGTAAATCCTGTGTGGCGTTGATGAGAGGAACGATAGTTAACCGCCTTGGGGACATTTAGGGCCCACCAGGGGAGCCTAGCGATAGCAATCCGAATAATGAAAATGTAATTCTACGGGCATAATTAAGTTAGAGATGTGGTGATTACTGTGCGATCCATTAAAAGCGATGAGAAAAGTAATTACTTATTCAATCAGCACCCGGCTTTATGAGGCAAACGGCATTGGGGGGCCGCCGCGTCGCGTCGCGTCGGTCCAAGTCATTACGTTTACAAGGGCATCGTATTTTTTTGGCGAAGATTGGCGCTCCTGACAGCTTGTTAAATTGTTACGTACTAGAGACCCTGGGGGGGAGGGGGGGTTGGGATTAAATGCAGTTCCTCGCTAAAAGATAAATGAAACAAATCAGTGTTTTCTGCTCGCATGTCACGTGTCTCCAAACTTTTTAAAGGGGGGCCAAATTTGAAAATGTAGCCGTAGGTCCGTCCGACTGCATCTCCTGTGATGTCATGCTGTACCTTTGGACCATAACAGAGTCACATACAAATTGCATCGCATTACAACAACTGTATATGTCTATTGTCTTTTGTTGGCAGCATAGCCAAATATAAGCCACTCATCTGTGCTGTAAAAAAACAAAAAAACAATTCAACCCTTTTTCAGCCTGCGTGAACTGCATTGCTAGATGTGAAAAGGTCTCTACAAAAAATTAAAATAAATAAATTATAAAAATCATAATTGAGAAGTATGGCCTACTGGTCCAGGCGCATACCACTTTGGCATTGCCACATAAGCATGGATGCCTGGCGGCGTCGCCGGTTCGATTCCCGATCCGGACGACCTTTGCCGCGTGTCACTCCCCATCCCCACTCCCCCATCTCCCCCCCCCCCCATTTCCAGTCTACTATCAATGGCATAAAGGCATAAAAGCCCCCAAAACAAATCTTTAAAAACACTCACGTCTTTGAGGCAGCCCATGAAGTTGTTGCTGACGGGGGAGCCGGGCAGGTCGGCCGTGTTGGGGCTCCCGCCGATGTAGAAGAAGTCGTCGGAGCCCAGCATGGTGTAGTCCTCCTGGGTGTAGCCGGTGGTGGTCAGTATGCCATCCACCGAGATGGTCACCTGATGGGGTGGGCAGGGCCCAGAACACACAGACGGGTATAGGAGGAGGAGAGAGTGATAGTGAGTAGGGAGGGGGAGAGAGTAGTCAAGGGAGAGAGAGAGAGAGAGAGGAAGAGGAGCGAGCGGAATGAAGAGGAGAGACAAGGAAGAGGCTGGATTAAACACTGGCGCCATGGCGTCGCTGTTCCCTACGTGGTTGTCGTTCGATCGGTCGCTTTTGGGGGGTGGGGCGCGAATCAGAGGAGAGGGCAGGGGTTTCACTCCAGAGTGCAGTTGCCTGGGTTGAGCCACCGGGTGGCAGCGCTGTGATCGCTTGGTTACTTAATGACGGTAATGTTTTAGCTATGTAGGTCAGTGGTTCTCGATGTTTATTTGATTTTTATCTCAAGGGCCCCCAATAACTGTCAGAGTTACGTGCAAGGGACCATTTGGAACACCGAGGGTCCCAAATGGCGCTAGTATCTGTGCTTAATTAAACTTAAAAGTGTTTCATCTTGGGGTATAACTCTTGCTCTATGAGAGAAAGAGATCAAAAGGAATTTCCATTGACTTGCACTTAAAATCTCATCAATCGATGTACTTGTCCAAAAAATATTATTCTCGTAATTCAGTGGTCCCACCTGGATGCGTAAATCTCTAACGGACTCAGTTTGGTTCTTAATCGTCAAAATCTATTCTCTTTATGCCCGACCATTTTCTTGTGAAAATCTCATGGCAATTTTATGAAGACTCTACAAACTTCACATGCAACGGAATAGGAGATTTCCTTTTCAAATAGAGACATTTGATGAGCAGAGTGCTGCTCTTAAAAATATTCCAGGCAAGCATCTCACTTCAAGGGCCAGAGTGAAAGTAATGCTCAAAACGGTACCATTTCAAAAGCAGTAATTTTCACTTTCAATAATGCTATTTTTTTGGAATCCTATTGCTTAAAATATCACCCTCCCGATTTCTGATAGATGCAGCTATTCTGTCCCCAGCTGAACCGTTCCGCATTCACAGAACTCCGGGTAATGGTCTTTATCTTTGCACTACCAGTGCAAAGAAATCTTTCCGACTACCAGACGCGTATTTTGCACAAAGCCACAAATGTGTGCATTTGAACACTAAAGCATGCAGCACACTCCAACCGAACACAAACGTTTCATCGACAGGGCCTTGCCCACACCAAAGTTCTTTATTCAGCCTTCACGCTCCTTATAAGATTCACAATTCCCGTCTATTCACTCTGTGTGTCTTTGGTGGTCTGTGGACAGTTTAGAAACCTGAATATCAGTGATTTCCTGGAAAGTTAATAAGTTAGTATAATATGTTCTGTTGTTCTTTCATTAATGACAATCTTAACATTGTCTGAAATTACCAAACCTGCCTACCAATGATGTCACTGTTAGACATAATAATTTCCTAACGTCTAATGGCGGAGTCAAGATTCGGACCAAATCAAACAAATTGAATCACGACCACCTCGAACTTCTAGGGGTCAGCTCATATTCCAACTATATGTGTCCCAGCACGGCTGAGGGCATTGGATTATTTTTTTTTTCTTTTTAATATATTTTTATTCTTTCATTTCATTTGAAAGATGGGGATCATAGCTACAAAATGATATATTGGTTGTGGAGATTGACCCAACAGTTTTGAAGATATGGCTTATAGAATGATGCCATGCTGAAATACTACTTCTGAGTTATTCAGATTTAAAAATGTAATTCTAACCTGCAATGACCTGACTCCGCCACATGGGGAGTAGAGAGCACAATTCAATTCAAAGAAGCTTTATTGGCATGAGAACACAAGCGTTTACATACATTGTAACTTGGAGAACTTGGCTATTTGTACTTTACTTGTCCGACAACCGTTAGGTTAGTGTGGCGTTAGGGATGGGGTTAGTTAGAATGGGGCCAGTCGGACCAACGGCACATCGGAATAATGACATGGCACCGAACTTCTGACCAATGCTCAGCCAGGAACTTTGTTCAACAAATTAGAATATCTTGGAGGTGCTACCAAACAAAAGTTGGATGATCGATTGGAGTGGCTGCAGCCTTGTGGAATCAAAACACAAACTATGCGAGCTGATAGTATTAGATAATATGGACTGATGTGTTGAAGTGAACCTTTGTTTCGTTTTTAGGATGGAGGTGGATGAACTGTGAGTTTCAGAATTCATCCCCCAGTGACTTCTGCATTGGTACTGTACATTCATCTTATAAAGGTTTTACTTAAAAAAGGTCTTCTTCTCATACGGTGCCTGTCTGCCTGTCTATTAAATCCCAGAACGTTTGAGTATCATGTAATTATCCAGACACACGACTTAGATTAAACAGGAAATAGAACAAAGTACTTTCAGATAACCATAATTTGCTTGCAGTGCTGAACCAAGATGAATGCACTCTTTGAGCCGTAAAATTACACTCGCTATGATTAGAGGAGTTACTTTTTTCTTTTTAATGTAACACTACAGTCTACCCCAGAAATGCAGTGTTTCTACTTGGTGAAGGAGACATTATGGCCATTTGAAGTTAGAATGCAACATTAAACAAATAAATAAGCCTCTCCACAACACATAGGCCTAGTTTATTCCTTGTACACTATTTTATTTTTATTTTCACTTCATTACAACGGAGCAAATATTGACCACGGCACTCTATTTGAAACCAATGTATGCTGCTTGGTTTAATTAAGTTGCATTAGATCAGCGTTTTGCTATATTATATTGTGTCCTGCCCTGCATTTTGATTAAAGGGACCTACACAATTAGTAAGTCTTTTATACATTTAGTAACTCATTTATAGTCTAAGTATCCTAATAGAGCTGGCCCAGGCAGGGGCACAGCGCTCCAATATTTTTGATTCAACAGCTGTTAGCCTGCACGCATGCCTTACCCCCCGGCTCCACCGGCTCAAATTCGCCCCGATTCATTTTTTGACGCCGGCACGACGCCGTCATTTTGGTGGAGCCCTAGCCTTAGTAGAAGCTGCATATCATCGTTGTCGGGTGGAAACCTTGTATCTCCAAGTTTCAAATGTGTACGTTCTTTTGCAAAGTAAAGCCCTGCTTCATCATGCAAGGCCGTCGCACAAAAGTAGTGAAAACAGCAGATCTACAAGCACACAACGCCCCTCTCTTTCGTCCCTCTCTGGAGTCTCGCCCCTGCATGGGGATCATGTGACTGCCAAAGCAATCTGCCTCTATCTGCACCGGTGGAAACTGCGGTGGAGTCAACTGCCTGTAACTTTGCAATGGATTAATTATCGCGAACTGACCTTTTTTTTCTCCCCGACACTAAGACACCAAATTGAGTCTTTTGAGACGATCTCGTGGTGACGCATAATATTCTATGATTTTTCAAAGGTTAGTGAAAACTCTCTGTAGATGCTCTTTTAACCCTGGCAGGTAAAGGGTTAAGTGAATCCGAAGTGGTGATTTTTTGTTTGTCTTTTTAATATTAACTTAAGTCCTGGCCTACTGTGTTATTGTTTGTTTTAAGTCATCTCACACAACGGACAGTTTCTACTGCTATCATGAAACCCCACGATTAACTAAGCGAGTTTGCACAGCGCCGCGTCCGTGGATGACCCCAAACAGTCTGAAATGAAGAGACACGACGGAAACCCAGGCAAGTGCACTCAACAGATCAGCCCTCACCCCTCACTGAGTGCCCAACGTCTCTATATATTCCATTTGTTGTCACTTTTCGTTTTCTTTTCTCCACAGATTTATTTTCCGTACTTCCCTTGCGAACAGGGCAATCCATTTTTATGTCTGCTGTCGCTATACTTGTGGGGAGAAAGAGGGGTCTGTCTGAGACAGAATCGGGCGTCTGTCCGAGACAGAATCGGGCCGGTGGAACTGGTGTGAAAGCAGCAGTAGCGCTGCTGCTGATGTGCTTGTTGTCGGTGGGATGGGGGCGTCTCTGGGGCGGTCTTAGGCGTGACTCTCAACAGACTCAAGGGCTGACCTCTTCAGTGATCCTACACTCACTGAGGAGGCTGGAGCTGAGGGGGGAGTACGGGTTGGGAATCCCGCCTGTCAGTATGATTCATAGTGAGCTGCAGAACCTTCACCTCAGACTGCAGGCACCCAATTGTATTTTGTTTGTCTTTCTTTCCTGGCTCAAAGTCGTCAGGACCCCGACACAAAGTTCATCTTGAGTAGTGGGTGTGGAGCTTTTCGAAAGGCTACGCATAGACCCTCCAAAGCCGTGTGGATATTGTGTATTTGAGGGAAATACAATGGAACATAAAGATCTACCAGGAGCGTGCCCCAGTCTTTGGACCAGAGGAAGGGGGATGATGGGAGGGCATGTGTTTGATGTGCCGCGATCGGTTGTTGGTGGCACCGCGGTGGGGGGGCCTATCAGCGCAAGCCCGCTCATTAGCACCATTAGCCAGTCATTAAGCGACCGGCATCAGCCAGCTGCCAGACACCTGTGAGGTTTCCAGCTGAAAGAAGGAAAATGAGAGATTAGCAACAGTTGCTGGAGCTCCTGCTCACTCACTTACCCCTCCTTCTGCCTTCCTCCTCTCTAGACTCGCCTCCCTCTCTCTGCTTGGATCTGAAATTCCTACCTGCTCCAGTGGGATCCTTCCTGTTTGAGGCCTAGAATTATTGAATGCTTTAAACAGTGAAAAATAGCAGATATACAAGCTCACAGCGCGGCACCGAGTGCCGTGCTGCGAGCTTGTAGATCTGCTAATTTTGAAAAAGTCGTGAAAATGTGTGCAAATCTTTGAATATATGTATTTTCAAAGTGAACGTTTGTAACTCAAATTTTGCCTCTGGGGGGTGCCTGGAACTAAATATTTTGAGATGGGGGTCTGTGGCCAAATAAATATCATTTTGGGGGTCCTTCACATGAAAAGGTTTGAGAACCACTGACATAGTAGTCTCTCAAGAACAGACTAACCGAGCTCCAGTTTAAGTGAAAAGGACCTTTTCTTTGACGATGGCTGGCCAGGTTGCTGACATAGAAACATAGGTTTTTCAAAAAACCTTAGAAGGATTCAAAAGACACTTATAGAATCGAATCAAAATTCAAATTTTCAAGATTTTTCAAAAATAGCAGATCTACAAGCTCGCAGCGCGGCACTCGGTGCCGCGCTGTGAGCTTGTATATCTGCTGTCTTTCAATAGTTAAAGCATAAAATAATGATACACAATAATGTGTACCCGTTCTAAATGGGTTGTAATATGAATAGAGTACAAAACATTTGACAGAGTTTGTCATCAGATGTTTGACCCGAACGCCAACAACTGTCCTGCCGAGACGATGCCGGAGAACAAATGCAAGCACAAGAAAATAAACAAGCACAACGAACAAAGCCAAACTGTAGCATCAGAGCCGACGCCCCCCAAGGGATGCCAGGAATTATTCAATACAGTCAGTGAGTCGATGCTTCAACAAGACCAGTGCAATGTCCCGTGGCCTGATGTTACAAGCACTTGCATCATTGGCCAGAGTTAGTGTTTAATGCATCACAGGTTGCCGGTTGTAATTCCCTGCCGCAACTGATCAAGACCCACGGGAGTTGAGTCAGAGAGCATTTTTGGAAATGTCTGCTGAAATGAGAAATAGTCAAGAATGTGGCACTATCAACATGGAGTTATTGCCTTCTCTATTGCCTTCTTTGAAGCACCGGTTCTCAAAGCTCGGGGACCACCCAGGGGTCCTTGAGGGAGGGTCCAAGGGCTCCCCAGCAAAATGAGGAACAGTTTCGAAACTTGAACCCGCTAAAAGAAAAAAAGAATAAGAAAAAGGCCGATCTACAACCTCATAAAGGTCAAGAGCTTATAGATTGGCAATTTTCCCAAAACGTTTTACAAGCAAATGTTGACATATCTTATCTTATGAGGGTCCCTTGTCCCATGAAAAATACATATCAACTTGGCGGTCCTTGACATGAAAATGTTTGAGAAGCACTGCTATAGAGCACTGTTTCTCAAACTCGTTTAAGTCAAGGACCCCCAAATTGATATGTAGTTGGCCGCAGACCCCCACTCCATCTGAAAAAAGGTTTCGCCAAAGAAAGGGGGGCTGGGGCTCCCCGGAACCCACTTTAAGAATCATATTTGAACTGGGGACCTTGGAATGTAGGAGTTCAGGCATTTTTGGTTCCACAGATACTTGTGAAAATAGCTAAAAAGTCCTTAAATTGTCACTTTGTAATTTGGGGAACCTTACAAAATCATGTGGGGACCCCCCTGGGGGGTCCAGACCCACAGGTTGAGAACCACTGGATGACATTGCACTGGGAAGATTATGCGAGGCTAATGGCCAATTTTTTCTGTGAAAATGTGTTTTTTTTTGTAGCACACACAAAGAGATCTATTTGCTGCATTTGTATTTCAACAGCCAAAAGGACAAAGACAAGGTCTCTGCATGCCACCTCACATAATGACTAATGGTATTTGCACATCACAATTGCACTACCTGTCGCTCACTGTACTCTGGACCCTCACATAACAGCATGCCCTTTTGAAATTAAGAATGTATTTGCATAACCATTAGTAGCTTTTTGTCACCGACCGACAGTACATAGCTGAAGAGTGATCACTGCTATTACCATTATTCAACATTAAACAAGCTTATCGTCGTTGTCTGGCAGAAACCTCGTATCTCCAAGTTTCAAATTTGTAAATGATTTCGCAAAGTAAAGCCCTGCTTCATCGTACAAGGCCGTCGCACAAAAGTAGTGAAAACAGAAGATCTACAAGCACACAACGCCTCGCGGTGCGAGGCGTTGTGTGCTTGTAGATCGGCTGTTTTCACTAGTTTAGATCGCATTTAAAATGAAAAATGCAAAACGAATGGTTTTGGACATACAAGGTTTTCACCCAACAACGACGTTATGTAAGCTTAAGTAAAAACATGTTTTTATTGTTATTTATTTATTTGTATTTTTTGTGTCTGTTAAAAAGTTAAAGCTCTATATTCCGAAAGTAAACATTTCTGTCAAGTGTTTGTTTCACTCTCTGTCCCACTCTTACATGAATAAAAATAAATTTTCAGGCACGTTGGCAATTTCAGCCAATCAGGAGAGAGTACCCACTTACCAACTTTAATTCTAGTGTCTAGTTATGTTCAATTTTGCCTGCATTATTACTTGTGAGTCATCACTTCCAATTTCACTTGTTTTTGTTTTCACTAGAGCAAGACACTCAGAACTAGGGATGCGGTATCGGTACTCGCAGTATCGGTACTTGCCCCGATACCGGCCTATTTTGCTGTACTCGTACTTGTCCGATATTGCTCACGGCAGCGCCAGATACCATTTTGTTTCATAATATATGTTGGTAACAACATCAAAAGTCCTAAGACACAGTTTTGTGTGTGTTAGTTCAACTAATGAACAGTGTTTTCACCTTCTCTCACTCTAGGCATGACAACATAATTTTATTTTGGAGCGCCACACACTATTTAAGCACTTAACTTACAGTATCGGTATTCGGTATCGGCAAGTACTCAAATTAAGTACTCTTACTTGTACTTGGTCAGCTAAAAAGTGGTATCGGGACATCCCTACTCAGAACCTCCAACTGCTCCCAATGAGCAGGTTGGTGCCTTGGCATGGTTTCCCCCACTGTCGGTGTGTGAATGGGTGAATGTAGATGCACATTGTAAAGCGCTTTCTACACGGCAGTGCTCTGGAAAAAGGTCTCTAAAGGCGCTATATAAATGCACCATTTAGCATTTCTGTTTACATTTAAGTCCTGGAGAGACGGGGAGATCCCGTTTTACTGAACCAGTTATTGCTGGAAGTTCCAAAAACGAAATGTAAAAAGAGCAGGGGTTACCGGTCTTTTACAGCCACGGCCCCTCGTCTTTGGAACAGCCTGCCCTTCAACATTAGATCTGCCCAGTTAATTGGTGTTTTTAAATCTTTGCTAAAAACCCATTTGTTTTCCCAGGCTTTTAATTACATTTAAAGTCTATCTGCTTTGTTGTTTTTAATTGCTTTTAATTCCATTTAAATTAAATCTTTGTCTTTGTTGTTTTTAAATTGGTTTCTTGAATGTTTTGTTTCTGTTGTTTTCTTTTGCCTGTGCCTGTGTTTTTAATGTTGTAGAGCACTTTGGTTCAGCTTGCCTGTTTGTAAATGTACTATATAAATAAAGCTTGATTTGATTCAACTTGATTTGATTTGAACTAACACTGTATAGCAATGCATGAAAATCACTTATTGCACCTTTTGTAGAATAAGGTATTTTAGGGGCGGCAGTGACTCAGGAGGTATAGACACCTCTCATGAGGTAGAGAGGCCCCTTGGGAACCGGAAGGTTCCCAGTTCGATCCTGGACTCCCCCAGAGTTAGTGTCCTTGAGCAAGACACTGAACCCCTAATTGCTCCTGATGAGCAGGTTGGTGCCTTGCATGGTTTCCTCCAACATCGTTGTATGAATGTGTGTGTGAATGGGTGAATATAATGCACAATCATTGTAAAGCGCCTTGGATAAAGGCGCTATATAGATGCACCATTTATTAATTCATTTACCATTTAAAAGCTTGTCAGATTTTGTCCTTGGGGTCCTGCGAATCTCAAGGTGTCTTTGTCAATTTCAAGGCTGCACCACAGCGACCTCAGCAACAACCAACAACTTAGCCACCTGTTGTGGCTGCTGTGACCTCAAGGCAGTATCACTCCGATTACACACCGATCGAGGCTATACAGTGTATATCCTCCATCCTCCAGTGTATCGAGAGACAGCTTTGTGGAGTAAGTCATATTGACTCTGTGCAATATGCTTTTGCCCCTTAGGTCAACAGTGAGGGGATTGCAGCCGGATCCTGACCAGATCAAAGCCAGCTCCAACCAATTACCTCAGTCACCTCTGAGAATTGATTATGTTACAATGTCCGAGCAGAGGGAATAACACGGCTGATTCCGCCAGACAGGAGAACAGCACGCTCAAAAGGAATAATGGCAGAAAACTCAGCAATTCTTTTTGTTTAATGTGTGTACAGTTGTGTATACTGTATAACATTCTCAGAATCTTCTGAAAAATAGGTTTAGGATGTATAGAGAGAGTCAAAGAAGCTGTCTGGCTGCTGCAGACAAAGTTCAGCACCATGGACAGAGTCACTACATCTAACACAAAGGGAGTAGAGTTCTCAAATTCTGCCCGAACCCGACCATACACGAACCCGACACTTAGGGTAGGGTAGGGCTTAATATATGCTAATTAGTCAGGCCGGGCCTCGGGCTCAATGAAAAAAGAATAGTTTTTTTTTTATCATTATTATTTATATAAATTTTACTGTGATAGTTCTCAAATTCTTCCCGAACCCAACTTTCCTCGACCCAACATTTTCGGGCCGGGTAGGGCCTAAAATGTATGCCCCAGTTAGGGCACAGTTAGGGCCGGGTCTTAATTTTCAGGCCCTTTGAGAACTCTAACAGGGAGCTGTCTGTTCAGCACCACATGGACAGAGTCACTGCATCTAACATGGGGAGCTGTCTATTCAGCACCATAGACAGAGTCACAGCATCTAACATACAGGGAGCTGTCTGTTCAGCACCATAGACAGAGTCACAGCATCTAACATACAGGGAGCTGTCTGTTCAGCACCATGGACATTCACTACTACATCTAACACACAGGGAGCTGTCTGTTTACTGTCAATATTCCAGGATGACCTCCCACTTGGGTAATGACGCCCCCTGGCGATCATTCAGAGAAACTACTTCAGCTCCCGTACTAACGTAGGTAGGAAGGGCCTGTCACTCAAACCGGAGTGACCCGCCTCCAGGCTATATAAGCCCCCGGAGGCGGAAGTAACATCCTCTTTTCACTCTCTGCGATATCACATTCAGATAAGTTGAAACTCAGCCTTTGTATTTTATTCTTCGCGCATTAGCCTAAAGCGGTGGCATTGGAGTCGCCCACCGGCGAGTGTAGAATTATACCCGTACTTAAGAATAATTATTCTTGTCCCGTCCTAAACCGACGGTTTTCTTTTCTATAACAAAGAAGTTTACCGCTTGTTCAGGCTTCTGCCCGAACCAAGCGTGGCCTAGCTTTAGCCGTTAGCTTGTTAGCTCGTCAGCTTCCTTTGTTAACGTTAGCTACACTGCTTCGCTATGAACCCTCTTGCTTTCTGCCGAGGGAATGTATGTTTGTTCTGCTGTTAGCTTGTTAAGGCCTATGCCTGAACCAAGCGTGGCCTAGCATTAGCCGTTAGCTCGTTGCTCGACAGCTTCCTTGTTAACGTTAGCTACATGTTTCGCTATGGTCCCTCTTGCCTTTCTGCCGAGGGAATGTATGTTTCTGCCTGAACCAAGTTTGGCCTAGCTTTAGCCGTTAGCTCGTTGCTCGACAGCTTCCTTGTTAACGTTAACTACACTGCTTCGCTATGGTACATCGGTTCCACCTGGCTAGGGCAGGCCTCGGAGCCTGCGCTCCACCAGGAGGGCTTAACGCTCTGGATCCTACAGCCCAGGCTGCCCGCCCCAGGCGGCCCGCACCGATAGTCAAGGTGCGGCGCTGCCGTCCGGGGCACCGCTTGTTCAGCAGCGCGCCTTGGTCAAGATGGCGCCAAGCGACGTGAGACACCGCCTGCCGTGCAGCCGACCGCAGCTAGCTCCACTGTCACTGGAGCTGGCGGGTCTGGCGGAGTTACCCGCACCGATAGTCAAGGTGCGGCGCTGCCGTCCGGGGCACCGCTTGTTCAGCAGCGCGCCTTGGTCAAGATGGCGCCAAGCGACGTGAGACACCGCCTGCCGTGCAGCCGACCGCAGCTAGCTCCACTGTCACTGGAGCTGGCGGGTCTGGCGGAGTTACCGCGAGGAAGGTGACTAAGAAGTCTAACAATATCCCTCCGGTGACCATTTCTCCTACGGGCGCGGTGCCTAAAGAGTAGCGTTGTGTTGTGACCGTCGGGGACGTCCCCTTCGACGTGAACTTTAGCAAAACAGTCCGATCCTTCAGGCGCGAATCGGACCTGAGCTCCAGTCAGAGCGAGGGTTCGTACTCAGGATACTCTGAGGACGAGAAGGAGGAGGACATGGCGGAGGAGGATGGCTCTCGCCCTGTCTTTACAGTGAAAGGTAAAGCCCCTGCGGCGCCAGCACTTCAACTGCCCCTCCACCCGCCAGTCAGGCGGGTGGAGCGGGTGGAGCGATGGCAGAGGACGTTGGTTTTCTGCAACGGAGATGTTGGATTCACTAAAGCACTACAATCCTCATGGAAGTTACACAAGCACAATCTTTTCTGGGTTCTGTCAGACCCCAGTATAGAGTGGTGGGCACGACGTTTATTTTCTGTACCCCGCGTCGGGGAAATGAAAATGAGAATGTCGATGTATATGCCTCCTGTGTCCCAGATAGATCTGTTGAAAGAACAAAGTCTGTTTCTGTCCAACTCTATTGCACCAGCACAGATGACTCCATCTTGCATGACTCCTGTAAAAGTGTTGAAGTCCTGTCAGGACTTTTTAATCAATCACGGGTTTTATCAGCAACCAGTATTGTTAATGTCAAACATTATATGGTTCCTCTTACACGCGAGGGGAATATCCCTCGCGTGAACAATGCAATGAATTTAACGATGAGTCACTAATTCTGTCGGCCTACTATGAGCCCTCGTCACGGGACAAGCATGAAGGCCATAGCGCAGGTATTAAACGTAAAAGTTCCTCCCCTGTCAGGGGAGAATGCTTTAGTTGCGGACATTGTAGAGGGGGATTGTGTTGGGGCAGGGGTCCGTGGTGTCACCCGGTTCCCCTCCCCCCAAACGAGGACGTTTATTTTCCCCGCGTCGGGGAAATAAAAATGAGAATGTCAATGAATATGCCTCTTGTGTCCCAGATAAATCTGTTGAAAGAACAAAGTCTGTTTCTGTCCAACTCTATTGCGCAGACGACTCCATCTTGCATGCCTCCTGTAAAATTGATGTAGTCCTGTCAGGACTCCTTTGTCAATCACAGGTTTTGTCAGCAACCAGTAATGTTATGTCAAACATTTAGATGGTTCCCCTTACACGCGAGGAGAATATCCCTCGCGTGGTTAATGCAATGAATTAACAATGAGTCACAAAATTCTGCCGGCCTACTAATGAGCCCTCGTCAAGGGACAAACATAAAGGCCTTCCCCGCGTCGGGGAAATGAAGATGAGAATGTCAATGTATATGCCTCTTGTGTCCCAGATAAATCTGTTGAAAGAACAAGTCTGTTTCTGTCCAATTCTATTGCACAGACGACTCCATCTTGCATGCCTCCTGTAAAATTGATGTAGTCCTGTCAGGACTCTGTAGTCAATCACAGGTTTTATCAGCAACCAGTAATGTTATGTCAAACATTTAGATGGTTCCCCTTACACGCGAGGAGAATATCCCTCGCGTGGTCAATGCAATGAATTAACAATGAGTCACAAAATTCTGCCGGCCTACTAATGAGCCCTCGTCAAGGGTCAATCATAAAGGCCTTAGGACAGGGGCTAAGATAAATGCATGCCTCCTGTAGTAATGATGGAGTCCTGTCAGGACTCGTTAATCAATCACAGGTTTTATCAGCAACCAGTAATGTTAATGTCAAACAATTATGTGGTTCCTCATGCGCGCGAGTGGAATATCCCTCGCGTCGACAATATGACTCCTTTATGCATGCCTCCTGTAAGAATGATGGAGTCCCGTCAGGACTCCTTAATCAATCACAGGTTTTATCAGCAACCAGTAATGTTAACGTCAAACAATTATGTGGTTCCTCATGCGCGCGAGTGGGTTTTCCCTCGCGTGAGCGATGCTATGAATTTAACTTTGAGTCAGAAATTCTGTCGGCCTACTATGAGCCCGAGTCAAGGGACAAGCATAAAGGCCTTAGAGCAGGTATTAAACGTAAAAGTTCCTCTCCTGTCAGGGGAGAATGCTTTAGTTGTGGGCGAGTCTGTTTATCAGTCGAATCGCTTTGTTCTTCCTGTCTCTCTATCGAGCGTAGTGCGAACGCTTCCGGTGACACCGGATACGGATTCGCTCGCTCCCCGCTTCCGGTCCCGCCGCAAAATAGCTCCGCTAGTCAAGCGGTACAACCAGAAGGTGTTTCCGCCATGCGGCCTATTGAACCCTTGCGCTCCGCATCCGGTCGTTCCGGATACGGATACGCAGGTTCCCCACTTCCGGTCCGGCCGCCAAAAAGCTCCGCCGTCACGGAAGCACAGTGGTGGGGTTTCTCTCTCTCAAAACACGCTAGCACGCTGCGCGCGCCAGTGGAAGTTATGCAACCCGAGCCTTTGGGTATTTCGAACGATAACCAGGGGTTACAGGTTACAGTTCGCAGACATACCCCCGCTTTCGAGCAGGGTTATTCATACCAGGGCGCGTGGTTTAAAAGCAAATCTTTTGAGAGAAGAGATCAGCTCCTTGCTAAGCAAGGGTGCTATAGTGGAGCTGGACAGGACCCAATCCCGCATGGGATTTTGGAGCCGTTATTTCCTGGTGCCCAAAAAGGGGGGGGGGCTACGTCCCATCCTGGACCTAAAGGCACTAAACGTGTACCTGAAGAAATACGTTTTCAGGATGCTAACTGTACCCACCATGTTACGGTCGGTCAGGCAAGGGGATTTCCACTGTTCAGTGGATCTGAAGGATGCTTATCAGCACGTCCAGATTTATCCCCCACACAGGAAATTCCTACGGTTCGCCTTCGGGGGTCACCTGTACGAGTATACAGTACTCCCTTTCGGTCTGTCACTGAGCCCGAGGGTTTTCGTGAAAGTGACCGAAGCAGCCATCGCCCCGCTGAGACAGCAGGGCGTCAGGTTGGCGACGTACATCGACGTTTGGATGTTTTCAGCGAGCTCCGCCCACGAAGTGGCGCGTCACACACAAGTGGTTTTGGCTCACCTGAAGGCCTTAGGTTTCATAGTCAACCACGGCAAGAGCATGCTGACTCCAGCAAGTCGTCTTACATTCATTGGGGTCCTTCTGGACTCATCCGACATGTCGGCCCGTCTCTCAGAGGAGAGGGTGGACAGGTTTCGGGAATGTCTCGACTCCTTTCAAGTGGGCCAGGAGGTCACTTACAGGAGTTGCATGGTACTGACGGGAATGATGGCTTCCGCAGTACATCTGTTGCGTTTGGGCAGGTTTCATATGACCTTTTCAAAGATGGATGTTATCCCTCGGGATCCCGCCCTCCTTGAAGTACAAGAAGGTTACGGTTTCCCCTTCCTGCGCGATCGCCCTGTCTCCGTGGCTGGTGGAGGGGTTCCTCACCAGCGGAGTCTCGATTGGCGAGGTGGTTTCCCGCAAGTCGATCACGACAGACGCCAGTCTCAGTGGATGGGGAGCCACTTTCGAGGGGCGCACAGCGCAGGGGCTTTGGCCTCTGGAGATGAGGGGTCGTCACATCAACTATTTGGAGTTGATGGCTATACTCCTGGCGCTCAAGCATTTCGAGCCTTGGATTTTGCATTGTCACGTCCTGGTCAGGACAGACAATACGACGGCCATGTTTTATGTCAACAAACAGGGGGGCCTGTCGTCGTTGCCACTGGACCGTCTGGCTCGAGAATTGACGGTTTGGTGCTTGTCGCGCCTCAAGTCGATCAGGGCCTTACACGTCCCAGGTCTCCTCAACAGCGGAGCAGATCTCCTGTCCAGGGGAGGTTCTCGCTACGAGGATTGGTCTCTCCACCCCAGGGTGGCGAGCCAGATTTTTCGCAAGTTCGGTCAGCCAGTGGCGGACCTGTTTGCGTCAGCGGAGAATACGAAGTGTCCGTTGTTCTTCGCGGTGAAGGGCAGTCCTCCCTTGGGGTTGGACGCTTTAGCGCACACGTGGCCGAGAGGTCTACTGTACGCGTTTCCCCCCTTCGACTTAATCCGACCCACTCTGGAGAGAGTCAGGAGGTTCGGTCTGGAGATGCTCCTGGTGGCTCCCCACAAGGGCACGTGGAGGTCGGCGATCGCCCCTCTCCTTTGCGAACCGGGTTGGCAGCTGCCTCAGTGCAGGGATCTGTTGAGTCAGGCCAGGGGGGAGATCTTCCACCAAGACCTGCAGGTCCTAGACCTGTGGGTTTGGCACGTGAAAGGTTAAACCTGCTGGCGGCTGGTTTTTCTTCTGAAGTGGTTGCTACCATTCAGAGTGCTAAGGCGCCTTCTACGAGGGCGTCTTATGTTGGAAGGTGGAATGCCTTTGAGGACTGGTGTGAGTCGCGTGTTCCACCGGTGGTGGCCCATGTGGCGTCAGCCCAGGAAATTCTGGAATTTATGCAGGACCGCTTGAGAAGTGGTCTTGCATTTTCTACCCTTAGGGGGTATTTGGCGGCTATTAATGCCTGTCACCTGGGGGTGGCGGGCAAGGCACCTTCTAAAGTCCCGGAGGTCATCAAGTTCATGCAAGGAGTTGAACGTTTGAGGCCGGTGACTAGGTCTTTGTTCCCAGTTTGGGATCTGCAGGTGGTTCTAGGGGGCCTATGTCGGGCTCCCTTTGAGCCGCTTGTAGGGATGCCTTTGAAACTTTTGAGTTTCAAGACGGCTCTTTTGCTGGCTTTGGCCACGGCTAAAAGAGTTGGTGACCTGCAAGCTCTCTCGGTGTCTGCGGAGTGCATGCAGTTTATGAACAATGATCTCAAGGTGTTGCTCAAGCCTCATCTTAAGTTTGTTCCTAAGAACATGGTGGTTCCTAAGGAGCCTGTTGTTCTTCTGGCTTTTCATCCTCCTCCGTTTGTCTCGGTGGAGGATGAACGGCTGAATTGCCTTTGTCCTGTCAGGGCATTGAAGGCCTACTGTGACAGGACTGCTGGTTCTAGAGCTTCTTCTCAGCTCTTCGTGGAAATGGGCAATGTTCTTGTCAGAAAGCCGGTGTCTAGACCCACTCTTTCGAGGTGGATTGTGGATGCTATTAGGCTGGCTTACTCTAGTGCGGGTGTGGAAGTGCCGGCGGCACTTAAAGCCCATAGCACTAGAGGTGTGGCTACTTCGTGGGCACTGGCAAAGGGAGTCTCCGTTCAGGAGATTTGTGTTTCGGCGAATTGGTCTTCGCCTTCTACCTTTGTAGCCTACTATCACCTGGATATCGAATCCTCTTCGCTAGCGCATTCGGTTCTGGGTGCAGTTGCCTCCTCTACGTCATAGAGGAGTCGGATCTTCCCCTCCCACAGGTGGGCATGTAGCCACCTGGGGTATTTTGGGGGGGACCCTGTGTTTTCCTTATATAGTGTGTCTTACTTATAAGGCGGACTTGTCCTTTTCATTTAGTTGAATGAGGCGGACTTCGGTCTATCAGGGTCTCTCCTTATTTTCTCATGCCTTCACACCCAGGTCCGGTGGGCCTGGGACCTTCTGGGTGATGGGTCACGCCCGTTTGGGCTGTGCTCACCCGTATGAGGGGTGTGTGGGGGTATGAGAGTAGGTTGTGGCTTAGAGGGGAGTTTAAGAATCCCAAGTGGGAGGTCATCCTGGAATATTGACAGTAAACGGTAGGTTCCGTACGGAACCATTGTTTACTTAGATATGGAAGGATGACCTCCCACGTAATGCCCCTCTGTTTCACTGAATGTGGCAGAGAGTGGTATTAAGAGGATGTTACTTCCGCCTCCGGGGGCTTATATAGCCTGGAGGCGGGTCACTCCGGTTTGAGTGACAGGCCCTTCCTACCTACGTTAGTACGGGAGCTGAAGTAGTTTCTCTGAATGATCGCCAGGGGGCGTCATTACCCAAGTGGGAGGTCATCCTTCCATATCTAAGTAAACAATGGTTCCGTACGGAACCTACCGTTCAGCACCATAGACAGAGTCACTGCATCTAACAGCTCCCTGTGTCTACACGTCACACTGATAAGAACCAGTATGCACGTGCAGGTCGGAGACAAAAGAAACCGACCGCTCATAAGATGCAATGTAAAAGTGGTTACCAGCCTCATGTGTAAAAATGCATCCCATTAAACTTTCAGATGCTGTTTCCTTATTTTCATTTGTGTGTAAACAACAATAGCAATTCAAAGCAGTTGTCCTCAAAACCACTCCTACAGTGGCCGTCATTAGAACGGAGGGAGCATTCCTCATAATCACGGCACCAGAGCTGCTCTTGCTAGTGCAGCTGGAGCCTATCAAGCCTAATTTATGCTCCAAACACATACGTTCTACACACACATCCTACAAATACCGCGAAAGACGATTGACATTTGTTAACTGGAATATAGTCTCACGTAGCCCAGACTTTCAGAGATCTCCACCTACTGATGAGTCTGGTGATGTTCTAATTCTGTGTCGGTTAGAAGTGGGTGGTAACAATTTGGGGAAAAACAATGTGTGGCAAAGGCAGTGAAGGTGTGTCCTAAAGGGAAAAAAGGAAGACAGTGAGCATGGCATTGTCACCGGTTGCCTTCGCCAGATGGCCAAAACCCATAATAAATTTGAATGTTGAATGTATCCAGACGATTAATTTTATAGGATATTAATAGGATTAGTAGGATATACAGTATATGTCTTTTTAAATAAATACAGGTATATGATGACCACAAGTCACCATATGGTGTCGCCAATGTATCAAACAGAAAAGCCTGGCTGTTAAACAAGAATCTCTTTGTTTTCAGCTGTCTACTTCTTCAGAAGCAGCTTAAGTGGGTTATTGCCATACAATTTCCCCACTTTATGTTCCTCCGCTGTTTTCCTTCTTCAAAGACGGATGAGAAACAATGTAATCATGAATGATTGCACCATATATAGGACCAGGTTACAGCAGGACAGCAAAAGGACCGGGTGACACAAGGACAACAAAATCTGAGTTTAACTAGAACATTTTTCTCTGTTTGACGTGCACAGCTCTGCAGCAACAGAGTCACCTTCAACATTTTAATGGAACAAAAATGCATTTAGAGTTCTCAATACTGCATCTATAATTGCAAACCGGGCTCCCCCTGCAAACACTAGGGTTGCAATAGCGATCAGGATAAACAAGTGACAGACAATATCAGTCTCTTGTGTGTCTGGTTTTGGTTGCCAGCAGAGCGTGCAAGTAATGTGTTCAGTGCTGTCTGTATCCGGCTATCTGTATCAGGCCGACAGTAAAAAAGGAAGGGCCTTTATCCAATGAGGGAGCAGCGTTCTCAGTGAGATCATTCACAAACAACAAGTGACCTGATATAAAATAAGATGGCGCAAGTTGGCACCTCGACAGAGTGCCAGCTTGCCCACCCACATACATACATACAGACAGACAGACAGACAGACAGCACGCATCACCCTACTTGCACGCCCTGCTGGTAACAAGTCACAAGTTGGCACCTCAACAGAGTGCAGTCTAGTTCTTAATCTCCAATCATTGTCTCAACTGTAGGGAGCAGATCTGATTCGGTCATTCACCAGAGTTAGTTCACTCACCAGCGTGACTTAACCCCATGAAACCATCCATATTCTGGGGGTGAGCATTCAGCAACACATGTGACATGTTGTTTGTTAGCTTGTATGTATATATTATGCTCTTTTTGGTGTAGCGATTTGACGGTAAAAAGTTGCAGGCCTAATCCAGAGCCCCAGGCACTTCCAGTCAACAACGTACCATGATTTAAGTCAGTGGTTCTCAACCTGGGGGTTGGGACCCCCAGAGGGGTCCCCAAATTATTTGTGGGGGTCCCCAGATGTTTAGCTAAATGTTAACATAGATTTTCTCACTCAACAGTAAAATAAATGGTAAATGGTGCATTTATATAGCGCTTTTTATCCAAAGCGCTTTACAGAGATTGTGCATTACATTCACCCATTCACGCACACATTCATACACCGGTGGCGGAGGAAACCATGCAAGGCACCAACCTGCTCACCGGGAGCAATTAGGGGTTCAGAGTCTTGCCCAAGGACCCTTCGACATTAACTCAGGGGGAGCACGGATTCGAACTGGGAACCCTTTGGGAACCCTTGGTGCTCTAATAACGGTTTCTCTACCCCTGAGCTATGCCGCCCCATCAATCTCCACTCCACCCAACTGTAAGGAGCAGATCTTGTTATATCACTCACCAGAGTTAGTTAACTCACCAGCGTGACCTAACCCCATGAAACCATCCATATTCTGGGGGTGAGCATTCAGCAAAACATGTGACACGTTGTTTGTTAGCTTGTATATGCTCTTTTTGGTGAAGAGATTTGACGGGAAAAGGTTGCAGGCCTAACCCAGAAGCCCCAGACGCTTCTGGTCAACAAAGTACCATGTTTTATGTAGTAAAATCAACAGCAATCCATGCTATGCATTCAACAGAAGCATTCAACTTGGCTGCAGACGCATCATCTCGGGCAAAGCTTCATCCCATTATTTCACACTGAAGGTAAAAACCCAACGGACACAATAGCCGTTGTGTATGAAACTGCGTCTTTTCCACAGCCGCGTTGTGAATCTCTCAGACTCATTGTTGCCGGACCAAAGTAATGAAAATGGGGTGAAATTGATCACCTTGTCATCCTACAGATAATAACGTGAAATTGATGTATCGGCTTCGAGAGCAGTTTTCAGACTCCCTTTTATTTACATTCAAATCCTCTGACAGCCCACTCCTTCTTGTGCTAAACTAAATGCTCTCTCCCTCTCTCTTTCTCTCCCTCTCTGTGTCTCTGTCTCTCTGTCTCTCTCTCTCTCTCTCTGGATACAGATGTCTTTGAGTGCTGAGTGCACACATATCCTGGCAGCACAACGCTGAGGCATAATTAATTCCGGTTGAATGAAAAACCGTTTGTGTCACATCTTTTTTTGAATGGCAATCAAGGAACGAGGGACGCTGCTGAATTCTGAAGGCATTAACCAGCCACTGAACACATGTCCAGCAATGTGCTTCAACATTCCCCTCCATAATGGATGCACTGGAATCACCGTCATTTGGACATAAATGTAGTTCGCAAATTCCGTCTGACGATTAACAAACGTTCCTTTACCCACATGGGGTCTTCAACGTTTTCAGGCCAAGGACCCCTTAGTTGAGAGAGAGATGAAGCAGGGACCCCCCACAACCTTGTCACTGATTCCATAGTTTAATCATTTGACAGCACAATTATCAGTGCATTTTGGATTCATGTCAGTGTTTTCAGATATTATTTAACCACTCGAACCGTCAATACTTAGTAAACTTGACCTTTCACTATTTACTTAGGCTGCTCTTTTCCCCCTCTACGCCAAACCTCTTTGCCAAAAATAGCTGACTTACAAGCTCACAACGCCTCGCGCTGCGAGACGTCGTGAGCTTGTAGATCGGCTATTTTTGGCAAAAGTTCACTAGGTCAAGGACACTAGGGTTCACATGGTGAATATAAAAAAAGAGAAAACAATTCACACAAGGATTTGGAGGACCCCTATAGTAACTCTGAGGACCCCCTAGGGGTCCTGGACCCCCTGTTGAAGACCCCTCCCTGCTTTAAAATACATTGGTACAAAACAGACCCGGACTCAATACCACATTTAATTTCGCTTAAGTTCCTTGGATTTCAGCCAAGCTGCTCTACAAATGATAATCATTCCGCACAGCTTGAGCACCAGGCTCTGTGCTGAGCCATGTGTCAAATACATCAGAGGGAATCCGCCCAAGAGTTGTTTACAGCCAGACACACCATGCGAGGGATTGGCAAAGTTCAATCCAGGCCAAGAATTCAGCATACTCTACTACTACCCTAATGCCTTTCTGCTGGTGAGAAACCGCAGCTGGGGAAATTAGATCACTTATGCACATAATACATCATATCCCCTCAATCATCCCATCTCTATCTCTCCCCGCTCACACACAGCCAACTGCGCGAAGAAAGATTTGCTCCACGACTGGATGGAAATCACACGCACAGAGGTGTCGCACCAAATTCTGGGCCCAGGGTACAAGGATTCACTCCGGGCCCCCCATGAATGTTCTTCATAGGGGGAGGGTGTTTAACCCATTTAGACAGGTAACGCATTATTACGCATTGTTTGAACTATTATTGAATTATTGAAAAATAGCAGATATACAAGCTCACAGCGTGGCAGCGAGTGCCCCGCTGTGAGCTTATAGACCTGCTATTTTTGAAAAATCGTGAACACTTTGATATTTCAAATCCTTCTAAGGTTTTTTGAAAAAACTATGTTTCTATGTCAAGTGGTGCTCAAACTTTTTCATGTGAAGGACCCCCAAAATGATATGTATTTGGCCACGGACCCCCATCTCAAAATATTTAGTTCCAGGGACCCCCCAGAAGCAAAATTTGATTTACAAATGTTCGCTTAAAAAATAGCAGATCTACAAGCTCGCAGCGCGGCACTCGGTGCCGCGCTGTGAGCTTGTATATCTGCTATTTTTCAATAGCTAAAGTCTAAAATAATTTAGGCCCCTCCACCTTGAGCCCTAGTAACTCAGTCCCACTTTTCCTTCCCTTATGTGACGCCCCTGCACAGGCGCAGCACACAGAGCTTGAATGGTGAACTCGGGGACAAAGAGAGGCCACTCCAGTTCACGTCAGGCAGCTTTTTGTAGTTTCCTGCAGGCCTATGGCTGCTGCGGATCAGAGTGGCATTTGTGTGCTGCTGCTGTCGCAGCTGCATCCTGCGGTGCGCTCAGCCGAGCGTGTCAGTGGCTCATTGACCGTTACAGGGTTCACATTATCACTCCAGGACAGCGGCTGACCGGAGGAGGACTTCATCGAGCGGATCCCCTCACACCACGTCATAAAGGGACGGACGTAATTGTGGCCGAGTAGGGTGGACATACGGGTGACACACAATCGTCTTAAGCCAGTGTGCCATGGACCCCCATGTGAGAAGGTTTGGGCCAAGAAATGTGTGTTGTTACATATCATTCAAAGAATGCTACTTTTTTTTTGAGAGAGAGAGAGAGAGAGAGAGATTTTTTTTGAAATATAGCAGCTCTACAAGCTCACATCGCATTGTGAGCTTCAGAGATCAGCTATGTTCAAATATATCCAATGTATATGCAGTTTAAGTCGTTATTTTGATACAATATTCATTCATTTTGCTGGGGAACCCCTGGAACCTAGGGTCCTCGGACCCCACATTTAGAACCACCGGCCTAACTAAGCATGTCACACACAAAAGTATGTGTACACGCCCGCATATACACACAATCACCCCTGCAAAGGCAACCACTTGTTTCCCACAAGGATCAGATGAACTGAAGCAAACTCTCATGCACACATTAACTGTCATTATTGATTTCAGTAGTCTGCCAGCGAATACATCTGCTGACTGGGGTAGAAAATGAATAAAGAGGCTCCCAAAAAAAGATAATCAACTAGCTGCCGCTTCCATGAATGAGTGCATCAAAGTGAATCCATGCAGCATGTCGTTGATAGAAGCACTGCAGAGATTTATCAAAGCATACCTTGCTGGCAGCTTAAGTTAGCCGTAGCCTCGATGCCAAGTGGGGAAAGAATTGCAGAAAGTGTGTGTTTTACACTGTTTGAAGCGATTTCCCCGGCATCAAGCCCTGTGCCGCGTACACGGTAAGACAGCGCCGTGTGAGACAGCACTGTGTGAGCTGACTCGTTTGTTTTGTGGGGATGTGTGTTCCATTCACAAAGGATTCCTACCTTTACTTGCACCAAGCCCCGCAGCCTCTGCTAAGTTCGGCATAACAACCTGCAGAGTACACCCCTGTCTCTGGGATAGACATCGGAGCCTTTCAGAAACGGTGCCTTGATGTACATGACTTCAACAAACCCATGCAAGGCAGAGAGGAGGCGAGAAGCTTACCTTGACAATACTGCTCGCTGTATCACTTACTGTTATCGGCGTGTCATCCCGGTATTTTCAGGGGAGGCCTCTTCAGACTAATCGTTACTTACCCGCTGACAAAAAACCCTTGTCTCTAGGACAGAGAATGTGTTATAGGTTGGAGTTAGTCAGTTATATAAACCATATCATGACACACAGCCAAAGCTAACACACTGAAATATGTTGCACAACCGAGTCCCTTTTAAGCAAACACAGTTATAGACCTTGACCTTTGAACCCAACATTGGCGTCTCTCTTCCCCCTTAGAGGTCATTGCCAAGGACCAATGGAGAGGAGGGTCACTGGAGAGGGAGAGGCACGCTTTCCATTCAGCAGTGGAGTCCTTCGACAGGTGTCTGGCAGCCGGCTGACTACAACTGACCGGGTGCGAGGCCTTGTGGCAGAAGGTGTCCTGTCCTTCAAATGTGATCGTGGAGTCTTTGGCTTAACATACTATTAAACCACCATGCAGAGCTTTGAGCTGAAGCTACATCCTCGGGTTTGCAAGGGCATGAGGGCCACACATAATACTGTTTGGGGTTCGGGGGGGGCTCTGGTGAGATCTCTTTAAGCATTGAATGTCCAAGGGATTTTTTTTTTTTAACCGAGTGTTGGAAAGAGTTAAGGGGTTGGAGGGTGAACGGAATCGGTTAGTACTTTAGTAAGTAAGGGAAAGTCAGACACAAAAATGGTTGTTAGTACAGTTATTACAACAAAGGTTTGATTCAAACAGTAGATTAGTAAACACGTTTGGTTTTAGTAAATTTAGTGGTAGTAAGTATTAGTCGAGTGAGGATTCGATTTCAAAGTCCTCTGAAATTTGATTTGCTCAAACCAGTTCCAGATTTGGACTGAATGACGTGTTATTTCTTGTGACACGGGTTTTGTTTTTAGTCAAGAAGAAACAAAATGATTCCACCCACCCAAGCTAGTAGGGTGACACACGTAGCCATGCACTTTAAATGGCAAGATGACAGGACTAATGGGAATGGACGCACAGTTCCATTAGACACGACACGACACAGACAGACGAGCTATCAAAAAAGAAAAAGAAAATGCAGCAAGTGGGGGGAATTGAATCCAAATTAAATTTGAGAGCACCACAACACCAGACAAATGGGAAAGGAATGGAGCTTTGAAGTAAATGGGTTTTATTAGGACAATAATGCAACGAAAAAGAAAAAGACACATCTAGACATGCATGCAAAGATATTTCTGACACGCTCTGGGCTAGAGCAGCTGTTGCAACCCGTGAGGATGCTGATAATGTCAGGTTCTAGATATAATAGTAGCATGCAAATGAAGTGCAGGACAACAACCACTGGATACTGTTCGGGAGGGGTTGAGTGGGGGTAGGGCGGGATCAATGTCAACAATCACGGGTGATATCATTCGGAAAATGAGAGGGGTTCTTATGTTTTGTAAGAATTGGAAAACTTTAGAGGAGAGAGGCGGTATCCTTGTCTCAATGAATAGAGCGATTCTTATTCATCCTCGATCAATGTTACGAAAATGGCTTTGACTGTTTTCCCACTTCTAAATGCAAAACGTTTTCAAAAAAGGCTTTGTAAATTCTGTTATATTTCGGCCAAGATTGATCGAGCCTTCAATAGAGAAAGAAACGTTGTTTCTTTATTTCTTTCTCGGACCAAACTGTTTCCACCGACTTCTGCTGCATGCTGATTGATTGGCCAGATTGGCTTGCTTGACGCAACTAGCGTCTTCTATTCACTCAGAAAAAGAAAAGCCATCTCTCCTCTCTTCTTTTTCCTTTGATTCTTTTTGTATTATAATTTTTTACAGCAAGGTAAGGTATGAGGTCGTTATTCTTTTTTAGTACGTTATTATTGAAGTTAAATCGAAGTAAAAAAACAAACAAATAAAATCAACTCAATAGAAAATAAAGAGTCTTTTATGGCCATATATTGATAGTATTAGGACAATTGATATATGTATGTATATATGTTAGCCAAAATATATACATATACATATATGCTCAATGCGATCTGTATATATCAAGAACAACGAAACAAAAGGAGATTAGGGAAGTCAAGTCTCTTCATGCATAGGGTGAGGCCAGTAAACTAAATACAGAGTTGTAGTGTTAGTGTTAGTATTAATGAGGAGTCAAACGCACACAGTCGAGACATTCCAAGAGATATGCCCATGTATAATACTGTATACAGTATATACCGTAGTTGTATCAATCACTGCCAAACATCTGCAGATCCAGTGGCAGCAAGTAAGATCAATCATTAACACGTTAACGCAAATTCAAGCTACCCAAAAGACACTTAAATTAGTCTCAGCATAAAACTATTACTATTACTGTATGTACTGTATTACTGCACTTTTAAAGTCTACACAAGTGTCATAGACTTCATTTCTCCGTTAATCAAACTTTAGTTTATTTCTATACCTTGAGTTCAGCTCGCTGTTCTCTTGTAAAGGTAGTCAATTAGATGAGTGTATTGCTGTATAGGCCACTGCTTACAGTGCGGCCCGTGGCCTCTAAATCAGGAGGTCTAACACACTCCCCATCACTCCATAAAATATAATTAACTAGGCCGGAACAGCGGGTTTGTGGCCGACAGGACCGGTGGAACCAAAATAACAAGAAAGCTGTGGCGCGCGTGGACCCTAGCTGTCCGCAACCTTGTTTTTAAAGTGAGAATCGCTGATGCACTACAAGATCCTGAGGGGTCAATTGTCCCCTGAGCATATAAAGAATGGCAATTTTATGACCGCATATTTACTGTCTGTCACGGGAGCTGCGACACTGAGGTATATCTCTGTTTTGAGGAAGTCTGCTATGCGTGTTCACTCCAGAAGGGGAAAAAAAACAAACAGGGAAGTAAACAGGAATTAACTGAGGAAAAGCGCAACTCATCTCATACATTCTCTCGTACTTGATTGAGAAGTACGTCTAGGAGTATAAATATTCTTTATTTCTTCATACGGATAGTCTTCAAAGTGAACACAAATAAAACAATCAACCGAAATGGGAGAGAAACTATAAAGAAACAAACAAAACAAAACATTTATCAAAATTTGCCTAGTTTATTTAATTTAGGGCAGACCTCTTTGGATGAACACATTAAAGTACTTCAGGGGAGGGGGGACGGGAGGGTATCGGATGGCATAAAAAGCAAGTAACATAGAGGGCTAAAAGAAAAGACAAATAGAGAGGTGGAGTATCTCAGCTACCTTGGAATTGATGGCGGATTGGACTTTCAGTAAAAGCAAAAAGAAATAGAAAGAGGAAACGGAAAAACCCAGGGCAAACCAAAGTATAAGACAATTAGAATGATATCTACCATATAATGCAGTTTGTTTACCATAGCGTGTCCAATGCCTGCGTGCTTCAGGAGAAAACAGGGGAAGGAGAAAGAAAAATAAATAAATAATGACAAACCGTGTAAAACTCAATAAAAACACACCTCAACCCAAAACCAAAAAAGAAAAAAAAAGAGAGTGTGGAGGAGAAAGAACGTCGCCTTCTGTCGTCAAAGACAAAGAGCTTCTCTTCTCGAGAGAAACCAACCCAACCGAAAAATAAAAAAGGAAATCCTTCTATAATTCAAAGGGAAATTAAAAATAGTAATATTTCGTCCCTGATTTCAGTCTCTCAAAACATCCAAATAAAGAAATAAAGAAATAAATTGTAAAAAAAAAAACGTGCTTTTGCTTGTTTTAAAAGAGTCATCCAGAAAAAAATAAGGATAAAGAAAAGAAAAAGGAACAAAACAACAATATATTTGTTAGTACGTTAAATCGTTAAAAGTTAAGTAGAGAAAACAACAGATGTCACATTCCGTGAATGACAGTGTTAGTCGTTGTAAAACAAGGAAGGAAAAAGGAAAAGAAAAAGTACAAATCACAAAAATAAAATAAAATAATCCAAATCGGAAGAGTTCTGAAGCTTGTTAGTAAAAGAGACAAGAGTTAGCAAATCAACTTCCACATTGAAGGGTGGGGGGGGGGGGGGGGGCAGTTTCAATGGGTGGGGGTGGGGGGTTGTTTCAAGTGGGTGGGTGAGGGATGAGGGAACAGTAGATGTTAGTAAACCACTCTGGTTAGCTAATATGGGTCAGTGGTATAGGGGGGACCAGTTCAACAGACCCCTGTTCTTTTCTTTTTTTCTTTCTTTTTTTCATTTTTTTTTTCTTTTTTTTTCTTTCGCTGTGGAGGTGGCCAATCGTGGTGTTTGGATCACTTGAAAAAGATGCTCAGGCCCTAAGCAACAACAACAACAAGAACAACAACAACAACTCAAATGTTCCCCTTTTTCACATGAAAGCAATATAAACAACTGCAGTGTGGCAGGGTTGATAATCTAAGCAGGGTTGAGAAAAGATGCGACATTTGGCGATCATTCCCCCTAAACCACATCACGAACCCTAGCGTCCCAATTTTGGCAAGCTATAATAAGCATTAATTATAAGCGAACAATTGGCTAGAACAGCAGATCCACCAGCTAATGGTGCATTGCAACCCCTTTTCAGCGAAGATATTTGGCTGAAGAGAGGGTAAAAGAAAAGTTGGCCAAATACAGAGCCCGGGGGGACCCGGGTCAATGCAGTACATGTGGTTTAAGGGGGATTATAGGATACAAAACAAAGTTAAACTATATAGGCCTATAATAAGGCATATTGCAAAGTATTGTAGTCCAAGAATGATAGAAAGAAAGAGTGAGAGACAGAGAAGGGATTGAAAGGGAATATTAGCCCGTGCATTCTCTCCCCTGTGTTCGATCCTCTGCATCCTGAAAGAGAGAGAGAGAGAAATATAATGTATTTATTCTTCTCTTTTCCCCATAACAACACAGATCCATGTCCAGAGGCCTTGACGGGGCCTTACAGTGCATCCATTGTGTAAGTCAGTGGTTCTCAACCTTTTCAGGCCGCGATCCCAAAAATAATCATATTTTAACTGGGGACGCCCATCCTGACGAGAACTAAGAGTTTGTGTGTCTCAATATTGAATGTAAAAGCATTTCAGTAGTACGTATAAGACTGTCTCATTAGTGTGTGTAAAAGTGTTTCAATATTTTTGGCCCGAACGGCCCCTCATAGAAATGTGCAGAAATCCTCTATACACTGTACTGATTACTGTTTGTTGGTTTGTTATACTGTTGAGTGAGAAAACAATGTTTAAGCTAATCATCATGGGACCACGCAAAATAATTTGGGGACCCCACCTGGGGGTCGCGACCCAAAGGTTGAGAACCACTGGTGTAGTGGTACTGAACTGGTTTATTTGCAGACTCCGCAGAGAGAGAGAGAGAGAGAGAGAGAGAGAGAGAGAAAAAGACAAGTCACTGCTGACAGAAATAATCACGATGTGATCAAGCTGCCAAGAGATCATTATTTCCCCGATGAAGCTTTGTGGCACTTTAACCTTCACTGCCAATTAGCGGTGTAATGATAGCTTTTAATTAGAAGACTGTCTGGCTGCTACAGGTTTTCATCAAAAAACGCTGCCACATGCAGCCCTGAATTCAATATGGTATTAAACACTATAAGAATAACCAACCTGCCACCACGATGGTATCGGTAACAGTCAGTCGTGTAAAATAAATAAGTAGATGTACTTAAAGGAGCTATAGTCAACTTTTTCTTGAAAAACGGATGCTAAAATAAAAATAATTTTTCGAAAATATTTTATAAAAAAATCAGCTTCATATATGTGTTTCTATTCAAAAATGACCACAAAAAGCGTAAAATAATGATAAAATAAACATTTGGCCATTGTCAGACCGACACTTTGTTTACATTATAGTCTATAGACTAGGATGTAAACAAAGTGTCGGCCTACAATGAAAAAGTTGACTATAGCTCCTTTAAGTACTGTACTTAAAGGAGTAGTTCACCCCCAACATGAAAGTTTTTCTATTGATTAGTCATGCCCTAACACACAAAAAAAGAAAAAAGATTATACACAGCTAATGTGTCGCGATGTGAGGCATTGTGAGCTTGTAGATCTGCTGTCTTCAAAAGATGTGGGACATTGTGCATAATGAGTACTTCTACTTTTGGACTTTTACTTGTAACAGAGTACTTCTACATTGCAGTATTGATACATTTACTTAAGTACAACATTTGGGTACCTTTTCCACTACAATGGCATCGGTAAAAGTGAGCATGATGAGTGTGTGTGTGTGTGTGTGTGTGTGTGTGTGTGTGTGTGTGTGTGTGTGTGTGTGTGTGTGTGTGTGTGTGTGTGTGTGTGCGTGCGTGCGTGCGTGCGTGCGTGCGTGCGTGCGTGCGTGCGTGCGTGCGGCGTGCGTGCGTTTGTGTTATGGCGCATTCCTGCATTTGCACTATGAGCGTGGGCGTGTGTCACAGGTGGCGAACTACCGGTGGGTCTACAACCCGCCTACCGCTGTGTGATCTAAGGCCACACGCTCACGTGCTGCTTCGTCTAATGACGGCCATTAAAACCAACAATTAGGTAAATACGTTTCAGCGGTGGGTGTGAATTTGCATATAGGCACGCCACGCAGCAGCTCAGCGGTGAACCGTTGAAAGAATGAAAGAAAAAAACTAGAGAAATTGAGATTTGAGCATAGGGATTTGGCGCACAACAATGATTTAATCATTTTCGACAGACCACAAGGTGACGACGACTTTGTACTTTTCAAAACTGCCACGCTGGCGCTTTGGCGGCTGGGTCGGAGGGACAGATTATTAAGTGAAAATTTTGGGATTCTCTATCTTCCAGATTCATCCTCTCTCAGTAGTTTCTGATGTCTGGATTCCCGCGGCGCATCGTTCCATCGTTTGTTCGACACGGCGAGGCGGCGGGGCGGAAGAATTTATCCTTCGGCAAAAAAAGCCTGATGATCTTTGAAGTGACATGAAAAGTGGATGGCGCAGAGCAAAAAGAAATGAAAGATATAGTGGAGGAGAAAACGGCACAGGTCACAGAGACACCTGCGGTGACTCAGCCATACAAATACTCAGTTAGAGGATTTGCATGTCGCCGCTTTTGTTGAGCTTCTTACTGTATAATAGGTGTGCTGAGCTGCAGACAGAGAGATCTTGTACCGATAATAACATGAACTGTGTGGAAAACTTAAATGTGATTCTATTCATTAATTCTTTGCGTTTTTGTAACCTAGTCCTGTCCTACTGTCATTGAAAATGAGGGGGGTTGTGAACTTGTATTCGTGTATTCATGTAAACGAGGTTTCTGATCCAGTCAGAGTGGAAATAACTCACCACAAAACAGAAAAAAGTACAAAACATATGGCACCACCTCTTCCTGCATTTAGCATCTATGCCGCTCAGGTTACAGTAAAAGAACAAGGTGGAATGTTCTGTGTCAACTCAGCAAAGATCAGGTTGGGGGGAGTGGCTCAAGGGTAGAGTTCCCGTCTTAGAACACGGTTCCCAGTTCGATCCCGGGCTCCCCCAGAGTTAGAGTCCAACTGTCCTTGACAAGACTCTGAGCCCCCAGGTGCTCTCGGTGAGCAGGTTGGAGCCTTGCATGGTTTCCTCCAACATTGTTGTATGAATATGTGTGTGAATGGGTGAATATAATGCACAATTCTATGTAAAGCGTCTTGGATAAAGGACAAGGTGCTATATACATGCACCATTTACCATTTATCAGTGGTGATCAAGTACTGCACTTAGGTACGATTTTGATGGTGTCATTACTTTATTTGAGTATTTCCATTGTCGATATTTTAAACTTCTACGTGTCAAAGTCAAATATTCTACTTTGTACTCCACTACAATGATTTGACAGCTTTAGTTGCTAGTGGATTTGTAGATTTTATAATTTCTCTTGGAAACTAGTCTTTTTGAGTGATTTTACTTGGGTGCTTTGACGCAAACCATTTTGTACTTTTACTCCAGCAAAATTGTATTTCGGTTAAACTGAAAGAACACAACTTGACACTCGCTGCGTCAACTCGGCAAATAACCCACCGGAGGCCTCTTCCGCTCGACGTTGACCGAGCGACAAGCATCCGACGCCCATTGGACTCGATCTTTACACATGTGTCGCCGCGCGGACATTACTGAACTATGACCACCGGCGAATATAAGCCGGATAAATATTTAATGACAGGGCTGTGAAAATGATCAATGGGGCGCCGCGCGGGGGCCCCCCGCTCTCTCTGCCCGGACAGATTTATCATCGCAGGCTGAGAGAGTTGTAAGGCCGGCGACCGCTCTCCTATAAATTTCCAATTTGGCCATTTAAAGAGTAAGTGATGTGAAGCTATATTGTGGGACAGCAGCGGGGGGAGGGTCTAGCAGAGTGAGAGCGGGGCCTCTATTTTTCATTAGACGGGAAGGTATAATGGAGGGTGATGCGGCCTGTAGACCGGAATGACGATTAGAAACGCACCAGGACAGACAGATGAGTAAACACATCTAAGTTGTGTGTAAATATGTGCACTGTAGCCTGTAATTACGACCGTAGGTCGCAGTTAACTACAGTATGAAAACCGGCACATCTTGTCCGCGTATCCGGCTATGTCTGTAGGTCACATCACTGTGACATCACAGGTTGGGTTGCCGCTCTGACATCACGCTCTTGCTTCACTGAGTTGGCACACCAACAGAATCCCTTTTATGCCCATAAATGGAGTTTCCTGATGTCATCAATATTAAGCCCATATCTAACAGGACTTCATATGGGAATACCCATATATGGATGCCACATTGGCCTCATACCACACTAACAGAATCCATATATGGCCAAGACAGATGGCCAAGACAGCCCATATCTGTGTGGCTGGTTCTACGGACAGGAATCTCCATGTATGGGCACAAAAGGGTATGATGTCAGATGTCATAGACATCATATTACGAATAACTGTGTAAGCATGTCTGGGCTCTCAGAGCATATCTCCATATACAGTACATGGATCTCCATATATGGGTACCAGGGGTCTCCATATATAGTAGCCATGTAATAAGTGTGCTAATGAACAGCAAGGTGGTGGTGATTATTATTGCATAAACCACCTTCAGGGTGATTCCAGCTGAATCAGTCTGTCTGGGGTTCTCAGTAATGATCACCTCACTGTTCAATAACCAGTGTGGCGGAGAGAGTCACAGCCCCAGCCTGAAGCCTCAAAAGTCTAGTATCTGCCCTCATTCCATGGGGATATCCCTTTGGAGTAATGATTAAGATATTGGACTTTCACGCGGGAGACCCAGGTTCGAAGCCGGGTGGGGAGGTTCGGATCACCTCCGTTACACCAGGACTCTACCCAGCTCCACACACACACAACAGGACAGGACAGGACAGGACAGGAAAGAGAGCGAGACGCTATTTGGGATTGTGTCTTTCAGGTAGATTATTCGGCACAGCAGTACGACCCAGTTCATTCACTGACGCCGACACCCCCGTCTCTCTCTCTCAAAGTCTGACTCCAAGCCATGGAGAAATTGGCAGGCAGGCTTCGGGTGCAAATATGAATGTCACTGCAATTACGCCCGTGAGAGGGACCCTGGCAAACAAACAGTCTGTCAGGGCACGGAGTGAGGGGTATAGGTGTGTGTGCTGGGGGTGGTGGTGATGGTGTGTGTGTGTGTGTCGGGAGTAATGTGTCAGCATGTGATGCAATAGCCCCATATCGTCGTTGTCGGGTGGAAACCTCGTATCTCCAAGTTTCAAATTTGTACGTTCTTTTTCGCAAAGTAAAGCCCTGCTTCATCAGACAAGGCCGTTGCACAAAAGTAGTGAAAACAGCAGATACAAGCACACAACGCCTCGCGGTGCATGTTTTATGTACCGTGGGATGGAAAACCATAGTCTGGGAGCATGGAACTACCTTTAATTTTTGGATACAAGTTCGGGGAAAGTGTTTTCTACCTCACCGTGGAGGCGTTCTACCCCAGCCCGAGGATACCCCGGTAGGCGGTAGGACCTCATCTTGGAGCACAACAGTATAAAGCGGAGGGTGAGGTTCTATATGGGGCATGTGATGCAAATTATCCAGGGTAGAAGAGGAATAGTGTGGCTTTAAACATATAATAGTCTCTTTTATGTTTAAGATCAACTGTGGAGCGATATTGTATATAGTGTCAAACACTCCTCATGTTTTTTCTGACGTGTTTTATGTGAAGCGATGGACTGCAGCACTGTACCCAAGACAATATATTGTCTCAGGGGGGACAATATAGCGTTTACCCATAGCCTACCGTAAATATCCGCACGCACACACGCAAGCACGCACGTATATCATACCACACATAAAAACATGCATGCACCCACACACACACATAAAAGACAGAGACTCCTGGGGGCTCATTGACAATGCTTAAAAAATTTCATCTGCAGTAAACTGGGTGAGGATTACAGGGCTGTTAGGGTGTCATTAAAAGGCGAAAGGCTTATGGATCCCAGTTCTTAACATCAAACGAACCTCGGCGAGCCCGCCTGCCATGAATAGCAAGCCCGTGTCATCGCGGTAAACGGGCGTACCGCGTGCGTTGGCGTGGCCCATACACTCCGAATGGCATTTTAAGATATAGTTACAAGGGCTTCGATATGCTATCGTGTTAAACCAATTAGGCTAACCTTATTGAGATGCTAATGGCAACACTCAGATGTGTGGCTGGTGGCAGCTAATCCGTAGTGTGGAGGAGGTAGAAGACTCTAACCTGTTTCCAGAGACAGGAAGGTGGCAAAGTGGAACATGTAGTGAAAATAGACGATATACAAGCTCTCAACGCGTTGCAAAGTGTCGCGTTGTGAGCTTGTAGATCTGACATTTTCACTAGTTTGGGTCCCGGGCGAACGTGTAATTTCTCTATTGGGTCACAGGATAAAACGTTTGGGAACCACTGATCTATTAGCATATCTGTGTGGTGGTCTATCAATCAATACATCCGGAAGTACAGTATATAACCAGAGTGTAGATTAACAAGGGTTTTCAACCGTTTGACCAGGCAGTATTTGGACCTGTGTTATCAAGCTACTCATAATCAATCAATCATTCATTGAACCTTCATTGAACCTTAAATACTAGTAAGCCTCAGGGGCGACATGCGACCTCGCCCTAAAGGGCGATGCCTGGGGATCTCCATATTTGGGCATAAGGGGGTACCCTAACAGGGCATCATCTGGGAATGCCCATACATGGAGATCCCTATCTGAACCAGCCACACAGATATGGGCCATGTGTTGGCCATCTGGCCAGTGATATATATAACGCTGACATCAGGGATTTAATATTTTAGTAACTAACAATTGCAACTAACATGATATATCTTACATACGTAGTCTACACATACTAACATAGTATTTTGCCCAAACATCCTGGTTGAGAACCAGCATTAAAACCTATTATTTAAGGAGAAACCTTTACTTACATATCCCTAAACCAAAGAGATAACGGCCCAATCTACCTATAATTATGACCGGTGGCAACAGCTTCTTCTGCTGCGATAAGAAAGCACAGCGACGTACGCTGCTCTGCTAGAGGCTCATAGCGCTCTAACAGAACACCGTTGCTAAGTGACAAATTGCCGGCAAGGACAGGAGGATGGTGGCAAGACAGAGTGGAGGGAAATCGAACAGCGGTGGTGGAGAAAAAAAGTACTCAAGTGTTGTGCTTAAGTAAAAGTCTCAATGCTGCAATGTAGAAATATACTCTGTTACATTAAATGTCCAGAATTCAAAATGTAAAGTAAGCGTAAAAGTACCAAAGTATTGGCATCAAAATGTCAAAAGTAAATCGAAAGTAAAAGTACTCATTATGCATGAGTTTTCAAAAGTATAAAAGTCGCATTGCGAGCTTTTAGATTGGCTATTCTCAAATGGCCATAATGTACTGTAGGTTAATGTTTTGTAATAATAATCAATTTGAAAAGTAAATACTAACATTTTCAAATAAACGTAGAGGAGTAAAAGTACCATTATTCGGATCCGAGATGTATAGTGGAGTAAAAGCTATTGCAAATTGGAAATACTCAAGTCTGGAAGAGGGGGAATATGATAGAGCAGGAAATAAGGGGAGGGGGTGGGGGGTATAGTAGAAAGACAGAAAGAATTGATTGGCCATCTCTTTAGAATTCTGGCAGTCTCTTCCGTGCTGGAGGTATAGGTTGGAATGAGAATGAAGGAGTGGGGGTGGCCGGGTGGGGTGGATTGGGTGGGGGGGGTAATTGCAGTTGTTAGGTTGATGATGGCTTACAGACAGGACAGGAGAGGAAGGGGTAGAAACTGAGAGGGAGAGAAAGAGATAAACAGACAGGCGAGTGTCCAAGCATCCATATCGATTGTGTGTGTGCACGCGCGTGTGTGTGTACTGTATGTGTGTAGGGCGTGTTCCCATTATGCCTCCTCTCCTCATATGTAATAATTGTACCCATCCCACACACACACACACGCACGCCCCGCCATTCAGTCTTAGTAACTGGACTGCCATCGATCGCAAGTGGCGTTTGTGTGTGTGTGTGTGTGTGTGTGTGTGTGTGTGTGTGTGTGTGTGTGTGTGTGCGTGTGCGTGTGTGCAGTGTGTGTGTGTGTGTGTCATTTAATGTAGCAGCATGGGAATCACTATACTGACCCCTTAAAAATGCAGTAGCCACTGCCAACGGTCTGGACCAGAGCTAGTTTATACAGTACTGTATTGGTGGAAATTCTGCTCGTGCATGAGAGTGAGCAGTGTGTCTTTCCAAGTGTGTTAAATGTCAATGCAAAAAAAAACGCTAGCCCTTAGTACTTGGCATGGACGGAATGCAACGAGGACTTCTGAGGTAATATGAACGCAACCGTCCGTTAATCTGATGATCACGCTTAATCTGAATAACCCTGGCGGACCGGCGATCTGAGATAAGAGCAGGTAATTAGCCGTTCCACGACACACTTCCGCCTTTCAGTATCCAGTCAGTCAGTCGGTCGGTCGCCTCTGTGAACTTGGCTCCGTGTTGCGAGATCAAAGGACCCGCGTGTTTCACGCTGAACCCCGGCGAGGGCCTTGGCGGTGGAAAAACCGCAGAGAGCTGCCCTCAGCACTTACAGAACAAGAGCAAATCTGTTTGATCCGTCCATTAATCCAACAGCCGCAACCGCGCTCTGATTATGGTAAAGAGAGAGAGAGAGAGAGAGAGAGAGAGAGAGGGAGGGAGGATGGGGCTATACATGGGGCGAGCGAGAGGTCAGGGGGTGAGGGTATGAGGAGGTGAGAACAGAGAGAGAAAGGAGTGTGTGTGTCAGTGGCGGAAAAAAGGACTCATACTTTTTACTCAAGTAAAAGTATCAATACTGCAGTGTAGAAATACTCTGTTACAAGTAAAATAAAAAGTGGTAAGACACTCTTGAAGAAGGTCCAGTGGGACCGAAACGTCTGTCAAGTGAAATAAAGATGAGCAGCTGAGGAAGAGCAGAGTGCGGGATTTTTTGTTCATGAAATATCTTTTCATGATTGCCTCAGTATTCACCATTCAACGCACCTGCACCCATCCAGTGGATGTGCGAATATTTCCCGTATAGACAAGTAAAATTCCGGAATTCAAAACGTACATGAGTAAAATACGAACGTGTTGGCATCAGCATCAAAATGTACCAAAAGTAAAAGTACAAAATGTTTGGAAATAGCAGATATGCAAGCTCACAGCACGGCTATTTTCAAATAGAAAATGTATAAAATAGGGCTAAAGTGCTTTATGAAAGTTGTATAATATTATAATTTATATATCTGCAAAGTAACTAGAGTTAAAGTTTTCAAATAAATGTAGTAGAGAGCAAACATACAATATTTGAACTCCACTCATCATCTGAGATGATGAGTGGAGTGGAAGTAAAAGTATCGGAAATACTCAAGTAAAGTACAAATACCTCAAAAGTGTACTTAAGTACAGTTCTTAAATAAATCTACTTAGTTACTTTACACCACTGGTGTGTGAGAGTGTGAGAGACAGAGAGAGAGAGAGAGAGAGAGAGAGAGAGAGAGAGAGAGAGGAAGGTAAGATGATGCATTTCAGATGTCTCTCTCCCCCTCCAGACATGGGTTAAGCTTGCATCAGACACCGAGCCGTGTTGAGTCTATATTGCAAGTTAAGCCACGTCTGGGAATAAAAGAGAAGCTCTCCTTCCTATTCAGTCGCCCCTCGTTCACTGTAGTCCTAAACTCTGTCTGTCTGAACCGCAGAGCAACCCGATTACACACACACACTCACACGTACATATGCCTGCACTCACACATTATCTCTTTCTATTTCTTTCACTCATGATGTGACGCACACGTGTGCACAGCCTTGAGCAAACACACTGAAGCGCGTGCACACACACACACACCTAATCTTGCTCTCCGTGAGCGTGATTATGTCCATATCCGTCTGCCTTGCCTTTCTCCCTTCATTGCTTTGTGTCTCGCTCGCACGCACACACACACACACACACACACACACACACACACACACACACACACACACACACACACACACACACACACACACACACACACACACACACACACACACACACACACACACACACACACACACACACACATAGACGTGCGGAGAATGTTAGAGAGGCAGGGGCAGACATTTGTAAAAGGGCCTTTTGGTGAAAAGATTGAAAATAGCCGACCTCCAAGCTCACAGCGCGTCGCAGCGCTTGATACCACACTGAACTAAGCATAATCAAGTCAATACTGTATGGCGTAACGGGTGGATTTCTACACAGAGAGGGCGATTCTTTCAACATGCTGCATTCAAGTTCAGAAGAGTTTGGACATGGCAATTCTCTTGAATGGTATGGCATGGAAAGAGGGGCATTTGCATTTCTTTCACCATACTAAAAACCGCATTCATGGTCTGGAGAGGGGGCACTTTTTACAGACGGGTAAAAGGGCAGGGGCTCAAGCCCCCTTTGATGTCTAGGTGTGCACGTGCCTGTGTGCGAGTATGTGTGTGTCTGTCCGCGCCACGCACACGCTGCAGCCTGTCAGCGTGTCTCGTGTTTCGTCCGGCTGCTTGGCCCGGCCCCGCGGGTTCCTGAGGGAGCCCGGGTGCCTGTTAAGCACACAGCCGGGACGGACAGGCCCAGACAGTGCTTACCGTATTACTGACTCTCTCTCTGTCTCTCTCTCTGTGTCTCTCTGTGTCTCTCGGTGGGTTTAGGATGTTCCAGGCTGATCAAAACAAGTGCCATCCGTCCCGGAAAGAAGAGGAGGATGCATGCAGGACACGGGGCTTATTTCCAGTGGTGGTAAAAAAGTAGCCTACTCACAGTTTGTAGTATAATAGAAATACTCTGTAAAAAGTACAAGACCGGTAATCAAAATTTGCCGGGGTAAGAGTACAAAAGTATTGGTGTCAAAAAATGAAATACGATAAAAGTACCAAAAGTAGAAAGTATAGCTCAATATGCATATTATGTTCCATTTCACAAGTTTTCAAATGTAAATAAATCTTTTGAAAATAGCAGATCTACAAGCTCACGATGTGTCACATGGCGACGCATCGTGAGCTTGTAGATCAACTATTTTCAAATGGATGAAATGTATGGGGCGACACTAAGCGACGCAAAGTGAGCTTGTAGATCAACTATTTTCAAATGGATGAAATGTATAGGGCATTAAGCTGGTCCAGCTTAATGCTGGTCCAATATACATCACTGGCCAGATGGCCAAGACATGGCGCGACCTCGCCCTTTAGGATGTTTGTCGCCCTTAGCATCTTATATTACTGGTAATATATTATTATTGCATGTATTTACTGCCTATATACAGTATATCCACGTGGAATCTGAAAAGATTCACATTGTCAACCAACACATGAAACCTTGCTATAATGAATACTTCAGGGACTGAACTAGATTGTCTACGGCCGAGAATGAGCTGACTGCGCTGTCCTTGTACCACATGTGACCACGATGTAGCATTCATTCACTCTAGGCTGTGAATGATGCTAGGGTTTGAGTTAGCTGTGTGCGTGCGTGCGTGCGTGCGTGCGTGCGTGCGTGCGTGCGTGCGTGCGTGCGTGCGTGCGTGTGTGTGCGTGCGTAGCCAGCCACCGGTCACCAGTGCTGAAGTCTGCAAGCCGTCTATGATGTTGGGTCAGCATGTCAGCATGTCACTGATCGGGGAGGAGAGGAGAGGAGAGGAGAGGAGAGGAGAGGAGAGGAGAGGAGAGAAATGCCTCGCTGTGTGTGAATGCCTCAGGGTGGGGCGTGGGGTGAACGTGTGTGTGTGTGTGTGTGTGTGTGTGTGTGTGTGTGTGTGTGTGTGTGTGTGTGTGTGTGTGTGTGTGTGTGTGTGTGTGTGTGTGTGTGTGTGTGTGTGTGTGTGTGTGTGTGATGGGGGGTGGGGTACTGATGAGAGGTCAAGTCGAGTGTCCTTGCCTGCCTATCAAGCTTATACCACAGGGACCCCCGCCAAACTGTTCAAACACACAAGCACACACACATCTCCCCTGCAGTACCATCACATGCCACTGAGGGGAGCTCTGATCCTTCGATGCTTTTGCTGTGGGTGTGTTTCATATTATCCTTCTCTCCTCTCTCTCTCTCTCTCTCTCTCTCTCTCTCTCTCTCCCTCTCCCCTCTCCCCTCTCCCCCCTCTCTCTCTCTCTCTCTCTCTCTCTCACACACACACACACACACTCACTCACTCTTTCTCTATTATCTCACCTAATTCTGTCTGCTTCATTTTGCCCAGTACAAAGCTGACAAATTCATAGAGGGGGGGGGGGGGGCACTGAATAAGGGAAATAGACATGCATGCAGCAGGAGAGAGAGAGAGAGAGAGAGAGAGAGAGAGAGAGAGAGAGAGAGAGAGAGGGGGGGACAGTCTGGTGAGCTCACCCTGTTAAATTGTTTTGGATGGTGTTGCCGCCGTAGCAGACATGCCCGCTGTTGCCTCATGACCAATACACACAGAGATGATGAAAACTACACCTTCAAAGCAGATTGCATGGGGCGGCTTCGCCTGTTGGAGTCAGTCAGTCAGGAGGGCTTTGAGATCTGTTGGAGTCAGTCAGTCAGGAGGGCTTTGAGATCTGTTGGAGTCAGTCAGTCAGGTGGGCTTTGAGATCTGTTGGAGTCAGTCAGTCAGGTGGGCTTTGAGATCTGTTGGAGTCAGTCAGTCAGGTGGGCTTTGAGATCTGTTGGAGTCAGTCAGTCAGGTGGGCTTTGAGATCTGTTGGAGTCAGTCAGTCAGGTGGGCTTTGAGATCTGTTGGAGTCAGTCAGTCAGGTGGGCTTTGAGATCTGTTGGAGTCAGTCAGTCAGGTGGGCTTTGAGATCTGTTGGAGTCAGTCAGTCAGGTGGGCTTTGAGATCTGTTGGAGTCAGTCAGTCAGGGGGGCTTTGAGATCTGTGTGGGTTCGGACTTCTGAGGTGGCAAAGCCCCAAGGTGAATGAACAAGGGAAAAAGTACTCGCGTGTTTAACTTAAAGGAGTAGATAGTCCAAAATGACTATTTTTTTACTCACGCCATGGAGACTTGAGTTCAATAATATTTTGTTTCTATTTGAAAATAGTGGCTATTTCTACTATCAAAGTTTTTTTTAAATACAAAATTGTCAAATATGTCAATCATTTCTTTGTATAGCCTATTTAGGTTATGTGTCATATCTGTCGTGTGCAACTTCAAAGCCTAAAAGCCAAACAGAAATGTAATTGTCAATGAAACAAAAAACACAATTAAATCGTCAATCGCAATTCATTTTAGTGATAATATCGTCATGTAAAATGTCATAATCGTGACAGCCCTAGTGTGTGTGTGTGTGTGTGTGAGTGTGTGCGCGCACGCGCGCGTGCACGCGTGTGTGTGAGTGATGGGTCAATGACATCGATAACCATGGCGGTGAGTGAGTGGTCCCAGAGGGACGGCCCAGTGTAAACCTATCGCCATCTCTAACACTTGAGGCCGGCCGTGGTGTCAATGAACTGCCTCCTCTGGAGAGCCGGGAGGAGGGGAGGTTTCCCTGTCCGCTCTTAATGAGGGTTAATGGATTGATGGCGTGAGGCGGGCGGTCAGCCGTGGTCAGGGGAGAGACGAGCGGGAATGACTGACAACTGTTGATGGCTTACATATCATACCAACAGGTAGTTCCTCCCGACCGAGCAATCCCATTGGTTTAAACTGGCTCTCAAGCTGTGATCAAATTGTATAGACCAGTGGTTCTCAAAGAAGTGCATTTCAGGGACTTTCTAGGTTCATTTAAGGGGGTCTAAATTTACCCTTATGAGTGTGTAACTTGACAGTGTACAAATGGAACCGTAACGGTTCCATTTGTAGTACCTTTAACTTGGAACCGTAACGGTTCCAAGTTAAAGGAGTAGTTCATCCCCAAAATATTTTTTTTTCCTATTGATTACTCACACCATGGAGACTTGAGTTCAATAATATATATATTTCTTTTTTTTTCTTGCATTCCTAAGACAAAATCTTGATTATAGTAAAAATAGCCTGACGGTTTCCCCATCCAGTGCCATGCATTTGGGTCCCCATCCAGGGCCATGCATTTGGGTCCCCATCCAGGGCCATGCATTTGGGTCCCCATCCAGGGCCATGCATTTGGGTCCCCATCCAGGGCCATGCATTTGGGTCCCCATCCGGAATCAATGGGGGTAGGCCTACATTTACTATAATCAAATCTTTGTCTTAGGAATGCGACAAATACAAACACACATTATTGAACTTCATTTGGGGGTGAACTACTCCTTTAAGGGAGAATATCAAATGTCAAAGTTTGAGAACCACTGGCATAGACAGATGCCAGGTTATTGTTGGCCTGGCATCCTCTAGCATGTGCATAGTTTCAGTGTACAGATTATATATATATTTATTTTTATATTCAACTGCGAGACTGATGATAGGTTCTTGTTGGCAGCAACAGTAATTGTCTGTAATGCTACCCTCACATCTCTGCCAATTAGATGCCGTACTAATTACACAGGGCGCTGAGTTCATTTTGTATTGTAAAATTGTGGATGGATTAGTGATGACATGATTATGCCGATATACAAATTAGAGTGAAACCGCACAGTTTTATGTCATTTGTCTGCGTTTGGGTTTGTGTCATTTCACAAAGGTCATCATGGAGCAGTTGTGAGAGCAGTTGGCTCAGCCACTAAATCTTTGGAACCATGTTGGCTTCCTAAACTCATTAAGCCAGTCTCACACGGGTGATCACACTCACCCCGGCAGCATTGCATATTTGACCCCGACTGTGTTCGAGTAATGTTTCTGTGCGTTTGTGTGGCTATGCGTGCATCCGTGTGTGTGTGTGCGCCAGGTACTTTCTATAATTATTAGGGCCAGATATCCCCACAATTATAGTAAAACATGACAAATTAACCTTTATCCGACCACTTTCCTGGACTTTCCTGGGCCCACAAGAGAAATGGATTTTCAGTTTGCAATTAGTAAATAAGGGGTTGGAGTTAGGATTAGGCATATAGGGCTCAGGTTTAGTGCGTGTGCGTGTGTATGCGTGCAGGGCAGGCATGTGCTAGTTTTGTCTCTGAGCGTGTGATCGCTGTCCTTTTATTTTAGCTATATTAATATGCTAAAATATAAGCCATTATGTTGAAGTAACTTCAATAAAATGGCCGTGTAATGTCATGTCAAGCAGACCTCACGCTGTGCGAGCTCCATACTGGCATGACAGCAATTGGATGACATTTTCTCTCTACAATTTATCTCAACTTGAGTTGCATTGAGATCACTTTGACGCTGACAGTGTAATTGACAGAACGTGGCATCGGGTGGCGCTGGTGAAAGGGCGTTCGTCTGTCAGTCAGTTATTCAAAGTGCAACGAGTTCCCAGCTTTTGGATCGACGTTGTTTTACAAAAAAAGCTCACAAAAAGTTGTTGTACTTTGTGCTTCGTGCTAATGCATTCAGATCAGGCCCGTTCTTGCAGTGGGGGCTGCCCCATTACAATGCCTATTATTAGGGCTGACAAGCCATTCATTCCAATTACAATTACCAAAACAGTGGGAAAGAAGTAAGGAAGGCAATTGTAAGTGAAATTGATTGCATCTCACCGCCGCTATCTGCAACTGCCAATTGATGACCCGGTGTATTGAGCCTCTGCTGTTGTTGCCGCTATTCAACTTGTCTTTTGTTATGCGGTTTGTGCGTGCATGTGTGCGTGCGTGTGTGCGTACGTGTGCGTGCGTGTGTGCGTACGTGTGCGTGCATGAAAATTAACAAGATAAAATGGGCTGCAGTGCACAAAACACACACACATGCACGCTCACAAGCGTCTTTTGTTCTCCATTACCTACGATTAAAGGTTCGTAAAGCTAGGGGTTGGGTAATTTGTTCAGAAAGGGTGTAAGTGCATTGTCGTCTCTGATGAATTAGGGCGCATTCCATTTGGGTAGCTGAGTACATTACCTGCATACATATAGAGCAGTGTTCACTACTTGCTCATTAATAATAAGTGTAAATGGCGCTCAGAGTACCAGCCCTTTAAAACAAGAACAACCTCTTACAATCAACCTACACAAGTTTCTTACATGTGTACACGAGTAAGATCCCTGTATAATAGGTTAATGATATGGCATGAACAGACGGCACTTTCTAATGCCCAGTGGTGGAAAGTAACTAAGTACTTACGTTTTTAAGATATGTTGTGGGGCTTTTATACCTTTATTGATAGGACAGTACTGTAGACTGACAGGATATGGGGAGAGCGATGGGGAGTGACACGCAGCAAATCTGGTCGGGATTGGGAATCGAACCAGCGACACGCTGTCAAGCTACACAGAGCTCATATACGTGGTATGCACCTCGACCGGTAGGCCAGCGGGCGCCCCAATTTTCCATACTTTTACTTCTACTCCACTACCTCTCAGGGGCAAATATTATACTTTTACTCCACCATAATTATTTGAAAACTTTAGTTACTAGTTACTTTGTAGATTTCGATTATTATTACAAAACACATACTAACCACTTCAGCACTATATACACGCGATGCGACGCATTTTATACATTAGAGAACTGAAACAGGGAATTCTGCATAATGAGTATGTTCTACTTTTTTTATACCGATACTTTTTATACATTTTACTCAAGTAAATTCCGGACCTTTAACATTGCAGAAGATTAGAGTACTTATTCCACCACTGCTTTCTAATCCCCCCATTGTGACGCTAAAGGCAATTTATGTGTATTTTGCGTTACAAGTATCTTGTTTGGCCATGATCAAAATGATCATGAACTCCTCTGACCCATTCCTCATGAATGATCCCTGAGAGTGAAAGTGACATGGATTTCTGGTTATTTGGAGGGGAAAAAGAAAGACCAAAGAACAAACTGGGAGAGACAAAAACAACAAGAAGAAGAAAACGCCGGTCGATTGGCTCCTCATTCAACCTGCAATAAGAAACAAACCGTCTGAGGTTAGCCGGGCAGCAAGAAGAGACTGAACAGGTTGTGAGTGAAAGAGAGTGAGGGGAAACCATCTGGTATAGATCGAAGAAACAAGGAGAGACAGTGACAGAGGAAAGAAAAGGCGACCTCTATACCAGCAGAGAACGTGTGAGAGCGGGGAGGGCAAGGGCGGTTGGTGATTCCGGTAGTCCGACCCCGCCTGTGAAATGTTTTCCTCGCTACACGTGTTGCAGGGACGAGCAGAGAACATTATAGAGACGCAGGGCTGACATTACCTAAAATCACTGTGTGTATTTTGGCACTTTTGCCAAAATACATTCGAAAATAGCAGATCTACAAGCTCACAACACATTGCGTTTCGATGCGTTGCGATGTGTTGTGAGCTTGTAGATCTGCTATTTTCAGGGCACGTCCCTGCACTCTTTATAGGACTTTATGCAGCGTACAGTATATGAAATGGAGTTCAAATTATTACTATGTTCAAGTTCAGGAGAGTTTGAGGCAATTTGGGGAGTTTGGGGAAAAGGGCAATTTTCCTGAATGCTGCCTTCGGGACGGCTATGGCATGGAAAGGAAAGGAGAGTATTTAGATTTCTTTCACTGTGTAGAAAAAGCTGCTTTCATGATCTGAAGAGGGCATTTTTTACAGACTTTTTTAAAAGGGCAGGGGCTGAAGGATACCCCTTTTGATGTCTACGTGTGCACGTGCCTGCCTGGGCACGTCATCGTGTTGCGTTTACCTGTCGCAGGTTGCGGGTGACGCGCACGTCGTGCCAGGCGTTGTCGTTGAACTTGCCGTTGACGGGCTCCACCAGGGCCTCGAAGGCCCCCGAGCCCAGGTTGATGACCAGCCACACAGCGCCGCTCTTCAGCGACAGGTTGACGTAGTCGGCCGACTTGCCCGTGTGCAGCATGAGGCCGTTGCGCTGCAGCGTGCGGAAGGACAGCGTGATCTCGTCCGTGCTGCTCTGGATGGGTGTCATGCTCAGGTCGTAGCAGAAGAACTCGTTCCCCTTGAAGGTGGCCACCGACTCTTCCTTGCCTGCCGAGGAGAGGAGACAAGAGGAGAGGAGAGCGCGATGTCAATATTGGCAACATTCTTACATATAGATACAGGGTTCTCACACATTTTCACCAATGCATTTCCAAAACGTTTCCAGAATATGCAACCCAATTTCTAGGCCTATAGACGCATTTACAGCCAATGTCACATTGATAAGAACCAGTAGAGTTCAGTAGAACCAGCAGGGGTGGGACGACGGGCGGGACTTGACCAAGGGTCTAACCACTCGGAGCCCAGCATCCCTATGCTGCGGGGAGCAGTAGGAAAAAATGGCAGATCTACATACTCACAAGTTCACAACTGTGAGCTTGTAGATGGGCCTATTAAAAAAAAAAGAAAGAAAATGACTGAATGGGAAAACTGTAATTTTAAGTGGTTATACCACCACATACTGTCCTTAGTTAGCCTGATTTCAGACTCTGCGCTGGAGCTTGAGTCTGACAGTGTCCCATTGTGTTGAGATTTCAAAGGGGAGGGGATTTAAATTTTGAAATTCCCAATCACAAGCGATCTGGTGGGAGGGGTTGTTTGACTTTTGCACACAAAACATTCCCTCCTCCCCCTCCCCTCAATGACATGCACCCAACAGGTCACTGTCTTTGATATTTCACTGATTAGAGAGAATCACTAACGAGCTATTCGACACTTGTATGGCTCAATCAATGACTGCAGTTCGGAGCCCTTTTGAAGTTCAAAGGGAGCAATTAAGAACTCTGGTGAGCCACGCAGCCACCCCTCCCTCCACTGTTTCTGTTGATTTTCAAAAGTTAGACGCGCCCCCCCCTCTCTCTTGCTTTGAATTCATTGGTCGGTTTCGCTCGGTTAGAGAAGTTTTCGGTAGCAAGAGCCACGCCATATGACACATCCAGACCAAGAGAAGCAGTTCACTCAGAGAGTGGGCGGGTCTATTGGCTGGATCCAGGCTAGTCCTTAGTACCTCCACTTCCTTTCTGAATCCTAAAGGCCCTTTTCCCTTCTAATTTCATGTTACAAATTAAACACTAAGTCAATAAAAACATGTACCTATAAGGTCTCCGCGCAGGTCGGAGGCCAAAGAAACGGGCCGCTCATAAGATGCAAAAGTGGTTACCAGCAGCCTCATGTAAAAATGCATCCCATTAAACTTTCAGGTGCTGTATTTCTCCCAGCGTGGAGGAAGAATGCTTAGGACTTTTACTGTTGATCTCTCGTTCGTGAAATATATAATCCTTATTCTGTTGTGTGTAAACAACAATAGCAATTCAAAGCAGTTGTCCTCAAAACCACTCCTACAGTCATCATCATTAGAACGGAGGGAGCGTTCCTCATAATCGCTGCTCTTTCTAGTGCAGCTGGAGCCTATCAAGCCTAATTTATGCTCCATCCCGCGACGGCCAAAATACCAGACCTCCAAGCTCACAACAGTTGCATCCGTTATGCGGTTATGAGCTTGTATGTCAGCTGTTCTCCCTGCGCGGAATACCGTTGCAGGGTGAAGCATAATATGTTTTGCTAGGAGCGTCTCACCAGCCAACACTAAAGAGGAGGTTGAATGAACATGAAACCATGTTGGTAAACAATAAATCTGTCTATACCAGTAAGACTCCCTAATCGAGAGATAAGCGAAGTCAGGTCACATGGATACACAAATAGGCCTGTAAGTGCCATTGGTTCCTGGGTGTTGGGGGGTGTGCGTGGCAAATGTATTGCTTAGGTAGGGCCACATGACTATAGACATGTACCGCTTTGCATGATTTTAGGGCAAAAATCTGTAGGAGCAGTGTCCAAAAATGTGTTTAAAAAATCTGCCTGATGGTGGCTCTAGAAGAGGGCCATGGGAGAAATGAGGGGTGGAGGTTGTTGGTTTGGGTAGCCAAGGAGTGTGTGTGCATATTGACATGGATATCATTCACCGCAGTCTCTTACTCCTGTGCAACACCAAAAAGACGGTGTGGCAAAAAATAAAGCAACGAATATAGGATAGTATAATTCGATCAGGCTGCAGCACGTTGTGAGCTGTTATCTGTTCTTTTCTGTCACATCCGGTACACATTAGGCTGCGATCACGACTTATGTTACATATCTCGTGAGAGAGAGAGAGAGAGAGAGAGAGAGAGAGAGAGAGAGAGAGAGATAGAGAGAGATGATGATGATGATGATTATGATTATGATGGACACTGGAGTGATAAACAAAGACAAAGGCTGAGGCTGAGACAGACAGAAAGAAAAAAAAATGCGCTGACATCTTTGGCAGTGCCTGTCAGTCCATCTGTATGACACGAGTGCCCTTCTTGCACGGTGGAGTGCTTGACTAGCATGCTACCAGTCAAAACAACCTGCTTCACAATGGACATGTGTCAAAGCACCGGTCCTAACAGTAATGGACACATGTCAAAACCACACGGTCTTAACTGCAGGACAGGGCATAGGACACTGTTTCTGCCTGTCAGGAGCTGAGCAGATACCCACTGTCAAAACACCAAGTACCCTATCTTCTACAAGAAGAGACTCAAACTAATAATACCTCTATCGCAAAACACAGCACACCTATACTTAAGTGCTGCACAGTTAGTGGGTAGTGTGTGTATTAAAGGTCTGTCCACACCCAAGAATGATAACTTTAAAGATAAACTGCAAATATAGCATAACAAAATTTTGCTCAAACCATAAAGACAACAACAGTGGTAAACACTATCACTAAGTATAGGATCACTTTCAGAGCCATTTGGTGAACGATAGCAACTGACAACCAATCAAAATGTACAGGGCCTCAGGTTCAACGTGTCACATTCAAAATGTTAACTGAATGTTATCGTGATGCTCACAATGATGCTCACATAATTATAGTTCAAGCTATCTTTACAGTTACTATTCTTGGTGTGGACAGCGCTTAGTTATACAGCACTTAACATCATACTGTTGTAACAAAGGTTGCAGTGAAAATAAACAATGCTAAGAAAAGAAGGGGGAGGGCAGAGGCTTAGAGCAGGTTGTTTTCAGAAAACTATTAGGATTTCAAACAGATGTTTAGAACAGTGGTTCTCAAAAATAGCAGATACAGACGAAGTTCTTGGACTGTACATCTGCTTTTGTGACCAAATACATAACATTTTGGGGGTTCTGGGAACTACTGATTTAGAAGGCATCTAACTTGCCTCAGGTCGCTATGGCTTAAATTATTCACTCTCAACATCGATACGAATCAGACGCTTGTGATCTGAAGTGACACCGGGCTTCCTGTGGTCAATGTGCCCCCCCTCCCCCCTCCACCCAGTGGACACCGGCTTGGGAGGAGCCTGCCAGCCTCAGGTAATGAGGTTTAGGCCTGACTCAGACAGGAGGGAGAGCCTGCTATACCGGGTACAGGATCATCAAATCTAGCTCATCCCATGGTTCCATTACTGGCGAAATGCACTCCAATATCGGGGTGCATTTCCCACGGGGGCATGGCTGCTGCGAGGGGATTGTCCGAACGGGGGGTGGTCGGGGGGTTTGCGGGATAGATTGAGAACGGAATCTGATTGCGCGAGCCAGCTGGGCGCAGGGGCAATCTTTGGGGGTGAGGAGGAGAGGAGCGGTGATGGATAACGGTGTGTCCGTTTGGTGCTTATGAGGAGTATGGACTGTTATACAGTGATGCAAAGTAACTAAGTACATTTACTCAAGGTGTGTTTCCAATTTGCTGTAATTTTACTTCTAGCCTACTCCACTACAATTATTTGAAAACTTTAGTGACTAGTTACTTTGCATATTTTGATTATAATTTGATTTGTTCCCCCCAAAATTCTGCTCGAAACATGGGTAAAAGTTCATTCTACTATGACTAAACAAAAGTGAACATATTGTAACTCCTTGAACACCGTGATGGTAGAATCCTCTGCAATCCTTTTGTATTGTCAGAAAAACTAAACAAGAACAACCAGGTGCTTGCAGGAGGTAAACATGTTACTATAGTAAAAAGAGTAAATGGTGCTTATAGGCCTATACAGATCAAACAGGTTCAAGACAAAATGAAAAAAAAAAATATATATATCCAGGGCGGGCACTCAGGAATAACAAGAGAAACAAGCCTTTAATTATTTAAAACATGTTTTGATCTTGGAAGGTCTTCATCAGAGCAAAAATTACATTTTTTATTGTATTTTATTACATTGTATGTGTTACATTACATTGTATTGTATTGTATCATGTTACCCCATGATGTCAATATTTCCATATTTCCGCAAACACATTCCTGTGCATTAATAATGCTCTGCAAATAAAGTGCCACTGAGGTAACAGTGGTGAGAAGCAAAAAGCAGCTCCGCACTTCTCGAAGTGAGAGCTGTTATATTTAGTAAAAATATAAGCACTTTAAGCCCCGTTACCTGGAAACAAATCTTGTTGTGTGTTATCCTTTGTGTTAGCCTTAATGTCTTACTGTTACCACATGCTGCTGCCACATAACTGAAGCCCACGCACATCACATGGTGATGGAGGAAACAACCCAAGGACGAACGGCCGTCCCCAGATAAAGAGACAACTACTTAAAAGAGCATTTTGGCTGAAATGGAAGTTTAGAGCAATCTCAACCCAAGCGTGAAAGCGCCATCACAAAGACACATCAGGGGAGAGCGCGGGGAGAAAGCGAAGGAAAAAAAATAGATAGAGAAGGCGAAAAAAGGGCAGAGTGAAGGAGAGACGAACGTGAGTGAGCAAGAGAGAGAGAGAGAGAGAGAGAGAGAGAGAGAGAGAGAGAGAGACAGACAGACAGAGAGAGCATCTCCGGAGAACGCCCCCCCTGTGTTGCTGATGTAGGAACAAAAGCGTGGTAAATGGACCATTTTCAATGCATTTTCAATTATGTATTGAAATCCCCCCCCCCCCCCCCCCCCCTCCCACACACAAACACACACACAAACAAAAGGGTTGTTAGTAGTAAGCAACCACTCGTGATTTAATTACGTGAGCTGGTTAGCAGTCATGAAAAATCGAGAGATTTGCTGAAACTCCTTTGGTTTCTGCACACACACGCACGCCATACAGTGTCCCTCACACAGGTAGTAAAGCCCCTTTTATTCCCCCGACCGCTCTTTTCGTCTGTATGCCTCACTAAGCTGGCGCTAGAGCTTCAGAAAAGACCCCCCGCCAAAACATCACTTCTGCAGCCCCCCTCGCACTCTAAAAGAAAGCACATAATATAGTATATCGTCCCTGTCGGGCAGAAACCTTGTATGTCCAAGTTTAAAATGTATATGTTTTTTCGTAAAGGCCTGCTTCATCAGACAAGACTGTCGCACAAAACTAGCGAAAATAGCAGGTCTACAAGCAGCTTGTAGATCGGCTGTTTTCACTATTTTAAATCATTGTTAAAAACCTTTTTGGACATACAAGGATTCCACCCGACAACGACGATATACAGGCCCTCTTCCTCCTTCTCTCATCTTGCTACTCTAAAGCCGACATCATAGTCGCCTGGGCGGTGGAAGGCTTTACACCGCGGTGTAGTCTTTTCGAGTCTTTTTGAGTCATGAAACTACAACGTTACGTCATTCCTCGCGGTGGAGAGCTTTACACCGCAAGTCCCAACACATCTCTCTGTTTTTACTATCAGACAGACAGGCTCTACACCCCGTTCACTGATTGGTCGACCTGAACCGGTCTAGCGTCTGAACCAGAGGGAGGCGGGGGAGGACTTCACCGTGGGCCCCGTGACTATGATGTCCTGCACTTATTTTCTGACTTGCGGTGGAAAGCTCTCCACCGGTGGATAGCTCTCCACCGTACACTCTGATACGGCCTTAACTCCTCTTCTTCACGCCGACCTTCAATATCACGCCGCGGTTCAGCGGGATTGTTGTAAAGTGAGATCAACCGGGAGGGAGGGCCGGGAGCCACTCATAGCGCCCATAAAAACAGACAGTAAGGAAGGCATCACAAATAGTTGAAGAGAAGACACACACACGCGCGCACACACACACACACCCTCCACACATCGCTACAGTACTACAGGACGCCAATACAGATCCCCTTCGCTACACCTCAAAAACAGATCATCGAACACACACACACACACACGCACGCGCACGCGCACACGCACACGCACACACACACACACACACACACACACACACACACACACACACACACACACACACACACACACACACATCCTCAAAACATAACTACAGTGCTATAGGATGCCAATAGAGGGTATGCATGTGACATCATCATAATATACCTGGAAGTTATGCAGGAATGCCTACTGAGTGGCAAAAAAAAATACTTTATGGCTTTGACAGTACATACATCCAAACAGAAAAATCCTGATTGCATACATTGCCATTCACTTTATGCATGTGCATAACCTCTATACAGATCCCCTTCCCTACCCCTCAGAAACAGATCATCTAATTTTGTACCTAATTTTGTCTCTGACTAATTAAAGGACAACTTTGTTTTTTACAACAAGGGTTCATATTTTAGATTGTAATTAGAGAAAAGAAAAAGTGAGTGTTAAAATGTTTTCATTTGCTTCGTTCTATTGTTTTATCGCGTTTACCGTGCTAAAATATGGGGCATGCGTAATATGTCTTTGTAGACACAATAAGCCAGCAGTTTCTTTATTGCTATTTACAGTAACAATTCTAGCCCCCATAAGTCACATCCAACCATGAAAGGTTGCGTTGTATCTTGGGAATGGGCTTATTATGTGTAAAATGACATATTTAGCCACTTGTACGCATGCCCCAACTACTGAAATAAGAATCTCTAAAACAATAGAAAGAAGTAAATGAAATAATTTTAACACTCATCTTTTATATTCTTTAATTACAATCTAAAATATGAACCCTTGTTGTAAAAACTAAAGTTGTTCTTTAACTCTGGACTAAATTTGTGTCTCCTACCGGATGAGGGTCTTTATTATCATCATCATCAAAGTATTGGATTAGGAATGTGGTGAACTCTCTCTTTAAGGCACATTCATTCATGTCGTGCACACACAAAGTGCATGTGCACTTTCCAAGAACTAAACATTACGGTAGACAATGAGGTAAAGTGAGAGGCAAAACAACTCTATATAAAATAAATATTTTGAAGATGTCTAGAATGAACCTATTGTTTGTTTACCGTACAAGGTTGTGCAGTGTGGGAGTAACTGTCTGACTTTGGCCTTCAACTCTTGGCCTGTTTGTTCTATATATGCACACTTTTATAGTTCAATTTCAAGCTAAACTTCACACTGGTCCTTCGGCGTGAAAGGTCCTATTTTTTTGTCCTATTCTTTTAAAAGGTTAGACGCATTTCTGATCCCTCAAAGACATTTGAGGACTTCTATTTTGGTACTTGAAGAGTTTGATGTCATACTTTTATAGTTTTTCTCAAGTAAGATTATGAATTCGCCACTGATCCAGAAAGCTAGCTATCTCGATGACTCAGTGTGTCTCGCCGTGCAGACAAAAAGCTACACGGAGCAACAAACTTTGCTCCTCGGTTTATTGTGCTCAAAACAGTGTATCTTCTTACCGAGTATGCCGATGCCTTAACCCTCTAAGGCCCAAATTAATTTCTACTTGCCCAAAAAAATTGAAAAAAAATCAGATGGTGTTGTAGGAGTCCTAATCAGAGGAAAATGTAATGTTTTTTAAAATAAAATGTTTTTGTAAGGTTTTATAGCCATGAATCATAAATCATAAATCATGCTCTAATTTACATATGGGAGATATTTTTCACAATAATAACATATGTACATGTTCTAGACATTCTAATGATCACCAAAACAAATAGTACAGGCATTTTACTTATGTTTTTGTGAGGAATAGCTTCCACGAAAAAGTGAGATGTTGTTCGTCAAAAATCTGGAATGTCAGCGGGTGTGGCGGGTGTGAATGTCAGCCCCTGTGGGGGGTATTTATATGCAAATATTGTGGCCAATGGCATTGTAATACTAAACAATAGAATCCAATGGTGATGTTTAGGTGGTAGGGGGAGCTAAAATAAACTGATTTAAACCTTTTTTTGGATAAAATACAAACGTTGTAATATTACAACAGTGGGCTCTAGAGGGTTAAGCCATCACAAACAAAATTGTAATAAGCAAAATCGCCACACTAGCAGGATAATAAGATTGTCTCAGTAATGGCTTTTCTTCTCTAAATGGAATAACCAACAGTGTGTGTTCTGGAAGAGAGAAGACTCCAATGTTGTAGTATTTATCCAATACATCTAAAAAAAACAAAATAATAATAACAATTCTGCTGTTATTATTCTGGTTTGCTTCTTTCCATCTGCCTCAATGTCTCCATCTTAAAGGACAACTTTGTTTTTTTACAACAAGGGTTCATATTTTAGATTGTAATTAGAGAAAAGAAAAAGTGAGTGTTAAAATGTTTTCATTTGCTTTGTGCTATTGTTTTATCGTGTTTACCGCGCTAAAATGTGGGGCATGCGTACGCATGGAGGCATTCGTACAAGTGGCTAAATATGTCTTTTTAGACAATAAGCCAGCAGTTTCTTTATTGCTATTTACAGTAACACTTCTAGCCTCCATAAGTCACATCCAACCATGAAAGGTTGCGTTGTATCTTGGGAATGGGCTTATTCTGTGTAAAATGACATATTTAGCCACTTGTACACATGCCCCCAGCCACTGAAATACGAATCTCTAAAACAATAGAAAGAAGTAAATGTATATTCTTTAATTACAATCTAAAATATGAACCCTTGTTGTAAAAAACTAAAGTTGTCCTCTTTGCCAAATTGATTCAATAACCTCCAGCTCTGCTGTCACCTCCCTCCCTGTCACGCCACCCACTAGCTAAGGACAACAAGGAGCTGGTGTCCTGCACCCAAAATAGACAATCTGATATTTTTGTAAAAATGCTGTAAAAATGATCCCCAAAAAGTAAATAAATACAATGTCTTTCATATAAACACTGTCCTAAAATGGTGATTGACAGCACGAGGAAAAAGAGGACGGATTTCCAACCTATGTGGAATCGATGTCATTGATTGGTCCATTTCACTCACATGCCATGGTCATTCACAAGCAAACGTACACACATACTGTACTGTACACATACAGTAGGTATATGTGCATGTAAAAGACACAAAGTTACAGGCAGGAGGTGGTAAACAAGTTGCACATGGATAGGTTAACAAAATAAGTAGCATTGCTAGAATCACAAGTGGCGAGGATTGATACTACTATGTACACAAAGCAGGGACGTGCTGGGCCCCTGATTCAGCCCTGGAAAAAGAGTTGGAGAGGCCCTCATTGCGCGCTATAGAGAGAGATCTCTCTCTCTCTATAGCGCTGCTGCTGCTACTCAAAGATTTGCCATTGCAGATCATGACAAGTGACAAGCCAGTGGGCCAATTACATGAGTTATATTTCGTTGTTGTCGGGTGGAAACCTTGTATGTCCAAAACCGTTTGTTTTGCATTTATCATTTTGAAAATGATTTAAACTAGTGAAAACAGCCGATCTACAAGCACACAACGCCTCGCACTGTAGATCTGCTGTTTTCACTACTTTCGTGCGACGGCCTTGTCTGATGAAGCAGGGCTTTGCTTTGCGAAAATATCTACACATTTGAAACTTGGAGATATGAGGTTTCTGCCAGACAGTGACGATTTACTTTGTTGGCTGCCCAGCCCCCAAAATGGAACGAAGGCCGACATTTTATTTGTATATTTTTCCTAATGGCCGGCCTGGACTGGCCGGGAATGAACCGGACGTTCGGGAGATGTCCCGCTTTTCCCAATGGCCAGCACATCCCTGACACAAAGTACTTTTTCTTTACCTGTAACCTTATCTGCTGCGCCACCTCTGGGCGACTGATTTCCCCTTTGCGGGATCATGAAGCTTCTATCCATCTATCTAGATATTTATCTACACATTTACAGTTTTGGCTGCTTTTATAGTTTTGTTTTGCTTATCCACCATTGTGCGAAAACTGTGAATTCTGTAGTACTTAGTAACTTTTCCTTCGTATCCCAAGCAAGCTGACTCAGCTGAGGTGATACCAAAAGGTAATGTGACCGCAGACTACTGCTAGGCCATAGAGAATCGTCACTAGAATCATCACTGTGTCCTTATGTTATTGCGCCATCGTTCGCCTCTCAATATAGGAAGCAAATTCAGACTCACCGACACCCATAACCAAAATGGCCATAGTCATGAGCAACCGAAGAAAAAAATAAAAGGCAGAATGATACGAGTACAAGAACACAATCAGTGTTTGTCAGCACTGGCAAAAAGTGCCACTTCCTGGGGAATCCTAGTTGGGTGTTACAGTAATACAAGTGCAGTCTAGCATGTGTTATTAAATTGGATAGAACTTGGGACTGAGAGAGAGAGAGAGAGAGAGAGAGAGAGAGAGAGAGAGAGAGAGGCTTTAATAAGATGAGCTGCATGGATAACTCCATCACAAACTTCTGTGGTGCATTAGTCAACGCATAATGAACCTTAGCGCGCTGCTCTTTGGCCGATTGGATTACATACAGGGGTAATTAGCTAGTTCCATGGGAGGCTGTGCATGGTGGTGGTGGGGGAGGCGGGGAACGAGGGAATGAGAGGAGATGAGTATTTATCCGTTTGTCCGTGTGCGTGCGTGCGTGCGCGCGTGCATGCGTGTGTGTGTGGAAGTCATCGCATGAGCTTGTATGCCGTATGAGTGGCGTCACGCTGGGAAATCCTAGTCTTCACATTACATTACCTCGCTGCGTGTGCGCACGCACGCACGCACACACACACACACACACACACACAAACTTGCACGCACACACACACACACAGATATGTGCACACAGCAACAACAACATCAACAGTCACTGTCTATTAGTTTCTCACTAGCGGCATCCGCCCCACAGAGATGCTACCCAGCAAGCTTCCGAAAAAAATAAAGCAGATCAGTGGGAAATGTGCGGGGCAATGTGGCTTCATGAATCAAACAGGCCTGCCCGGGCTCTGAGGCAGTGGCTAGCGTCCCGTGCGGGGCCCCGGGCACAGACGGCGGCGGGCCCATGCACGGACGCCGTCTATACGTGTGCTTATTTCGCTCCCGAGTGGAGACGGTTCTCGTGTTTGTTTGTTTTTTTGCACCCCGGGGACGTCGAGGAAAAAGAAACACGAAACCACAAACGTATGCACATTTCTATATGTACACGCAATTATACGCAAATAATGCATGCACCGACACACGCGTGCACACGTTCCCCGGAGCATGCACAGTACATGCAGCCATCTGCATGCGGAGCTAGCGGCGCTGCAAGGGGAAATGGAGAGGGAGCGAGAGACAAAAAAGACCCAAGGGAAAGCGAGGAGTGAGAGGAAACTGAGCGAAGGAGAACGGAGGGAGAGAGAGAGGACAGAGGGGAGAGAGAGAGCCTTCTTTTGAAATTGCGGGTAGCGAGGTTAGGGTGTCCACTTGGGGCTAGAGAGAAAAAAGACGAGGCGGCTGGATGATTGATAGGTGTTGTTCACGTCCGCAGTCCCCTTCATGTTTCACTCCACATGGATTTTTCCCCCTCCTCGCTCCCTCAAATATAAATCTGAACTGTCAGCCATCCTTAGCAAAAACATGTGATGTTTCTAAGACTCGGGCCGCTGCGGGAGAAATGAATTACTCGCAGGCTCTCCTCGCCGGCATCCACGAACAAGCTCCACTCTCTTTCACCAGAGTCCACCCCAGCAAAACACAACAACGTCTTGCAAAGGGAAACCTTCGTTCACACCAAAAATAACACCTGTTTTTGGGCCTAGGAGGAACCCGACGGGCGTTCAACACCTTTATGCCATAATATTGAGCGAGGTAAATACTAGGCCTCAGCAGGCCGTGATATAACGTGTTGTTTTTGCACGCTGACAGCTGCAGTATGCTACCCGAAGTGATACAAAAGCCTTTTCAGACTAGCACTGAACGTAACCTTTGACGCTCAGAACCTCCGACGATTCAAATGGGAACATAATTGCGGTCACAATTCTTTCTTCTGCTATTGTATTGAACCCATGCGGAAGGATAGCCACCTCATGCGCCACGCTCGAGCCCTGACCGAGCCTGCGGCGCTATAGCTATTGGATGGGTAATTTGTGGATTACGTCTCAGGTCCCCCATGCCTCGGCGGTGTCTATCTATTCGGTGACAAAAGACTCGTAGAGACGTGAACATTGTTCCCTCCGCAGAGCCCCTCACTCCCCTTTTCTTCGCCCGGACTGGTGATTACTGTATATCGATCTGTGGACTTATTGCACTCCCTTAATGAAGGGGGCTATAATTTACTGTCTGCCCGGCTTATTTGGCCAGAGAAGGCCAGCATTCTTTTGTGCGCGGGAGCCATTTTTCTGGCATTTTGCAGGAAGGGAGCTAATACGCCATGTGCAGCATTTCTTTTGTCCCCGCCTTTGTGCCGAAAGGCAACATGGAATGAGCTCTCCATGGTGAGAAATGGAACCATAGGGGGGCGAGATTGCTCTAAGAAAAAGGAAATGGAGTTACTTAAAGGGTAACAATAATAGGCAAATACCCTATTCATCTGTGTATGTATGTCATCTAGCGATGACATGAAATGCATCATTCATCATTCGTGCACTCACATTGTGACATTGATCTTCTCCCATCGGAATAAAATATGCAATGTTTTCCTTTCAGCCTGCCACTCAGAGGCTACCTTTTGTCGTCTCGAGCCGGTGGCGTGTGTCTCTGCTTCACAGCAACAGTGCTGAACTTTCGCTGAGGGTTCAGTGGGTTCAGAGTTTGCTACGCACTCCCTGTGTTCATGTGGATGCCCTGTGTTCATGTCTTCTCCCACACAAAATGACATGTATGTTATTATGGCAGACATACAGTACGTTCACAACATGATTTCCAATGTACAGTTCACACAACATAAATGTCAGCCCTGTAATCGGGTATGTATTGCGTTATTATCTTATTAACAATAAATGCTCTGTGAGTATGTAATCTGCGTATCTCGAGAACCGTTCGGAACCGGCGCGAAAGGTTCGGATTCTCCTTATGCGGAGCTGATGTCTGACATCAGGGTTTTCCGGAACCGGCACTGTGTCTGCAGAGATCTCCATATATGGGCATAAATGGACACAGGCAAACAGATGGCCAAAATGGGTCCTATGACAACAGGTATAATGGGGTTTGCATTAAAGGGCGGGGCATTCATTCCCTATTTACATCGTTCCCGAGTAGGCTGGTCCCCGACTAGACGCTCGGCCGCGGCTGAGCTTCGGGTACATAAAATTTCAAGCCCCAGAGATGACATGAGAAGTTATGTGAAAACATGCACAGGCCAGGACTTAATTTAATTTGATTTCTTCCTTCTTCCAAATATGGATGCCCGCGAGAAAACCTGCTGTCTATGCCATTTGTGCATTGATTTGCACTGCAGCAGTTGTGGTTCTGCTAATTCAAAACATTGGAAGGCTCCTGCCAAAGTTAGACTAAACTTTCCTCCGTCTCTTGTTCCAAGAAGATCACAGAGCCTTAGTCATAGCCATGGTTGTTGATGTTGTTTTGGAGGCGTTACAAGCCCTCTGTCTGGTTTCGCCTCACAGTGTCTCCTGCTCTATCACGGCCTATACAGCTCGTCGCTGCTCTCCTTTGCCCAGTCAGAACACCTTTCAGAATACATGATTTGTGTTGGAGTGTCTTGGTCATGCACAGATCGTGTCCTTCGACAGTTCACACAGTAATCAAAGCTCACAGGAGCGAGAGACCATCTTGCCTCTGATCTGGCACTCTGGATCTCTGCACTGTGGAAAATCAGGGATACAATTGTGTGTAGTCTGAACTGGAGCATTAGGGACCATGTTACTCCTAATGCACATGCATTAGAGCCAGAGCTGCTCCCCGGGCACTGCTCAGTGGCTGCCCGGGTCTCTGAAGCTGCCCACTGCTCATAATAATTAGGATGTTGTGTTAAATGCATGATTAATTCTGGGTATGTGCAAACGGTACTGTATGGGGCAGCAAATGAAACAAACAAACAAAACCTCTACACAGTAGTGCAATACATGGACATGTTCTGGAGCGAATGGACCCTTTTCACAGCAGACATAGTAACGTGTCATGGATGATAGCCTGTCAAGCAAAAAAAGTACATTGCTGGCAGGCCAAGACCTCAATTCCCGAATATTCCTTCAAATCGATCAACAACAATATCATTTGTGTTAATTAATCGTAGTGCAACCATCCCTCCCGGCTACTAACATACCAATTACAACACTCCAGCACTAGTTTGGAAATAGGCCAGCACAAGCCAAGACTCAAGACTAACCCCAACATCAACTTGTGAAAGTAGCATCGCAATTTTCAAGTAACGAATTCACCTTTGAGTTACATCAATACTGTTGTTGTGCCTACACTAGCCACTGCCTTGCGTTGTCCAACTTCCTCTTGCGGAGGATGTGCCAAGCCTGGCAATAACATTTGGAATTGCAACCTTTGAGTGAATCGTGATTCAGACATAATTTCCGAAGTACAGAAATGTCAGAATGTGACAGAAATCTAAAAGATAGAGGGAGGTAATCAATGAATGAATATGAGAGAGAGAGAGGGTGGAAGATAGTAGCGACAACATACAATTGGTAATCACATGCTGTGCGGTGTTACTATGCTCTAGGTCTAGGTAGTAATTTCATTGCACATGCATCGCTGTTATTTCAAGGCCATATGCCTCCTGGCAGAGATTTGTACTCTCTAGTTTGTTACGTTTATAAGCGGGATGGACATAACATGTATGCAATTTCTTTTTTTTTATATACAATTTTTATCCCACGATTTTTGTAACCCATTTTCACCCGGTGCCAATTGCCTATGTAATCATGGGCTCTGCTCTTCCTCTGCCGCGCCTGGGGAGACAACATACTGACCTCATGCTTCCTTCTATGCATGAGTCCAAGTTGCTTCTTTTCACCTGACACTGGGGATTTCCCCGGTTTGGACGTAGCGCGTGGAAGGAACACGTTATTCCAACCAGTTCCTGCCTCCCCCTGGCCCCGGCTGGCCAGGGGGAGGCATTATAGAGACCAGGATTACTGCATGTTTTTGTGAGGGTATCTACCCTAGGAGACACGGGGAGAACATGCAAACTCCACACAGAAAGACATGTATGCAAATTTAAGTAAGAAACGCTCCTACAGTTTGCCAATAGTCTTGTAGCATTCACCTGCTGCATGTGTGTGTACCTATGATTCTTCCGGTGAAATCCGGCAATTTCCCATTAAAGCCATGTCATTGCATTTTGAAGAGTTTGGTCGTCTCCTATAGGCACCTGTCGCCCTTGTAGGTGTGCAAGAGACTTGCTTTTTTTACCCATCATCCTTACAATCTGCTTAACTTAATGCCTTAATGGTAGCACTTATTAGGTCAAAATTGGTGTTCATAAACTTTACAATGCCCTATGGCAGCTAAGCGCTATGGTGGAGGACACAGGATTTTTAATATCCCTGAAGGAAGACGCTAGATTAGCTGCAATTGGCTCCTACAACCTTAAAGCGGGCCGTGTTTTAAGAGAGCACGGCTCATTTTCATTTAAATCCCCTTATGCCGCTGTGATTGACAGCGGCTGAAGGTCACCGGAGGAGCACGCAGGTGGCGACGAATCGAAGTACTAAATAAATGAATAAAAACTCCTTTTGGCAGAGCAGCGAGCAAGGGGATCATAGCTCGATTTGCATACTAAAAGGAGTCTTCGTCAGAGCCCGGTACTGCAGATGGGGTCGTATTACACCGACATTATACACTTAGAGAATGGAGTGTTGAAAGTCTTTGGTTGGGGCTGCGTCAGCGTTATGTAATTGGTAACGGGGGGGGGGGGGTTCTGGGGGCTGGTTTTTCGGTCTGACCTTTCAAAGAGGACATGCTCTGTCTGTGCCAATATTGGCTCTTGGTCTTTCTCTGTCACGCCAGAGGGCAGCCTATCCCCGTACTGTATCCTCTCTGTCAAGGTTTTTGTCGGGTACGCAGTTCTCCTAGTTACACATACAGTACTGTACATTACCCCCACACATACTGTATGTATGTATTTGTCAGAGAAGTCAAAGGTGCCTGCCCCTGGAATAGTTTGGGGATACAGTGCCTTGCTCAAGCGCACCCATGCCAACCACCCTCCAGTCACAACTGGAATACTCTGTCCTGTCGGTTCCGGGACTTGAACCAACAACATATCAGTTTCTGGCCTCCCACTAGTGAACAGAAAATGCATTTTCAGACCGGGATACCAATTTCCTCGTCTTATACGGGATAGAGCATAAACGAATGAAAAATCTATGAGCAGAAACAATTGGACCTACTCCTCCCGCACAACACCCCGCCCGTCGCAGCCTGTATGAGTACGTGCAATGACCAGTATCAACCTTCCCTCCCAGCTTCCCTCCCCGAACACGGGACAATTGTGTCCGCATAGACGCCTGACCAAGCCGGATGCACCGAGGTGGATATGAACCCAACAACCTCTGCGGTGGTGATTGGCAGCGACTTTACCACTGCACACAACCCGAGCGCCTAAAAACAAACAACACATTTTCGACGGTGGCGTGTGTATGCCGGCTAATTCGGTTAATATCCGAGCCTTGGAGACGCAGCGTGGGTCGCAACTCGAACTCGTTAACCTCGCCGGCACAATGAGCTGTGCTGCAGAAGTTATGACTTTATATTAACGTTAAAACCCAGATAATGAACACGCAAAAGAATGCAAGAACACAGGCTCTGAGAGAAAAAAAGAAAGAAAATACAATGGAATATTCAAATGCATTTGCATGCAAGAAGTTGAGTGAGTCCATTCCCTTTAATAGAATCACTCAGTTGAGTTTAATACACCCAATAATTGTTCCTGGAAGCCAAACCAACTGCCTGAAGAGATGCATACATCACGTTGAACCAAAGGCTGGTCGCATGCATGGCTCGTCACAAAGTGCTGTCAGCAGGGGTGTCACACCAAATTCTGGGCCCTGGGTACAAGGATTCACTGCGGGCCCCCCGTGAATGGGAACGCATTATAATGCATTATTTTGTGCTTTAACCATTGAAAAATAGCAGATATACAAGCTCACAGCGCGGCAGCGAGGCTGCCGCGCTGCGAGCTTGTAGATCTGCTATTTATTTTAAATCGTGAAGATTTGTGCAGGCCTTTGAATATTTTTGACACGATTCTATAAAGGTCTTCTAAATCCTTCTAAGGTTTTTTTTTTTTTGAAAAACCTATGTTTCTATGTCAGTGGTGCTCAAACTTTTTCATGTGAAGGACCCCCAAAATGATATGTATTTAGCCACGGACCCCCATCTCAAAATATTTTGTTCCAGGGACCCCCCAGAAAAGTTTTAGTTACAAATGTTCGCTTAAAAAAATAATATATTCAAAGATTTTCACACGTTTTTTCAAAAGTAGCAGATCTACAAGCTCGCCGCGCGGCACTCGGTGCGCTGTGAGCTTGTAGATCTGCTATTTTTCAATAGCTAAAGTATAAAATAATGAAGGCCCCTCCACCTTGGGCCCTAGTAACTCAGTCCCACTTTTCCCCCCCTTGTGACGCCCCTGCATGGCTCATCACAAAGTGCTGTCAGTATAAAGCTCAGAAAGAATGCGGTCTTCACTTGGATGGCTGCCTGGCTGTTGCTTTATGAGGGGTTTTGCTTTAATTGTATTGAAAACCTGGCAAATTGCCTGAAGAATCAATCCCATGCAAATGGCTTCACTTAATATGTTAATGTCAACACCCGGGAAGGGGAGAATGTGCGTTATTATCGTGCACAGGCATACAGTATTATTTGTGTTTTTGCGTGTGTACAAGGGCGCATACATGTAAGCGTGAGTGAGTGTGCATGGCTATAGCTCAATGTCCACATTGTCTTTGAGGAAAATAAAGAATGTCTCATCCTTTTTCCTCCTTACAGACATAATGAATGCGGGAGTTTGAAAAGATTTTGAGCCTTTATTCTTTATTCACTTAATCCTTTATTTCTCTGACTGTGGATACAGATTTCAGGGATGTTTTCAGCGCATCATGCCATGTCTTTCCCTCGTCAGTGTCGCCGCCATGCAGCAAAGACAATGGCCAGTTGGCCACTGTGCAAAAGTGACAAAGACATACCAGACAGACAATACAGACGGGCAGACAGACGCTCCTCATTCTGGCTAGCACGTCATAGAGGGAACGAGAGCAGGCTTGCCAGATTTTGTGAGAGATAAGCAACTAGGTCTATTGAAAACAAGCCCAAAAGAAGCGACTATTATAGGCCACATGAGCATCGGCTATTTGAAAATAGACGATCTACAAGCTCACAACGCGTCCCATCGCGATGCGTTGTGCAGCTTGTAGATTTGCTATTTAAAAAAGTGAAACTTTTACATATTTTTTCTAACATTTTAACTACAAATCTGCTACAGGAGCCAAAAAATAAACAAAAAATGTTGATGGGGGATCTGTGGACAAATACATATTAATTTGGGAGTCCTTGACAGGCATGTGCACACATAGATAGCCCCTGCCCTTTGCCCTTTTATGCGTCTGTAAAAAGTGCCCTCTCCAGACCATGAATGCAGTTTTTTACTATGGTGAAAGAAATGCAAAGCCCCCCTTTTCCATGCCATACCTGAAGGCAGCATTCAAGAGAATTGCCTTATCCAAACTCTCCTGAACTTGAATGCAGCATCTTATGATGAAAGAATTGCCCTCTCTGTGTAGAAATCTATGCCGTTACGCCACATCTTTCAGCCCATGCCTCTCTGACATTCTCTGCACTTCCCTGGTCCTTGACACGAAAATGTTTGAGAACCAACTGGGCTAAACAACATTAGGAGACAAACCCACAACCACAAACATTTACCAGGGACTTTACAGCAAAAAACAAGCCCAAAATCGCTCATAATAAGCAAACATGGCATAGATGGATGAGAGGGGTTCTCAACTTCTCCAGGCTAGGGTCCAACCTCACTCCCCATCAGCCGCTGGCCGCCGCGTCCACGTCCATGGACGCGACCGTGGACGCGTCCATGGACGCGGCCGCGAAAAAAACGTCCGTGGACGCGAGGCCGCGTCCACGGACGCAAACGGCCGGCCGTCCCGGCCGTGGACGCGACCGTGGACGCGGCCGTGGACGCAGACGGCCGGGGACGCGGCCGTGGACGCGGCCGTGGACGAGGCCGCGGCCGTGGACGCAAACGGCCGGCCGTGGACGCAAACGGCCGGCCGTGGACGGGTCCATGGACGAGGTCGCGAAAAAAAGGCAGCGAAAAAGAAAAAAAAAGGTGTCTATTGTATGTATTTTTTGATGGAGATTTCAAATATGACCTTCTTTTTTGCATAGGACAACTCTAACCTGCATCAATTGGTATTTTATAATTGCCAATTGTACCCTATCCATCTAAAAAACAAATTGGATGTCTATTGTATGTATTTTTTGATGGAGAATTCAAATATTACCTTCTTTTTGGGATAGGACAACTCTAACCTGCATCAATTGGTATTTTATAATTGCCAATTGTACCCTATCCATCTCAAAAACAAATTGGATGTCTATTGTATGTATTTTTTGATGGGGAATTCAAATGTTACCTTCTTTTTTAGATATGACAACTCTGACCTGCATCAATTGGTGCATCAACCTACTTACTATCTATCTATCTATCTATCTATCTATCTATCTATCCATCTATCCATCTATCTATCCATCTATTTATTTATACTTCACCTTTAGTCCAGAAGAGAGTTCAGCCTCAGGAACTTGCACACATGGAACTGTGTCATGACTGTGTCATGGAGCTAAAACAGAGCCATGTTAAATACTCACAATGACTCTGATGGACCAATCAGGGTGGTGGTGGGGGGAGGGATCAACAATAGACAGAAACTGGATAATGCTTTGTTAACTGTCCCACCTAAGTCCCTGCTAGTCTGAACAAACATCACCTTCCCTCTCATAACACTACTACTACTACATTTATATAAAGCTGCTCTTGCATTTGAATTCAAGTCTGACACAAGTTAAGGTTAACTTAGGTAGTATTTCATTTTGCTGGCTTTTAGGGTCTGTGTGAGTGTGTAGGCTCACAAATTATTATAATTGTCATTAAGTGACTCTGAGATCTATCCATCCATCCATCCATCCATCCATCCATCCATCCATCCATCCATTTATTTATACTTACTGTTTACATTTTCTATAAATATTTATTTCTATATAAAACTCAGTTGTGTGGAGTTATTGTGTGCCTTTTCTTGTTGCTAAAGAGTCCATTTTTTCACTAGACATTAAGTCAAGGTTACTATTTTGAGTTGAAGCTAAGTGTTTTATTGCTTTGTGGTTTAACATGATTTAAAAGGCAAATTCATTGTTATGGTTACTTTAGAAGACTGCTTTTGCATTCATGAGTTAAGAGAGCCAAGCTAATTCAAAGAGTTAGGTTAAAGGAACACAAAACATGACCTAACTCACAGCTGCCATTGGACAGACAGTTACAACATACTCTTATCTTTCACAGAACAGACAATTATCATTTATTTGATCTATTTGAGACTATGTAGCTGCTCTAGGGGAAATAGAGCATTATATCAGCCTATTCAATTGATAATGACCAATGGGTGCCAGTTTCTAAGTAGTTAAAGCATATTAACATAACAATATATGTGGCCTAGACATGGACATTGCCCAATCAACTCGTAATCTACAGAAATGTCCACCACATCACACAGTATAAAACCTAGTAGGCTTAGTGGATTACCTATGTTAAATCATGTCAGGTTAGTTTGGTTCAAGATTCAAGTATAATAATTTATGAGACAAAAATGTAAACAGCACAAATGTACAATCACATCTAGGCTAGAATGATAACATAAAGTCCTGACTACTCCTTGTTATTGTGGTCCTAAATACTACAATGATTAGTTTGGATGCATTGCTTCTATCATGTCCAATTAAAAATAAATACATTATATACATACAGAAATCTGCCTTCTCCTGTATTGTATTAGTGACATTCATTATAAATAGTAAAATAACAGGACAGAGCAAAAAAGGCCTCTGTTGTGTCTTTATCTGATCACATGCAATCAGACACTCACACTGCACAGCAATACTTTATTACAGGCTCAAGGCCCACAGGGTAAGAAGACCATACATTACAAAGATAATAATTAAAAAAACAACAACAGAGTACATTCACCAAGCCCCAACAGAGCTAAAAAGGCACTCATGCCAGTGGCCTCTAACGGTAGACATGTACCTGACAGAGTTTTCCCCACATTGGTTACAGATCTAAGGTTTCTCTCCGGTGTGAATTTGTTGGTGTATTTTGATATGTTCCAGTCTAGGAAAGCTCTTTCCACACTGGTCACAGCAATAAGGTTTCTTTCCAGTGTGATTTTTCTGGTGTGCTTTGAGATGATGAATATCACTGAACCTTTTCTCACACTGGACACAGCAGTATATGGCTTCTCACCAGTGTGTCTTTTCAGAGCCGTCTTCAGAGTGAACCTTTTCCCACATTGGTGACAGCAGTAAGGTCTCTCTCAAGTGTGAATCTTCTTGTGTTGTACGAGGCTAGATTTTACAGTGAAACGTTTGCCACAGTGTTCACAGCAGTAAGGCTTTTCTTCGGTGTGAAATCTCTGGTGTACTTTCAGAGCAGCCGTTAAACTGAACTTTTCCCCACATTGGACACAGCTGTACGGTTTCTCTCCTGTGTGAATTCGTTCATGTATTTTGAGATAAGACAATCGAGTAAAGCTTTTCCCACACTGGTCACAGCAATAGGGCTTCTCTCTAGTGTGAATTCTCTGGTGTTCTTTTAAAATCCCCTTTTGAACAAATCTTTTCCCACACTGGTCACAACAATAAGGTTTCTCTCCAGTATGTGAACGCTTATGATCTTTTAATTGTCCAGACGAGCAAAATACTTCCCACATTGTTCACAGCTGAATGGCTTCACTCCGGTATGAATTCTCTGGTCTACTTTGAGATAATAAATTGAGCTGAAGGCTTTTTCCACATTGGTCACAACAGTACTGTCTTGGTTTAACTGAGGACAGCACAGGACAGGGAGAGAAAACACACACCTGATAAGAGCCAGATTCACACATTGATCAGCATTTAAGTAACATCATCATTATTATTGTTGAGTCTGAAAAGAACAATACAATGTGATAGATCTTTACACATCTGACCCATAACATTATTAGCAATTCACATGGTTACTATAATAGGTGAGTCTTCTAGCTTTTAAAAAAAATATATGTCATTAATTCTTTCTCTTACTAAGTGGAACATCCCACTTCTTAATTGTATATTATTTGGAAAGGGTTGAGTAGCAAAATGTTTGCCATAAATTCAATGCTGAGTTGCATTTGTTTTCCTACATTTCCCCTTCAATGTATTATTACAATGTATTTACTATTTCTTACTTAGGTCTACTTAACTTTGTATTTTTACATTATTATATTGATCAACATTAACACATAGTGTGTGTTAGGTTAGGTTAGTTGCAGAGGCCTTTTTTGCAGAGGCCTTTTTTGCTCTGTCCTGTTATTTTACTATTTATAATGAATGTCACTAATACAATACAGGAGAAGGCAGATTTCTGTATATGTAATGTATTTATTTTTAATTGGACATGATAGAAGCAATGCATCCAAACTAATCATTGTAGTATTTAGGACCACAATAACAAGGAGTAGTCAGGACTTTATGTTATCATTCTAGCCTAGATGTGATTGTACATTTGTGCACATTTTTGGCTCATAAATTATTATACTTGAACCTTGAACCAAACTAACCTGACATGATTTAACATAGGTAATCCACTAAGCCTACTAGGTTTTATACTGTGTGATGTGGTGGACATTTCTGTAGATTACGAGTTGATTGGGCAATATCCATGTCTAGGCCACATATATTGTTATGTTAATATGCTTTAACTACTTAGAAACTGGCACCCATTGGTCATTATCAATTGAATAGGCTGATATAATGCTCTATTTCCCCTAGAGCAGCTACATAGTCTCAAATAGATAAAATAAATGATAATTGTCTGTTCTGTGAAAGATAAGAGTATGTTGTAACTGTCTGTCCAATGGCAGCTGTGAGTTAGGTCATGTTTTGTGTTCCTTTAACCTAACTCTTTGAATTAGCTTGGCTCTCTTAACTCATGAATGCAAAAGCAGTCTTCTAAAGTAACCATAACAATGAATTTGCCTTTTAAATCATGTTAAACCACAAAGCAATAAAACACTTAGCTTCAACTCAAAATAGTAACCTTGACTTAATGTCTAGTGAACAAATGGACTCTTTAGCAACAAGAAAGGGCACACAATAACTCCACACAACTGAGTTTTATATAGAAATAAATATTTATAGAAAATGTAAACAGTAAGTATAAATAAATGGATGGATGGATGGATGGATGGATGGATAGATCTCAGAGTCACTTAATGACAATTATAATAATTTGTGAGCCTACACACTCACACAGACCCTAAAAGCCAGCGAAATGAAATACTACCTAAGTTAACCTTAACTTGTGTCAGACTTGAATTCAAATGCAAGAGCAGCTTTATATAAATGTAGTAGTAGTAGTGTTATGAGAGGGAAGGTGATGTTTGTTCAGACTAGCAGGGACTTAGGTGGGACAGTTAACAAAGCATTATCCAGTTTCTGTCTATTGTTGATCCCTCCCCCCACCACCACCCTGATTGGTCCATCAGAGTCATTGTGAGTATTTAACATAGCTCTGTTTTAGCTCCATGACACAGTCATGACACAGTTCCATGTGTGCAAGTTCCTGAGGCTGAACTCTCTTCTGGACTAAAGGTGAAGTATAGATAGATAGATAGATAGATAGATAGATAGATAGATAGATAGATAGATAGATAGATAGATAGATAGATAGATAGATAGATAGATAGATAGATAGATAGACAGACAGACAGATAGATAGATAGATAGTAAGTAGGTTGATGCACCAATTGATTTAGGTTAGAGTTGTCATATCTAAAAAAGAAGGTAACATTTGAATTCCCCATCAAAAAATACATACAATAGACATCCAATTTGTTTTTGAGATGGATAGGGTACAATTGGCAATTATAAAATACCAATTGATGCAGGTTAGAGTTGTCCTATCCCAAAAAGAAATTAATATTTGAATTCTCCATCAAAAAATACATACAATAGACATCCAATTTGTTTTTTAGATGGATGGGGTACAATTGGCAATTATAAAATACCAATTGATGCAGGTTAGAGTTGTCCTATGCAAAAAAGAAGGTCATATTTGAAATCTCCATCAAAAAATACATACAATAGCCACCTTTTTTTTTCTTTTTCGCTGCCTTTTTTTCGCGGCCTCATCCATGGACCCGTCCACGGCCGGCCGTTTGCGTCCACGGCCGGCCGTTTGCGTCCACGGCCGCGGCCTCGTCCACGGCCGCGTCCACGGCCGCGTCCCCGGCCGTCTGCGCCCACGGCCGCGTCCACGGCCGGGACGGCCGGCCGTTTGCGTCCGTGGACGCGGCCTCGCGTCCACGGACGTTTTTTTTCGCGGCCGCGTCCATGGACGCGTCCACGGCCGCGTCCATGGACGTGGACGCGGCGGCCAACGGCTCTTGCTGCCCCATCCACCACTTCTTCTCAACCACATGCAGACTGTCCGGTTCGACTCTTAACTTCCTCACCAGCTTGTTCAGCTCATTGGCATCACTCATGTTGATGATGTAACTACACCCCAAAAGGAGAAGAAAGATGCATCGCCTGCTCGGTGGAAAGAAAACTCAAAGTCAGCCTCAAACTCCGGCCAAAAGTCAATGTGGAGGGAAAGAGAAAGAGAGAGAGAGAGAGAGAGAGAGAGAGAGAGAGAGAGAGAGAGAGAGAGAGAGAGAGAGAGAGAGAGCGGTGAGATATCCGTTCTGGTGAATTGAACCACTAATAAGACATTGAGCCAGACCAGAGAGTTTCTTAATGAGCACAACTTTTGGCTCAGGGTACTGACCCTTTGCCTATACGGAGTTACTGAAAAACATGTCTGCTCTCAGACGAGATGAGCCAGGTGAGAGCTAGGCAAAGAAAACATTACATACTGTAGGTGCGTAATAATCTTTGACATATTTTAATCATTTGACAAGCGGAGAGCAGGTGAGAGGCAAAGAAGACAGCATATAAGTGCGTAATCACAGCTCGTGATTACGCAACCAATCATCAAGGACGATGATACAGCTTGTCCGTGTCCGTGTAGACATAGAAGACTGTTTTTTTATGGGCAAACCCATAGACTGTAAAAATGTGTCATCATGATGTCATCATGCTCTGATGTCCCTGTGATGTCAAGGGAACCACTCTACCAGAATGGGTTTGCTGCTCTGACATCAGGCTCTGGCTTCACTGTGAGGTCACACTAACAAATCCCTTTTATGCCCATACATGGAGTTCCCTGAAGTCATCTATCTATAAATGCGAGAAGTCTCTGCGTGTCTGTCTGTCTGTCTGTCTGTCTGTCTGTGTGTGTGTCTGTAATCCGCGTATCTCGAGAACCGTTCGTCCCACCGGCTTCAGATTTGGCACGCCAGGTCGCCGACTAGACGCTGGGCCGCCCAAAGGGCGGCCCACGCCGGCACAGCTTCTAGTCAATATTAATGATTAGAGAGATGTGTGCTCTGTGATGCCAGGGGGAACAAATCCCTTTTATGCCCATATATGGAGATATGAGATCCTTGTCATGCCAGAGGAACAGATCCCTTTTATGCCCACATATGGAGATCCCTGATGTCCACATCCCTGATGTCCACATCACTGTGGCGTGACCTGAGGCGTCTTACTAGTAATATCTGACATTCTCACATTTATTAAATAAACATGTGAGAACGGCGTTGTAACACACAACTCGTAGCTGTCTAGCACTCCAGTGGAATTCTTATGAACGTCATAAGACATTAAAAGGATTAAATATTGGGCGAGAGGAGGTTTAGAGCCGCTGAGCCGGTAACAAATACTGTACGGGGCATACAAAGTTCTCTTGCAGACGGATAAGTGAAACTCCTGGAAAAGTGTATTTCCTTTGCCAGGAGCTCATTATTCGTGTTTTCTTAAGTCCTCACCCCTTATTGATTCCTGTCGACATCTGAAAATGTAAAACTATGGATTATCGAGGGTGTGGGTGTGTACTGTGTATATGCTAGAGTATAAAAGGACAACAAGCTGATTGAAGGAACTTAGACAGGCGTTTAATATGTGCAAATGTATAGAGCCTTTAGCGAAACACTAACCTTTCCACTGGAGGGCTCGTCAGTGATGAATAAAACCACCAGGAATCAGCCTGCACAATACAGTGCGTGAGGGCATAAGACTAAAGGTCTGTTCATACCAAGCAGTAGAACTATAACGCTATAAATCCTTCACCACTGTCTTTGTTACAGTTGTGATGTGGACTCTGCTGTCCAATTGAGTTAGAACGACTTTTAAAGTTATACCATGTAACTTTTTTTATAAAACAAATCTTAAAATTGTCCTAACTCTTAAATCGCTAAAGTTTTAGAACACCAACTCCGTTATTTTCAGCTTCTGAAGCCTTCTCTTTATATGTTTTCTATGATCCTGACCGGGGTCCGGTTTTCGCGCAAAAATTACGTCATCATACACTCCCGGCCAATCACAGCGAGGGTTATACACTGCCGGCCAATCACAGCGCATCTTGAAGTGGGGTCGCTAGCTATCACAATAGGGCGGCCATATTTGTAGGCGCCCGTGTGTCTCTATCAATACTTGGGTGAAACACTCCGTTTCTCCGGAATGCCTGAACGCACAGGAACCAGGGACCCCTCTAAAGATAGATCTCGGCGACGTGGAGGCAGACGCGGGGGTGACGCGGGGGTGTGAGGCCCGGTCCGCGGTGAAAAACGGCCGAAAGACGCGGACGCTACTGACCACTAGTTGAGCAACTTACACAGTATAGCTTTAAAATAACTTTATTGTTATAGTTATAGTGCTTGGTGTGAATAGCCCTTTGAGAGTTTACACCTCTTCTTATTTGGGACAATGGAAAAACAAATATATGATAAAAATAACAATACACGCTTGCACAATGTAGGGCTCCAATGATCTTTGACGTCTCAAGCTACGTGTGAGTGTGTAGCTCGAAACACAGCCCTAACAGTGTGTGAGCGTATAATTATACGCTTATAATTTCTATAATCATTTTTTAAGTTTTTCCTGCACTGATTGTCACTCAGCACCTGCCCAATTGCCGGCTTGTCTTATTCTTCTCACTTCTTATTGTGGGGAAAATTTGTCCCATGCCCCATCACTTTAAGAAGGGAAATGAACTGGGTCATTCTGGGTTTGTTGTTGGACAGATTGGTTGGGTGGCTTTGTGTACAGCAGAAGTACCGTCAATCAGCCTCTATTTTTTTCTTAGGGTATGTTCACACTAGGTGACTTTTATGAAGAAAGATTTCTGTCCATAGCGCTTTTACTGCTGAAAATAAACAAAGAATAAGGCAGGGGCAGGGCCAGGGGGCCATGAGGGGTTTGCCCTGTCATCGACAGAAACAGAATTCAATATTTGGCATGTAAATATACTGAATATTGATGAAGTCTTGAACTAGTAGTAGTGTAGACGTGAAATTAAGATTGAGCAAACTGCACAGCATTTGTATCACCTAAAACAAATCGATCTTTTATAGACAAGCTGTCAAACGAACACCGACTGTGTTTCTTCTGGATGTGCTCCTGGCGGACACTGCTGCTGGCATAGTGAAGAGATATGTACTAGGTCTGCTTTTAGATGGTGTGCAGTGAATTTTAACCCCCCTAAAACATGATCAACAAGTATAATGATTACGGTATACTAGGAGGAAGATCTTTTTTTTCTTTTTCTTTTTTTTGTGTACAGAGTGTTAAAATTATGTTTTTATTTTTATGTGGCCACATCCACCTGTTCATTAAGTATACCTGGTTTTTACCTTAGCACCACCCACCTGTGAGTTAGCTACGCCCGAAGCTGTTGTTGTATGATAATAAGGGGTGGGGGATGATTTAAGTGTGTCACTAAAGTGGTGTACTGTATTTCGATTGGGCCTTTCAGCTTTCAGGAAGAAACCAAAAATACACAGGGAAGACATATCTATCTATAAATGCGAGAAGTCTCTGCGTGTGTGTTTGTAATCCGCGTATCTCGAGAACCGTTCGTCCCACCGGCTTCAGATTCGGCACGCGCGTTCCCCGCCGCGGCACGGAGTGCAGTGCCGGGCCTCGACCCGACCCGACGCGCGGTTTTCCCTAACCGGCGCGAAACGTTCGGAATCTCCTTATGCGGGGCTGATTGTTGACATCAGGCTGTTCCGGAGGAAATCGGCGCAAGCGCTGAGTCATTGTGACATCACTGCAGTGCCGGGCCTTGCCTCGACCCGACAGGCTGATTGTTGACATCAGGCTGTTCCGGAGGAAATCGGCGCAAGCGCTGACTCATTGTGACATCACTGCAGTGCCGGGCCTTGCCTCGACCCGACAGATATCTCCGTATATGGGCATGAAAGGGACACAGGCATATATATGGGCATAAAAGGGACAAATCGGCGCAAGCGCTGGGCATAAAAGGGACACAGACAGATATATGGGCATAAAAGGGACACAGACTGAGATCTCCATATGCAGTGCCGGGCCTTGCCTCGACCCGACAGATATCTCCGTATATGGGCATGAAAGGGACACAGGCATATATATGGGCATAAAAGGGACAAATCGGCGTAAGCGCTGGGCATAAAAGGGACACAGACAGATATATGGGCATAAAAGGGACACAGACTGAGATCTCCATATATGGGCATATGGGCAGATACAGAGATCTCCCTATATGGGCATATATAGACAGATATCTCCGTATATGGGCATAAAAGGGACACAGACTGATACAGAGATCTCCATATATGGGCATATGGGCAGATACAGAGATCTCCATATATGGGCATATGGGCATAAAATGGACGCAGATAGAGTATATGGGCAAGTATATGGGCAACCTATAACACCATATATGGAGACATCTAGCTGCTGACATCAGTAAATCGGCGCAAGCGCTGACTCATAGTGACATCACTGCAGTGCCGGGCCTTGCCTCGACCCGACGGATATCTCCTTATATGGGCATAAAAGGGACACAGGCAGATATATGGGCATAAAAGGGACAAATCGGCGCAAGCGCTGGGCATAAAAGGGACACAGACAGATATATGGGCATAAAAGGGACACAGACTGAGATCTCCATATATGGGCATATGGGCAGATACAGAGATCTCCCTATATGGGCATATATAGACAGATATCTCCGTATATGGGCATAAAAGGGACACAGACTGATACAGAGATCTCCATATATGGGCATAAAATGGACGCAGACAGACAGATAACTCCATATATGGGCATAAATGGACACAGGCAAACAGATGGTCAAAACGGGTCCTACAGAGATCTCCATATATGGACATAAAATGGACGTAGACAGATAGATATCCCCATATATGGGCATAAATGGACACACGCAAACAGATGGTCAAAACAGATCCTATGACAACAGGTATAATGGGGTTTCCATTAAAGGGCGGGGCATTCATCCCCTATTTACATTGTTCCCGAGTTGCCCAGGGCGCCGACTAGACGCTCGGCCGCCCGAAGGGCGGCCGAGCTTCTAGTAATTATAATTACCACACACAGGGAACTATTAGAATAATGTTAACTCTATAGACACATACAAAACAGGAAAAAAAAGCCCTAAAAGAGACCGCTATGCGGGCGCCTTTTGCTCATTTTGTTTAGAGTAATATAAAGTCTACAGAGAGCCAACAAATCCACCTTGATTAAGCGCTTGGCCGAGAGTGGCGAGGGAAAGAACGCGCCTCTGGGTGGGCGGCCATATGCCTCGACCGGTTGGGGGGGATGGGGGGGAGAGAGAGAGAGAGAGAGAGACAGACAGACAGACAGACAGACAGACAGACAGACAGACAGACAGACAGACAGAGAGAGAGAGAGAGAGAGAGAGACTTTGTAAGTTGCCCTTCTGCTTAAACGCCTAAATTGTAATTTGTACAATTTGTACAATTTGTACCCGGCCCGTCTTATGTCTACATCTATTAGCCACAGGCCAAACTGCTTTGAATCTAAGTCACCATGTATGTATAGCACAGATCACACCCTAGAATCTTCCATGGAACGCAGCTCTACTGTATATAGCTATAGGGACAGCTTGGATTTGCTTAGTTCAAGTGGGTAAACATAGAGGTCTTCACACCACCATTGAAAATACATACACCCACTGACAGGAATAGTGTGTTTCGCTGCGTATACAGCCACCGGCATCCAAGGCATTTGATTGACAAGATCCACTTCTAATGTATGACTCAAACACATTTGTAATGATCCTACTGATCCTACTGCACGGTTCATTTTTAGACGGTAGGGGTTACATAGAATCCACCACATGCACAGCCAGAAACAGCGCTACTACACATCGGTTAACACAGAGACCCTCTTGGTTTGGGAAAACAGAGAAACCCATGGAGAACAGGGTTACTTCTGTTTTGAACCACAATGCCTCATCTAAACAGATTATTTACAAACATCAGGACATGTTTAGTATCACATCATTGCCCCTTAGGACTTGCTTTAAAAGAGGTAGGGACATAATGGACGGGTTATATCCATGTACAGTATTAGCGACCTGGCAGCAATAATATCAAGTGGCTGGAGATAGGGGTATGTGGCAATTACTCATCATCATCATTTATTTAACTCACGACCATGATCACATGGTATGGAGCACAGATTCTATAAATAGACAGTATACAATACACCGGTAAGACTCCCTAATCAGGAGATAAGCGACCATCAGGTTGCATAAACAAACTTTAGAAGGAAATGGTAGCCGATCAGAAGGGAATATGGTAAATGGGACAGATCCACGTTGATGACATGACCTTAGAGATACTGTGTACCACTTTGCATGATTTTAGGGCAAAATCTGTAGGAGCAGTGTCCAAAAATGTGTTTTGCAAGAATCTGCCTAATGGCAGCCAAGGAGTGTGCGTGCAAAGTTTGGCATGGATAGGGGCAACGGTGGCGGAGATATGAGTATGAGAGCTGCTCTTGCCTTATTGCTTGTCTTAATGTTGTATGTCACTGTCTTTGCACAAAACGCGTCTTGTACGATGACCTATGATCGCCAAACTTTACTGGACATGAGATTTGTTGCTCCAGACGTCTGGATGCCTCGGGATTTGCCGAGAGAGCTACTCATCAACAACAACCCGGATCCACCATGGAGGAGCAGCCACAGGAGGAAGAGAGGAAAGCGAGGTGGTGCCCTGGTGAAACTACGAGGACGCCCCACGCGACCACCCATTCCCAGTATGTTGTTGGCCAACGTCCAATGCAGTGCCGGGCCTTGCCTCGACCCGACAGGCTGATTGTTGACATCAGGCTGTTCCGGAGGAAATCGGCGCAAGCGCTGACTCATTGTGACATCACTGCAGTGCCGGGCCTTGCCTCGACCCGACAGATATCTCCGTATATGGGCATGAAAGGGACACAGGCATATATATGGGCATAAAAGGGACAAATCGGCGCAAGCGCTGGGCATAAAAGGGACACAGACAGATATATGGGCATAAAAGGGACACAGACTGAGATCTCCATATGCAGTGCCGGGCCTTGCCTCGACCCGACAGATATCTCCGTATATGGGCATGAAAGGGACACAGGCATATATATGGGCATAAAAGGGACAAATCGGCGTAAGCGCTGGGCATAAAAGGGACACAGACAGATATATGGGCATAAAAGGGACACAGACTGAGATCTCCATATATGGGCATATGGGCAGATACAGAGATCTCCCTATATGGGCATATATAGACAGATATCTCCGTATATGGGCATAAAAGGGACACAGACTGATACAGAGATCTCCATATATGGGCATATGGGCAGATACAGAGATCTCCATATATGGGCATATGGGCATAAAATGGACGCAGATAGAGTATATGGGCAAGTATATGGGCAACCTATAACACCATATATGGAGACATCTAGCTGCTGACATCAGTAAATCGGCGCAAGCGCTGACTCATAGTGACATCACTGCAGTGCCGGGCCTTGCCTCGACCCGACGGATATCTCCTTATATGGGCATAAAAGGGACACAGGCAGATATATGGGCATAAAAGGGACAAATCGGCGCAAGCGCTGGGCATAAAAGGGACACAGACAGATATATGGGCATAAAAGGGACACAGACTGAGATCTCCATATATGGGCATATGGGCAGATACAGAGATCTCCCTATATGGGCATATATAGACAGATATCTCCGTATATGGGCATAAAAGGGACACAGACTGATACAGAGATCTCCATATATGGGCATAAAATGGACGCAGACAGACAGATAACTCCATATATGGGCATAAATGGACACAGGCAAACAGATGGTCAAAACGGGTCCTACAGAGATCTCCATATATGGACATAAAATGGACGTAGACAGATAGATATCCCCATATATGGGCATAAATGGACACACGCAAACAGATGGTCAAAACAGATCCTATGACAACAGGTATAATGGGGTTTCCATTAAAGGGCGGGGCATTCATCCCCTATTTACATTGTTCCCGAGTTGCCCAGGGCGCCGACTAGACGCTCGGCCGCCCGAAGGGCGGCCGAGCTTCTAGTAATTATAATTACCACACACAGGGAACTATTAGAATAATGTTAACTCTATAGACACATACAAAACAGGAAAAAAAAGTCCTAAAAGAGACCGCTATGCGGGCGCCTTTTGCTCATTTTGTTTAGAGTAATATAAAGTCTACAGAGAGCCAACAAATCCACCTTGATTAAGCGCTTGGCCGAGAGTGGCGAGGGAAAGAACGCGCCTCTGGGTGGGCGGCCATATGCCTCGACCGGTTGGGGGGGATGGGGGGGAGAGAGAGAGAGAGAGAGAGACAGACAGACAGACAGACAGACAGACAGACAGAGAGAGAGAGAGAGAGAGAGAGACTTCAGACATCTGTCATATCAAAACTCGACTATTGTAACTCTCTCCTCACTGGTCTCCCGGCATGTGCACTTAAACCTCTCCAACTGATCCAAAATGCCGCGGCACGACTGGTCTTCAACCAGCCTAAGTTCTCACATGTCTCTCCCCTTCTCCGCAGCCTCCACTGGCTCCCGGTTGCGGCCCGCATGGAATACAAAACACTGATGCTGACCTTCAAAGCAGCCAAAGGTATGGCTCCTCCATACCTCCAAAAGCTGATCAACCCCTACACCCCCACTCGTTCACTTAGATCAGCCAACACAGGGATGCTGACCGAACCCTCGCTAAAAACTCCAGGGCAAAAATCCACTCGTCCGAGACAGTTTGCCCTCTTGGCTCCCAAGTTGTGGAATAAACTCCCTGTCGCACTTAGAACAACGGACTCACTCGCTACCTTTCGCCGTGGACTGAAAACTCACCTTTTCAGACTCCACCTAAACCCTTAGCACTACAGTAAAATCAATGACCATACATGAAGCATTTGTTTGTTAGGTGTCTTTAGAACTTGATTATATTGTGTTTTTCTCTAGATAGATATCCATTTACATTGTTATATTGCTGTTAATGTACTGACCTATTATCTTGTTTATTATTGCGATGTTGTATCTGCTTATTGTAAGTCGCTTTGGATTAAAAGCGTCTGCTAAATGCCTAAACTGTAAACTGTAAACTGTAAGTTGCCCTTCTCCTTAAACGCCTAAATTGTAATTTGTACAATTTGTACCCGGCCCGTCTTATGTCTACATCTATTAGCCACAGGCCAAACTGCTTTGAATCTAAGTCACCATGTATGTATAGCACAGATCACACCCTAGAATCTTCCATGGAACGCAGCTCTACTGTATATAGCTATAGGGACAGCTTGGATTTGCTTAGTTCAAGTGGGTAAACATAGAGGTCTTCACACCACCATTGAAAATACATACACCCACTGACAGGAATAGTGTGTTTCGCTGCGTATACAGCCACCGGCATCCAAGGCATTTGATTGACAAGATCCACTTCTAATGTATGACTCAAACACATTTGTAATGATCCTACTGATCCTACTGCACGGTTCATTTTTAGACGGTAGGGGTTACATAGAATCCACCACATGCACAGCCAGAAACAGCGCTACTACACATCGGTTAACACAGAGACCCTCTTGGTTTGGGAAAACAGAGAAACCCATGGAGAACAGGGTTACTTCTGTTTTGAACCACAATGCCTCATCTAAACAGATTATTTACAAACATCAGGACATGTTTAGTATCACATCATTGCCCCTTAGGACTTGCTTTAAAAGAGGTAGGGACATAATGGACGGGTTATATCCATGTACAGTATTAGCGACCTGGCAGCAATAATATCAAGTGGCTGGAGATAGGGGTATGTGGCAATTACTCATCATCATCATTTATTTAACTCACGACCATGATCACATGGTATGGAGCACAGATTCTATAAATAGACAGTATACAATACACCGGTAAGACTCCCTAATCAGGAGATAAGCGACCATCAGGTTGCATAAACAAACTTTAGAAGGAAATGGTAGCCGATCAGAAGGGAATATGGTAAATGGGACAGATCCACGTTGATGACATGACCTTAGAGATACTGTGTACCACTTTGCATGATTTTAGGGCAAAATCTGTAGGAGCAGTGTCCAAAAATGTGTTTTGCAAGAATCTGCCTAATGGCAGCCAAGGAGTGTGCGTGCAAAGTTTGGCATGGATAGGGGCAACGGTGGCGGAGATATGAGTATGAGAGCTGCTCTCGCCTTATTGCTTGTCTTAATGTTGTATGTCACTGTCTTTGCACAAAACGCGTCTTGTACGATGACCTATGATCGCCAAACTTTACTGGACATGAGATTTGTTGCTCCAGACGTCTGGATGCCTCGGGATTTGCCGAGAGAGCTACTCATCAACAACAACCCGGATCCACCATGGAGGAGCAGCCACAGGAGGAAGAGAGGAAAGCGAGGTGGTGCCCTGGTGAAACTACGAGGACGCCCCACGCGACCACCCATTCCCAGTATGTTGTTGGCCAACGTCCAATCTATCGACAACAAGATGGACGACCTCCGAAACCGGGTGCGCTCTCAAAGGGATATAAAGAACTGCTGTGTGTTTTGCTTCACGGAGACCTGGTTGAACGCCGACGTCCCTGACAGGGCGGTACAATTGGACGGCTTCTCTGTGTTCTGCACAGACCGTTCCACGGCAAACACAGGGAAGACTAAAGCGGGAGGCGTTCTGTTTCACATCAACGACTCTTGGTGTACTAATGTGGATATAGTCTCCCAGCACTGCTCGCCGGTGTTGGAACATCTAACACTACGGTGTAGACCGTTCTACCTACCCAGGGAGTTTCCTTGTGTGTTGCTAACGGCTGTATATATTCCACCAGAAGTGAGTGCATCGGAGGCTATGGACGAGCTGAGCGATGTCATCGGCAAGCAGGAGAATAAGCACCCGGAGGCCATATCAATCGTGGCGGGGGACTTTAATCACTGCAACTTGAAATCGGTGTTGCCACAGTTCTATCAGCACGTTAAGTGCACAACAAGGAAAGACAAGACGCTTGATCACTGTTATTCCACCATCAAGGCTGCCTACAGAGCGATCCAACGGCCCCACTTTGGGAAATCTGACCATCGAGCTGTGCTACTTCTACCTGCCTACAAGCAGAGAATGAAGTGCGAGCAACCCAAGGTGAGGTCTGTTCAGTGCTGGTCCACAGATAATGTATCCAAACTCCAGGGCTGCTTTGAATCGACAGAATGGTCCATCTTCAAAGACTCAGCCACAAGTTTGGATGACTACGCTGACACTGTCACCAGCTACGTTATTACGTTATTCTGTGTGGATAATTGCATCCCAGCGCGAACCGTTCGCTCCTATCCCAACGAGAAGCCGTGGATGAACTATGACACTCGTCTGAAGTTGAGAGAGCGCCGAGCCGCCTTTCAATCTGGGGACGAGGAACGCTACAAAAAATCCAGATACGACCTGAGAAAGGCGATCAGAGACGCTAGGAGACAATATAGGGACAAACTGGAGAACGACTACAGCGGCTGTGACTCACGGCGTATGTGGAGAGGGCTGCAGGCGATTACGGATTACAAACCGAAGCCTGCTGTTATTAACACCTCGGACTCTCTACCGGACGAATTGAATAACTTTTTCGCCCGCTTTGAAACTCACAACACGGACCCAGTTACATCGGTGCGGGGAACACCCGGTGCGGTGGAGCTTCAGGTGACACAGCGAGATGTGAGTAAAACTTTTAAAAGCGTTGGGACTCATAAGGCGGCCGGCCCTGACGGGATAGCCTCACGTGTCCTTAAGTTGTGCTACGACCAGCTTTCGGGGTCTTTACTGACATTTTTAATATGTCCCTGTCATTGTGTGTGGTGCCGTTGTGTTTCAAGGAAACCATAATTGTACCCATAGCAAAGAAAAAACCTGTCGCCTGTCTTAATGATTATCGTCCTGTGGCTCTGACCTCTGTTCTTATGAAGTGTCTGGAAAAAATGGTTATATCACATATAACGCACATTATCCCTGCCAATACTGATCCATTACAGTTTGCATACTGTTCTAATAGATCAGTCGATGATGCTATTTCTCTCGCACTACACATTGCCTTGAAACATCTGGAGAAAAAGAACTCTTATGTCAGACTACTCTTCATAGATTATAGCTCTGCCTTTAACACGATTGTACCATCTAAGCTTGTGTTGAAACTCAGGGGTCTTGGTCTTGGCAGTAGTATCTGTAACTGGCTGTTTGACTTTTTGACAGGCAGGCCGCAATCTGTGCGAATAGGGAACAAGCATTCATCCAAGATATTGACCAGGACTGGAGCGCCCCAGGGCTGCTGCCTCAGTCCCTTGTTGTATAGTCTGTTCACCTATGATTGTGTTGCCAGGTGTGGTAATAATTCTATTCTCAAGTTTGCGGATGACACCACGGTTATAGGACTAATATCCAACGATGATGAGAGGGCCTATAGGAGGGAAATTGAAGAGCTAACCCTATGGGGCCAGAATAACAATCTCTCTCTAAATGTCAGTAAAACAAAATAGATCATCGTTGACTTTAGGAAGTCTAAAGTCAATCACAGTCCCCTAACCATAAATGGCTCACCTGTAGACATAGTGGACAGTTTCAAATTCCTGGGTGTTTACATAACAAACTCACTCACATGGTCTCTAAACAGCAAAGGTATCCTTAAGAAAGCGCAGCAGCGACTGTACTTTCTGAGGCGCCTCAGGAGATTTGGCCTGAGCACCAAGGCTCTTGTAAATTTCTATCGCTGTACCATAGAAAGTGTTTTGACACGATGCATCACAGTGTGGTTTGGTAACGTGACTGTTCAAGACAGTAAACAGTTACAGAGGACTGTGAAGAAAGCTGCCAAAATCATTGGCACAGAATTACCACAGCTACACACAATCTATAACACACGCTGTAAGAAAAAGACAGAGAACATCTTAAAGGACAGCAGTCATCCCGCCCATTCCCTGTTCTATCTCCTCCCATCCAAAAAACGTTACCAGAGCATCTCATCGCACACCACTCGTTTCAGTAATAGTTTTTATGCTCAAGCAATCAGGTTGCTTAACGAAGAGATGAAAGCGAGACGTAGGTAGTCATGTGCACTGTACGCAGTTTTTAAACTGTACACTGTTACACTGTATGGTTTTTGTTGTTTTTGGGTTGTCTTGGGTGACTTGTTGTTGTCTTGTTGTTGGGTTGTTGTTTTTGTGTGTAATAAGGCTGAGAGTGCTCCTGGCACAAGCATTTCATTGTATGTCTGTACCTGTATGGATATGCGTGTGACAATAAACCTGAACCTGAACCTGAACCTGAACCTGAACCTGAGTAGGGCAAAAGTGTGATGTGACGTGTGACGGACAGACTGACAGACAGCCGGTGGAGGTTTTGATAGTAACTGCGACCGAAACAGTACAATTCATACAGATGTAGCAAAAAGGGCATGGCATGCATTATTTGAACAGGGGAAGAATATTATTCAGGAAAGCACCCAATTTACAAATAACTTTTGCCATGTCAGTTTGTAATAATAATTTCCACATTTGGTTGGGTTATGTAGTACTTACAAAGTATTTTTGTCTGAAATTCATAATACTGATGTTCTTGTACTCAAACAGGACATGGAACTCATCCCCAACTCGGTTGTCATTGCGTAAATTACAAAACCTCAGACTTATTTCCAACCCTTTATACCGTAAATGCTCTAATAATATCCTATATTTAATAAAGAACCGGACCTGCTTTAATTTCCGGGTGCGCAATTGAATTAAGTAATTAAGAGCCGACGCTCCAATAAGAGCCTCCTTTTTCCTCTTTTTTTTACGTTACGTATCATTCAGGAGTACCTTTCTCCACTCTGTCTGACTGTCACTCACATCCCAAGCCAGCTGTTACGGTGATTTACCGTACACTGTCTACAAACTGCGCAGCGATATTTGGACGCCGCTCATTTCACGTTCCGTTTGGCAAAGACGGATGACTTTGGCAACTTACCGGGGCGCGTGCGTGTGCGTAGTCCTCGCGAACATCGTGGATGACGGCCGCACATGAGATCTTTAGCGTGGAAGTTTAATCCAAACAGTAAATGAAGCTCAATGAAGCTAATGCGGCTATACTAGTATCCATGCTAGTATCCTGTGGTTCCTGTTTACCAGGGAGAGTCGCATCTGAATGACGAAACGAGCCGCTGAGCTTGATGGGAAATGTAGTGTTTTTTATTCCCCAGCAGTATGCTGTGTGGACTGTATTCTATTCTGATACACATTATGAGGAGCTGATTTTCAGTATGAATTGGTTAATGCAATACAATACAGCAGAATGTTATCTCTGTATGAGCCTTTCTATGATGATTTTCCAATAAAAACGCTTTTCTTTATAAATAACCTAATATATAATATATAATATTTATATTTTTTTCCAAAAATACGGTATCTAATAAAAAAATCTGATCTGAATCATTCTGATATTTTTGAGAAATAGGAATAAAAGCCTTGTCTCTTATACTGTCCTGCTTCCAACAAGAGCCTGGTGCCCGCTACTCTTGAGACAAATAATAGCCCGGGTTCCTATAAGAGAATTTACGGTATCTGCCAGTAACCTTTGGGATTCTTGTGTATATTCACCCTGAAATTACAAATGGCCCGTCCGTAGTTATGGTTATACTGAGAGAATGACAGACCGCACAATAAACTCCTTACTCTTAATTTTACTCTGTGTAGAAATACAACTCTTATAATACAATCATTGTAGCTTACGGTATTATGCCTATGCACACATATTCAAGTGGAAAAGGGAAGAAGAATATAACTGTAATTATCTGTTTTGATTGGTAGATCACTACGGTCCAAGTTCCTCGCATGTTCCGCTGTTGCTTGTGAATGATGAATGGCTCAAGCACGATCATAATAATAATAATCATAATCATAATCATAATTCAAAGGCTACTTATGTCATGATTACATATATTTGACACAACAAGACCAGACATTTACATAATAAGGGATATTATACGTCTATATTAATCACTACAGATTCACTGCGTATGTAGTACATCGGTAATGGCAATGAGATAATGGATTTAAATGTAATATTTAAGCTTTGTTGTGTTGGCAACACTGATGATGTGGGGTGGCGTGAATGTTTCACATGCACACTTAACTCCAGTGATGCACAGGAAGGCCCTGATGATGTCACAAGTGTGAACGCGGGCACGCACGCACACACACACACACACACACACACACACACACACACACACACACACACACACACACACACACACACACACACACACACACACACACACACACACACACACACACACACACACACACACACACACCAGGGACGTGCAGAGAATGTTAGAGGGGCAGGGGCTGATATTTCCAAAAGGGCCTTTTGGTGAAAATATTGAAAATAGTCGACCTCCAAGCTCACAACGTGTCGCAGTCGGCTATTTTCGGTGCTTTAGATCACACTAAACTAAGCATAATCAAGTGCATACTGGAGATGTGACATACGGCATGGATTTCTACACAGAGAGGGCAATTCTTTCAACATAAGACGCTGCATTCAAGTTCAGGAGAGTTTGTACAAGGCAATTGCTCTTGAACGCTGCCTTCAGGTATATGGCATGGAAAGAGGGCATTTGCATTTCTTTCACCATAGTGAAAACTGCATTCATGGTCTGGAGAGGGAACTTTTTTACAGACGGGTAAAAGGGCAGGGGCTCAAGCCCCCTTTGATGTCTATGTGTGCACGTGCATGACACACAACACACACACACACACACACACACACACACACACACACACACACACGCTTTATTATAATCACAGACGCTTTCTCACGCGCAAATGCAGCTCCTCTTCATCAGCGAGCGACTTGTACGTACGCTGTTAGGTGTGACAGCGGCACGGCCGTTGACAGTGAACCAGCGGTACAGCTGATACGCTGTTTGTCTAATAACCAAGGCTGCATTTCAATTTCACAACTGGCTGAGCAAGCTGCTTAGCCACACAAGACTGATATGACACCCGGTGTACCAGGAGGCGCGCACGTGTTCCCTCCGTCTGTGTGGGTGTTTGTGTGTGTTCTAGTGTGTGTGTGTGTGTGTGTGTGTGTGCGTGTGCGTGTGCGTTTGTGTGTGTTCTAGTGTGTGTGTGTGTGTGTGTGTGTGTGTGTGTGTGTGTGTGCGTGTGATGACAGTAGCGGTAACGGTAGGTTCCGTACGGAACCATTGTTTACTTAGAGATGGAAGGATGACCTCCCACTTGGGTAATGTCGCCCCCTGGCGATCATTCAGAGAAACTACTTCAGCTCCCGTACTAACGTAGGTAGGAAGGGCCTGTCACTCAAACCGGAGTGACCCGCCTCCAGGCTATATAAGCCCCCGGAGGCGGAAGTAACATCCTCTTAATACCACTCTCTGCCACATTCAGTGAAACAGAGGGGCATTATGTGGGAGGTCATCCTTCCATCTCTAAGTAAACAATGGTTCCGTACGGAACCTACCGTTTACTGTCAAGATTCCAGGATGACCTCCCACTTGGGATTCTTAAACTCCCCTCTAAGCCACAACCTACTCTCATACCCCCACAAACCCCTCATACGGGTGAGCACAGCCCAAACGGGCGTGACCCATCACCCAGAAGGTCCCAGGCCCACCGGACCTGGGTGTGAAGGAATGAGAAAATAGAGAGAGACCCCGACAGACCGAAGTCCGCCTCATTCAACTAAATGAAAGGACAAGTCCGCCTTATAAGTAAGACACACTATATAAGGAAAACACAGGGTCCCCCCCAAAATACCCTAGGTGGCTACATGCCCACCTATGGGAGGGGAAGATCCGACTCCTCTATGACGTAGAGGAGGCAGCAGCACCCAGAACCGAATGCGCTAGCGAAGAGGATTCGATATCCAGGTGATAGTAGGCTGCAAAGGTAGAAGGCGAAGACCAATTCGCCGAAACACAAATCTCCTGAACGGAGACTCCCTTTGCCAGAGCCCACGAAGTAGCCACACCCCTAGTGCTATGGGCTTTAAGTGCCGCCGGCACTTCCACTCCCGCACTAGAGTAAGCCAGCCTAATAGCATCCACAATCCACCTCGAAAGAGTGGGTCTAGACACCGGCTTTCTGACAAGAACATTGCCCATTTCCACGAAGAGCTGAGAAGAAGCTCTAGAACCAGCAGTCCTGTCACAGTAGGCCTTTAGCGCCCTGACCGGACAAAGGCAATTCAGCCGCTCATCCTCCACCGAGACAAACGGAGGAGGATGAAAAGCCAGAAGAACAACAGGCTCCTTAGGGACCACCATGTTCTTAGGAACAAACTTAAGATGAGGCTTGAGCAACACCTTGAGATCATTGTTCATAAACTGCATTCCCTCCGAAGACACTGAGAGAGCTTGCAGGTCACCAACTCTTTTGGCCGTGGCCAAAGCCAGCAAAAGAGCCGTCTCGAAACTCAAAAGTTTCAAAGACATCCCTACAAGCGGCTCAAAGGGAGCCCGACACAGGCCCCCCAGAACCACCTGCAGATCCCAAACTGGGAACAAAGACCTAGTCACCGGCCTCAAACGTTCAACACCTTGCATGAACTTGATGACCTCCGGGACTTTAGAAGGTGCCTTGCCCGCCACCCCCAGGTGACAGGCATTAATAGCCGCCAAATACCCCCTAAGGGTAGAAAATGCCAGACCACTTTTCAAGCGGTTCTGCATAAATTCCAGAATTTCCTGGGCTGACGCCACATGAGCCACCACAGGTGGAACACGCGACTCACACCAGTCCTCAAAGGCATTCCACCTTCCATCATAAGACGCCCTCGTAGAGGGCGCCTTAGTACTCTGAATGGTAGCAACCACTTCAGAAGAAAAACCGGCTGCCAGCAGGTTTAACCTTTCACGTGCCAAACCCACAGGTCTAGGACCTGCGGGTCTTGGTGGAAGATCTCCCCCCTGGCCTGGCTCAACAAAGCCCTGCACTGAGGCAGCTGCCAGCCTGGTTCGCAAAGGAGAGGGGCGATCGCCGATCTCCACGTGCCCTTGTAGGGAGCCACCAGGAGCATCTCCAGACCGAACCTCCTGACTCTCTCCAGAGTGGGACGGATCATGTCGAAGGGGGGAAACGCGTACAGTAGACCTCTCGGCCACGTGTGCGCTAAGGCGTCCAACCCCAAGGGAGGACTGCCCTTCACCGCGAAGAACAACGGACACTTCGTATTCTCCGCTGACGCAAACAGGTCCGCCACTGGCTGACCGAACTTGCGAAAAATCTGTCTCGCCACCCTGGGGTGGAGAGACCAATCCTCGTAGCGAGGACCTCCCCTGGACAGGAGATCTGCTCCGCTGTTGAGGAGACCCGGGATGTGTAAGGCCCTGATTGACTTGAGGCGCGACACGCACCAAACCGTCAGTTCTCGAGCCAGACGATCCAGTGGCAACGACGACAGGCCTCCTTGTTTGTTGACATAAAACATGGCCGTCGTATTGTCGGTCCTGACCAGAACGTGACAATGCAAAATCCAAGGCTCGAAATGCTTGAGCGCCCGGAGTATAGCCATCAACTCCAAATAGTTGATGTGACGACCCCTCATCTCCAGAGGCCAAAGCCCCTGCGCTGTGCGCCCCTCGAAAGTGGCTCCCCACCCACTGAGACTGGCGTCTGTCGTGATCGACTTGTGGGAAACCACCTCGCCAATCGAGACTCCGCTGGTGAGGAACCCCTCCACCAGCCAAGGAGACAGGGCGATCGCGCAGGAAGGGGAAACCGTAACCTTCTTGTACTTCAAGGAGGGCGGGATCCCGAGGGATAACATCCATCGTTGAAAAGGTCTCATATGAAACCTGCCCAAACGCAACAGATGTACTGCGGAAGCCATCATTCCCGTCAGTACCATGCAACTCCTGTAAGTGACCACCTGGCCCACTTGAAAGGAGTCGAGACATTCCCGAAACCTGTCCACCCTCTCCTCTGAGAGACGGGCCGACATGTCGGACGAGTCCAGAAGGACCCCAATGAATGTAAGACGACGTGCTGGAGTCAGCATGCTCTTGCCGTGGTTGACTATGAAACCTAAGGCCTTCAGGTGAGCCAAAACCACTTGTGTGTGACGCGCCACTTCGTGGGCGGAGCTCGCTGAAATCATCCAAACGTCGATGTACGTCGCCAACCTGACGCCCTGCTGTCTCAGCGGGGCGATGGCTGCTTCGGTCACTTTCACGAAAACCCTCGGGCTCAGTGACAGACCGAAAGGGAGTACTGTATACTCGTACAGGTGACCCCCGAAGGCGAACCGTAGGAAATTCCTGTGTGGGGGATAAACCTGAACGTGCTGATAAGCATCCTTCAGATCCACTGAACAGTGGAAATCCCCTTGCCTGACCGACCGTAACATGGTGGGTACAGTTAGCATCCTGAAAACGTATTTCTTCAGGTACACGTTTAGTGCCTTTAGGTCCAGGATGGGACGTAGCCCCCCCCCTTTTTGTGCACCAGGAAATAACGGCTCCAAAATCCCATGCGGGATTGGGTCCTGTCCAGCTCCACTATAGCACCCTTGCTTAGCAAGGAGCTGATCTCTTCTCTCAAAAGATTTGCTTTTAAACCACGCGCCCTGGTATAAATAACCCTGCTCGAAAGCGGGGGTATGTCTGCGAACTGTAACCTGTAACCCCTGGTTATCGTTCGAAATACCCAATGGCTCGGGTTGCATAACTTCCACTGGCGCGCGCAGCGTGCTAGCGTGTTTTGAGAGAGAGAAACCCCACCACTGTGCTTCCGTGACGGCGGAGCTATTTGGCGACTGGACCGGAAGCGGGAGACCTGCGTATCCGTATCCGGAACGACCGGATGCGGAGCGCAAGGGTTCAATAGGCCGCATGGCGGAAACACCTTCTGGTTGTACCGCTTGACTAGCGGAGCTATTTTGCGGCAGGACCGGAAGCGGGGAGCGAGCGAATCCGTATCCGGTGTCACCGGAAGCGTTCGCACTTCGCTCGATAGAGAGACAGGAAGAACAAAGCGATTCGACTGATAAACAGACTCGCCCACAACTAAAGCATTCTCCCCTGACAGGAGAGGAACTTTTACGTTTAATACCTGCTCTAAGGCCTTTATGCTTGTCCCTTGACTCGGGCTCATAGTAGGCCGACAGAATTTCTGACTCAAAGTTAAATTCATAGCATCGCTCACGCGAGGGAAAGCCCACTCGCGCGCATGAGGAACCACGTAATTGTTTGACGTTAACATTACTGGTTGCTGATAAAACCTGTGATTGATTAAGGAGTCCTGACGGGACTTCATCATTCTTACAGGAGGCATGCATAAAGGAGTCATATTGTCGACGCGAGGGATATTCCACTCGCGCGCATGAGGAACCACATAATTGTTTGACATTAACATTACTGGTTGCTGATAAAAACCTGTGATTGATTAACGAGTCCTGACAGGACTTCATCATTACTACAGGAGGCATGCATTTATCTTAGCCCCTGTCCTAAGGCCTTTATGTTTGTCCCTTGACGAGGGCTCATTAGTAGGCCGGCAGAATTTTGTGACTCATTGTTAATTCATTGCATTGACCACGCGATGGATATTCTCCTCGCGTGTAAGGGGAACCATCTAAATGTTTGACATAACATTACTGGTTGCTGATAAAACCTGTGATTGACTACAGAGTCCTGACAGGACTACATCAATTTTACAGGAGGCATGCAAGATGGAGTCGTCTGTGCAATAGAGTTGGACAGAAACAGACTTGTTCTTTCAACAGATTTATCTGGGACACAAGCGGCATATACATTGACATTGTCATTTTCATTTCCCCGACGCGGGGAAGGCCTTTATGTTTGTCCCTTGACGAGGGCTCATTAGTAGGCCGGCAGAATTTTGTGACTCATTGTTAATTCATTGCATTAACCACGCGAGGGATATTCTCCTCGCGTGTAAGGGGAACCATCTAAATGTTTGACATAACATTACTGGTTGCTGACAAAACCTGTGATTGACAAAGGAGTCCTGACAGGACTACATCAATTTTACAGGAGGCATGCAAGATGGAGTCGTCTGCGCAATAGAGTTGGACAGAAACAGACTTTGTTCTTTCAACAGATTTATCTGGGACACAAGAGGCATATTCATTGACATTCTCATTTTTATTTCCCCGACGCGGGGAAAATAAACGTCCTCGTTTGGGGGGAGGGGAACCGGGTGACACCACGGACCCCTGCCCCAACACAATCCCCCTCTACAATGTCCGCAACTAAAGCATTCTCCCCTGACAGGGGAGGAACTTTTACGTTTAATACCTGCGCTATGGCCTTCATGCTTGTCCCGTGACGAGGGCTCATAGTAGGCCGACAGAATTAGTGACTCATCGTTAAATTCATTGCATTGTTCACGCGAGGGATATTCCCCTCGCGTGTAAGAGGAACCATATAAATGTTTGACATTAACAATACTGGTTGCTGATAAAACCCGTGATTGATTAAAAAGTCCTGACAGGACTTCAACACTTTACAGGAGTCATGCAAGATGGAGTCATCTGTGCTAGTGCAATAGAGTTGGACAGAAACAGACTTTGTTCTTTCAACAGATCTATCTGGGACACAGGAGGCATATACATCGACATTCTCATTTTCATTTCCCCGACGCGGGGTACAGAAAATAAACGTCGTGCCCACCACTCTATACTGGGGTCTGACAGAACCCAGAAAAGATTGTGCTTGTGTAACTTCCATGAGGATTGTAGCGCTTTAGTGAATCCAACATCTCCGTTGCAGAAAACCAACGTCCTCTGCCATCGCTCCACCCGCTCCACCCGCCTGACTGGCGGGTGGAGGGGCAGTTGAAGTGCTGGCGCCGCAGGGGCCTTACCTTTCACTGTAAAGACAGGGCGAGAGCCATCCTCCTCCGCCATGTCCTCCTCCTTCTCGTCCTCAGAGTATCCTGAGTACGAACCCTAGCTCTGACTGGAGCTCAGGTCCGATTCGCGCCTGAAGGATCGGACTGTTTTGCTAAAGTTCACGTCGAAGGGGACGTCCCCGACGGTCACATCACAACGCTACTCTTTAGGCACCGCGCCCGTAGGAGAAATGGTCACCGGAGGGATATTGTTAGACTTCTTAGTCACCTTCCTCGCGGTAACTCCGCCAGACCCGCCAGCTCCAGTGACAGTGGAGCTAGCTGCGGTCGGCTGCACGGCAGGCGGTGTCTCACGTCGCTTGGCGCCATCTTGACCAAGGCGCGCTGCTGAACAAGCGGTGCCCCGGACGGCAGCGCCGCACCTTCACTATCGGTGCGGGCCGCCTGGGGCGGACAGCCTGGGCTGTAGGATCCAGAGCGTTAAGCCCTCCTGGTGGAGCGCAGGCTCCGAGGCCTGCCCTAGCCAGGTGGAACCGATGTACCATAGCGAAGCAGTGTAGTTAACGTTAACAAGGAAGCTGTCGAGCAACGAGCTAACGGCTAATGCTAGGCCCAACTTGGTTCAGGCAGAAACATACATTCCCTCGGCAGAAAGGCAAGAGGGACCATAGCGAAACATGTAGCTAACGTTAACAAGGAAGCTGTCGAGCAACGAGCTAACGGCTAATGCTAGGCCACGCTTGGTTCAGGCAGAGGCCTTAACAAGCTAACAGCAGAACAAACATACATTCCCTCGGCAGAAAGCAAGAGGGTTCATAGCGAAGCAGTGTAGCTAACGTTAACAAAGGAAGCTGACGAGCTAACAAGCTAACGGCTAAAGCTAGGCCACGCTTGGTTCGGGCAGAAGCCTGAACAAGCGGTAAACTTCTTTGTTATAGAAAAGAAAACCGTCGGTTTAGGACGGGACAAGAATAATTATTCTTAAGTACGGGTTTAATTCTACACTCGCCGGTGGGCGACTCCAATGCCACCGCTTTAGGCTAATGCGCGAAGAATAAAATACAAAGGCTGAGTTTCAACTTATCTGAATGTGATATCGCAGAGAGTGAAAAGAGGATGTTACTTCCGCCTCCGGGGGCTTATATAGCCTGGAGGCGGGTCACTCCGGTTTGAGTGACAGGCCCTTCCTACCTACGTTAGTACGGGAGCTGAAGTAGTTTCTCTGAATGATCGCCAGGGGGCGACATTACCCAAGTGGGAGGTCATCCTGGAATCTTGACAGTAAACAAGCTATATATTAAGCAGAGAAGAAAAGAAAAAAAGTTACCATGACATCCATCAAATGTTTGACTCAACCTTGAACGGGGCTGCACAGTGTGCGACTCAGTCTGAGTGTGTGGCGAGGTCGCGTGCACGCCACTCGCACGCACAGACACACACACACACACACACACACACACACACACACACACACACACACACACACACACACACACACACACACACACACACACACACACACACACACACACACACACACACACACACACACACACACACACGGCAGTACAGTACAGTATGTGTACGCCAGAATAAGCCAAAAAAACATGCCGACCCCCCTACTCTGTCCCGTGAGGGTCCCATTACACTAGTGAAGCTTGAAAGTGACTTTCCCATTATGCCGCTCCCCTTGGGCCTGGCCTATGCAGCGTCGCCCCCTCTGTGACACATGCAGGCAGACAGCACACCAACACACACACACCCAGGCCTAATTAAAGACTCCCACCTCCTAATTCACCGTCCTCTCCCTCTCATCTCTCTTCCTCTCCAGCAGGAGTGTCGCACCTGGGTACAAGGATTCATTGCGGGCCCCCCATGTTTCAGCATCAGTGCTCAAACTTTTTTCATGTGAAGGACCCCCAAAATGATATGTATTTGGCCACGGAACCCCCATCTCAAAATATTTAGTTCCAGGGGACCCCCCCAGAAGGAAAATTTGAATTTCAAATGTTTGCTTAAAAAATACTAAAAGATTTGCACACATTTTCACGACTTTTCAAAATAGCAGATCTACAAGCTTGCAGCGCGGCACTCGGTGCCGCGCTGTGAAGTATAAAATAATTAAGGTCCCTCCACCTTGGGCCCTAGTAACTCTGTCCCACTTCCCCCCCCCCCCTTGTGACGCCCCTGCTCTCCAGCTTTCTCTCTCTCTCTCTCCCATTCTCGCCGGCTTCGTTCTCTGTTTTTCCCATCCGCAATCTCTCTTTCTGTCTTTCGATCTCGAGCGGGTGCTGCGGGAATGATTAATTACAACGATGCGCGTCACCGCCAATGGCCTCCATGCGGCTTGTCAGCGGAATGGAGCAGTATATGATCGCATGTGATGCGAGGGGAGAGACGTCTCTCGTTTGAACGGGCAGTCGTGCACGCATGGCGCTTCTCCACCGCATGCAACATCGCGACTTTATTTGGGGTTTTCCATTAAGCAAACGTAGCTGCTATACCTTCAGAAGGTTGATTTAACACATTGACTTCAATGGATTCAGAGCGTTTATTGATCGCAAGGTACTATGAAAAGCTCCACCGGCTGTGCCTCCGTCTGTCTGTCAGTCTGTCCGTCACGTCACACTTTTGCCCTACTCTTATCTCCGCCACCTTTGCCATCCTTGCCAAACTTTGCACACAAACTCCTGAATCGGAAATAAAATCGGAACCATGACAATCCGTTAGAGAGCTCTGTCTAATTACATCATCACATTGGAATGCATTCCCCGGTTCCAACAGTTTTGGAACAGCATTAATTTTATTGGTCAAAGTGTCACATGGTCTCCACGTAACCCGGAAACAAATGGTGACTAAGCTAGCAAACAGTGCCATACAGCGTAAAAACAAACAAAAAAAACTCATTAAACTCGTTCTTGGCAGTCAATCAATGGGTTAACAAACCTTTCATCTTGCCATTGTAGGGTGTTTGTAATTCCCAGACAGCATTGGTGTTTAGCATTAGCTTTATAACCTTCTGAAGTCATGGTTCTCAAAGCACGAAACCCCCCACCCGAAAATATTTTGTGCTAAGGACTCTCTAATCTCTCAAGACATGATTCTGCTAACAGCACAACCTGTCAGCACCACTGCTGACACAGACCCCACCAATTGGGTCTCCTACCAGGTGGCAGGCACCACCTGGACATTGAATTTATTGGCTTAGGGATGCACACAAACTATCTGTTCCTATCTGCAGTGTAAACTAAACTGAGTAGAATAGAGTCAAACAGAGACAAGTTGAGCCAGTAACACACATGGAAAAGCAACTGTATATAGTACAGGTAGGCAGTAGCGTCAGTTCAGAAAAAGCTAAGGTATGGCAACAAGACTGGTGTATTGCACGCGTGCAAGACACCAGTCATGTTGCCATACCTTTCCCCGGTTTCTACGGTTTCTTGGGCTGGATATGGCAGCCTGGAACAGTTGTTCAAGTGCAGCTAAACTTGGTTAGTAAACGTGCCACAATTAACAATAATGAATTGCACCTGTGCAGCCGATCTGCGGAACCTGGGATATATACCATTTTGTCAAGATGGGGAGAATTAAAGTGTGGAGAATATAAGTATACCTTGTTAAAGTGACCATTTTGTTAAACTTTGCATTTGTAGTTCTTTTACTGTCATTTAACAACATAATAACCAGAACAGAGAGACAAAGAGAGATTCATGGATTTATATTTAAAAGTAACTCTTATCCCCCCCCCCCCGCCCCTGCAGGTAGGCACTGTAGGACAGTGGTACACAAACTGGGATCCGGGGACCCCCAGGGGTCCTTGAGGAGTTATGGGACAAACTCTTAGAGTGTACAATTGGAACCAAATGGGTCAATTTGGTTGAATTTTGTTCACTCTCAGAGATAGGATTTTATAGCATAGATTGTGGTACAGGAGATATAAATGTGTATCAAATGGAGGTCTGTGAACTAATGCATATCGAGATCCTTGAAATGAAAATAAAAGTCTGATAACCACTGCTGTAGGGAACAAGAATGGTTGTTGTTGTTGTTTTTTCCAGTGATCGACATTCGCATAGCAAATTTAGCACGCCTGGGGGGTCAAGCGCACATAGAAAGTCTCTCGTCTCTCTCGCGACGACGCTCCGCTCTGCTCTCTCCCACGCACAGAGACGTTCTCATCTGCTGCCGTTTGATTCCCTCTCCATCTCTCTCTCTCTCTCTCTCTCTCTCTCTCCGCATTGGTCATCATTCGCTGTGGCTTTATGAGGACACGCAACATCCACTGAAAGCAGCAAGTTAATTAATACACAAGGCCCTTTCTTCCCCCAATCTCTCACTCTCTCTCTCTCTCTCTGTGTGTCTATCTCACTTTCTCACTCTTCATCTTTTCTCCGCCTAATGGGCTTGGAGGCGTGCTTCTGTGTCAAGGAAATGACACACTCTCTCGTGGACGCGTGCCTACACATGCGGTACGAGCACAAAACACGCACACTCCTTCTGTGCAACGCCTGAGCTTTAAAGTAGACTATATACCGTACGGTATATGTACGGCACTGTATGTGGGAGTTTAAAGGTGTCGTGACGTGTCTAAAGTTGGTTTCTTTCTGATCAAAAGGTTGTTGAGTTTATTTGCCTTGACATGCTGTACCATCTACAAACACACATTCATTTGTATTAACATAATAATTAGCCTCGACGCTGACAGCACCAGCAGCTATAGATGCTGTCCGCTTGAGAGAGAATGATATCTCAAGTATACATTACTGGGTTTGATTGATTGATATCTTTATTGGCTAAATACATTTTTCACGGGACATACCATATCATCTCTGTTGGGTGAGCAGAGATGAAAGATAGAAAGATATGTAGAAAGATATTCTTTCTACATAAAAAAAGAAAAAGATTGTGCAAGCAATAAGGCTATGTGTTGATATTAAAAACTAAACTTCTTTAACTCAAATACAAATTTGACAGATCAACTTTCTCTTGTCGTGTTGTTGATAGTCTATTTTCAGCATGCAAGCAAGTGTAAAATCAGCCATAATACGACTCCATCAAGGCCCGCCAAAAAGATTTTTTTGTCAACAAAATCAACTGTGGGTTTAGTCGACTAAAATCTTATGATATTTAGTCAACTAAATCGAAAACTTTTCTGATGACTGACTAAAGCTAAATTACATTTTATACTAAACAACTAAACACAAATGTGATGTCAAAATGAACACTGCTTCCCAGGCTATATGATGCAAATGTGGCAGAGACGTTGGAGGAAAGGGTGTGTGTGTGTGTGTGTGTGTGTGTGTGTGTGTGTGTGTGTGTGTGTGTGTGGGGGGGGGGGGGGGGGGGGGGTATGTTGGGCATCTCCTCACAGTGTAGGCTGTCATGGAGTTGAGAAGAGGAAGGGATCAGTTAACCGTCACGCGGGAGACAACTTTCAGAAAATGCGTAGGATGAGTCCAGAGATGGTGAGTGTCGGATGAAGGAGAGCCCGCCAGGATGTCTAACCGGGAAGGGGGGGGGGGATGAACAGTGGGAGAACCCCCCCACCACCACCACCACCCCCAACCACACACACACACACACACACACACATGCACGCACGCACGCGTGCTCTCAAGCAAACTCTTGGCTGGCATCAATATCGCAGATGAGACATTTCCTCTCTCATTAATAATTTACGTGGTGAGAGATTCCTTGATTACTCATTTATACCGGCATTCTATGCGCGCCGTGTCACGCACGGAAAACAGCCCCGATCTACAAGCACATGACACGCTCTGAGCTTGTAGATCGGCTGTTTTCGGTGCAACAAACCCAAGCATAAAACACCTTTCATCATGCCGCCCGCTCGTGGTTTTCTAAAGCCCCCGACTGTGCGCTCAGTGAGAGTGCGCACAGTGAGCCAAAGGGAGTCTGACACCCATAATTAAAGAGTTATTGAAATTAGCATTGACTGGCTATCTTGTTAAAAGCATCTGCCGAGTGCCAGCATAGATTCTCTCTGCCTTGATCGCCCTAACAGCTCTCTCTTCGTTGCATTAATCCTTGCACTGGCGATTGACTCAGACGTATGGGGATGCACGCTGAGACGCATGCATGGCATGCTGGCTTGCACGCACAGGCCGTGCGCGAGCAAGGCGGACGCGTGCCACATTAAATGCACAAGTGTGCACGTTCACTAACTTGGATGAATGTGTGTGCATGCATAGCTTACTGATGAGGCCCTGCATGGGCGAAGAAATTGGTGAAATAGATAAAATAGACAGGAGAGCATGCTAGTTAATCGTGTGCGGACATAACCCTTTTTCTTCACACTGCACACTGTATGTCCACAAACAAACAAGTGTTCGTTCTGCTTGCCTGCCGTTGGGTTACACATCGGCACTCCAAAACATTGCAATTCCGACCACCTAAACCTAACCTTAACCTAACCCTATAACCTCAGTAAAACTAACTCTGGTGAATGCTAACCTGGTGAAATGCTAACCTGCCGACGCTGGTGAATGCCAACCTGGTAAGGTTTCGGTATGGGGATGTCATTGATGACACGTCACAAAGCGTGTTCGGGTTCTCTTGGTCACTCGCCTCTTTCTCTCTCTCCCACACACACGTCACAGACACTATCACATGCGAGGAAAATACACAGCATACACAGCATTACAGCAATCTTTTGGATTCATGACAATTTTTGTTTGAAAATTCAGATATAACCACATTAACCGTCAATACATAATAAACTTGACCCTTCACTCTGTACTTAGTGTGCTCTTTTTTTCCCCTCTACACCAAACCTCCTTGCCGAAAATAACCGATCTACAAGCTCACAACGCCTCGCAGCGCGAGGCGTTGTGAGCTTGTAGATCTGATATTTTTGGCCAAAGTTCTCAGTGGTTAATATAAAAAAGGAGAAAAAAGGTTTCTATCACACAAATCCAGAGTCATGAAAGGCAGGGGCTGGCGTGGCGTTCATCAAATACACAGGGGTAGCGACGGCAGTGCTCTCAATTATCCAATAGTTGGCTATCCGTAACAAGGTAAGTGCTCTGTTCTGCACGTGGCAGTATCAGGAATGCATAAATCAATTACAGTTTACAACACAATGCAGTATCTAAATACACTGACATGGGAGCAGTTACAAACAGATCAGATATATAAATCAATAAGACAGACAGAGTCTGTGAATACAAAATATAATGAGATACATGCTCCATACAAAGGGGTTTTGTATTGCAAAGTACACTGTGATGATGTCATCGCGGTCACCATGACCTACTGTAGCTGTGAGTATAGCATTAGGCTAATACATCTCGTTTTTGCTTATATAGCCACTCAGCTGAGCCAATCAACTTCATAAAGGATTATTCTGAAGTGCCTATTTGTATGTACCTCTTCATTGCTCGTTATTCAGAAGAAAATGTGTTCTAATAAACAATGCATGTCACGCACATCAAAAGTGCAAATCTAAGACGAAGTTGTAGGCAAGTTAAAATTGTCATATATTAGGCCTACTCATTCATGCTCAAATAGTTTCCAATTCAATGCTGCAACATGTGTTTTTAGGCTAGTTTTTGAATATTTATAATATAATAATAATATAATATGTTTGTTTTAATTGTAGCTGAGTAAAAGTATAATATTTGCCTCTGAGATGTAACCTTCCCTCCTTCTCCTAGCAACCTCTCACAGAGCCAGACACTATCACACTGCTGCTGCCTTGTGTTAGCAATGGAGTACAGAGTCTAATTGTGCTAGGCTATAACCTCTCACCCCCTCACCACCACCCGTCTTGTACTATCTCTTGTCTACCCCGTTAAGATACCCCATGCCTCCTAGACCCAGCTACCACTTGTCCTGGTAGACTCCTTCTCCTTCGGTAGCTTCTCTCTCTCTGTCTCTCTCTCTCTACCCCCCACGGTCACAGTCCCATTCTCTCTCTCTCCTCCGCCAGCTGTGAGGAGCAGGCGGGCCTGCTGTGCCAAGTGTCATTTGATTAGTTGCTTTCTGGCAGCCAGAGTTGGGCAATTGTGTGGACATTTCTCTCTCTCTCTCTCTCTCTCTCTCTCTCTCTCTATCATTGTCATCATCATCGTCCTTGTAGCTTTTGTAAACATTGTTGAGGTTTTAAGGGTTGTTTTACAATGATGCGTGCGTGTGCTCCTGCTGAAAAAGGATTTGGGACGGCATGTGCCCGCATGACATGACCAACAATACAACACTGCCGGTAGGAGACTCAAAGAGTCTCCTTTCTTTGAGTCTCCTACCAAAGACTGTGCCGGTCATCCAATTATTGACAAAAACTAAACAATCTCCATGAATTCAAGGCTAGGGTGTGTAATTGATAGACAATACGTTTTTTTTTTTGGGTGAATTACTCCTTTAATGTTGCCTCTCTCCTCTACCCCTCTCTGTCCGATCTCTACGTCGACTCAACGCGCACTGCTTGAATGTTCTCCCATGATGCTCCCTGCCTTCCCCATGTCCTCTCTCTCTTTTTTCCCCCCGTCGGAAATCACATCAACATTCACATACATCCCCATCCTCTCTCGCTGTCTATTATAGCCTACATGTATTGTGTTTACCTCTAGTTACCTCTGTCTCCGCTCTCGAACGGCTACAACCGGAAAAACAGCCAGAGAATCGGAGCAGCAGGAGCGGTTTGGCAGTCGCTAAATCGTGGTGAAGAAAAAAAAGAGTTGAGCCGGAAGGCAAAGCTCTCTGTCTACCGAGCAATCTTCGTTCCTACTCTCACCTATGGTCATGAAGTGTGGGTCATGACTGAAAGTATAAGGTCGTGGGTACAAGCGGATGAAATGGGTTTCCTCAGACGGGTGGCTGGCATCTCCCTTAGAGATAGGGTGAGAAGTTCAGTCAGAGAGAGAGAGACTTGGAGTAGAACCGCTGCTCCTACACTTAGAAAGGAGTCAGTTTAGGTGGTTCGGGCATCTAGTACGGATGCCTCCCGAGCGCCTTCCTAGGAAGGTCCTCGATGCACGTCCCACTGGGAGGAGACCCCGTGGCAGACCAAAGACCAGATGGAAGGATTATATCTCTAAAATGGCCTGGGAACGCCTCTGTATACTCCCTGAGGGAGTGGAGGAAGTTGCTCAGGATAAGGAACTCTGGAAATCTCAGTTGGAGCCGTTACCCCCGCGGCCCAATTTCGAATAAGCGGTTGAAGATGGATGGATGGATATAACCGGTACAGTCGATATGAATTTACGTCATGTTTTTTATTATGTTGTTGCCACGTCCTTCAGCCGTCTATTTGTGACTTCAACTAATAAACAAATCTGTTAGCATGCTGGCACGCACTCGCTCGCGCACACGCACACACACACACACACACACACACACACACACACACACACACACACACACACACACACACACACACACACACACAAATCTGAAGGCACCTTCTGTGTGGCAAGATCCACTAATTATCATCAATCACAGTGAAAGCTGCTGCTAATAATGGACATGGTTACAGCTCGCGTTGTAAACAAAGGGAGGGCTAGTTATTTGCCATATGTTCACCGTCATGGCTTTCTCCTCAAATACCCTCCATTTGTCGAGGAGCAAGCAAAACAAGCGCTGCAAAGAATTATAGCAGTGTGTGTGTGTGTGTGTGTGTGTGTGTGTGTGTGTGTGTGTGTGTGTGTGTGTGTGTGTGTGTGTGCGTGTGTGTGTGCGCGTCTTATTGTCTTTCAAGAGGACAGCATAGCTGCTAGCATTGAGGCTAATATGTTTGCTGTGAGTGAATGTGTGTTTGTGGATGATACTGTATGTCGGGGAAATAAACTCAACAAACCTTAAGAAACAAAATTAAAAAAAACAACCCTTCCATTCGAAAGAAACAAACTTTACACACATGCTTTAACCTCCCACACGGCACACACTGTGAGTGTGTGTGTGTGTGTGTGTGTGTGTGTGTGTGTGTGTGTGTGTGTGTGTGTGTGTGTGTGTGTGTGTGTGTGTGTGTGAATTGGCGTGCATCAACCTTTATTCTGCATGTGAGACATGTGTTTGGGGGGAGATAGCTTCCTGTGACTTTGTGTTGGTTTTGTTTGTGTTTGTAATAAGGATGATTTGAGATTTTAAGTCCGCCTCCCAAAGGAACGACGGCCTCACAGCTCGCTCAATGTCTCATTTCAAAGGGCTTGAGATGTAGGGACGTTTTCAAGACATAATGATAATTGCTTTGACACACAAAACTACTCTAACATCATGTGATGCTTCTATCTCCCTGTCTCTCAATGCTTTTAGGGTGCCACTGCAAGTGTGTGCGTGTGCGTGCGTGCGTGCGTGCGTGCGTGCGTGCGTGCGTGCGTGTGTGATGAGTAGCCTAAATGAGAGAGTGCTTACTCACAAACCCCCACTCCTCTTGTTACAAAGCCCCAATGTGTCTGTCTGTCTGCCATTGTTTAAAATAATAATACAAATACACTTTAATTATAGATAACTAATCAAAACAAGGTTAGAAAGTGCCTTACATAAGAAAAATTAAGATCTGATTAAAGAAAACATGACAATGTATGCACAAAGTGGAGTGTGGAAATAAAGAGAAGAAGCAAGAATAAAATGAGCAACATTTAAATTATGGAAAGGCCTTTGACAAAAACAAGCAATAACATGAGATTAAGTGAACCCTAGCCTCTCAATTCTGGACAGTACAGTAGGTCACATAATAGGTGGACAAAACAAAACTTACATTTAAAACTTAAGCCCTATTTAAACAAGCTCACAATAAGTTGCGATGTGTTGTTAGCTTGTAGATCAGCTATTTTCAAAAGATTTGTATACATGTTATACATTATGATCCCTTGTGAAACTAGACATTCTGCATAACGAGTACTTTTACTTTAAGTACATCTGAATGCCAATACTTTTGTACTTTTACTACATTATGATTACCAGACACAGTAGTTCTACATTGCAGTATTGATACTTTTACTTAAAGGCCCGCTGACACGCCCCGAAATTATATTAAATTATAGTATGATACAGTATAGGTCACGTGGTCTCTCTGAAAACGGTCTGAAATAGTGTAATCTGCCCCTCGCCCCCAACAACAGCTGACCAGTACAGTAAGTAGTCTAAGTACAGTCAATTCATTTGATTGGCTTATAATTGCGCATTCCCACAATGACATCATAAAAATATTAACTTATATTTTAAAGTGACTTCTAAAGGTGACAGTACCCCTTTAAGTTAAGAAACATAGTACTTCTTTTCCACTACTGTCTACAAGCTCACATCGCATCACAACACGCCGCTGCAAAGATATTTAGCGCAGAGGGGGGAAACAGGAAGGGCCGTTCAAGCGGAGGTGTAAGCGGTTGGTGTGATATTACTGTATCAGGCACAATCTCCATCATCTGCACTTCCACTGGTGTCGGCTGACTCAGGGAACACACACACACACACACACACACACACACACACACACACACACACACACACACACACACACACACACACACACACACACACACACACACACACACACACACACACACACACACACACACACACACACACACACACAGGGGCGTCACAAGGGGGTGGGGAAGTGGGACTGAGTTACTAGGGCCCAAGGTGGAGGGGCCTTAATTATTTATACTTTAGCTATTGGAAGTGATGTGTAACTCAAATTTAGCTTCTGGGGGTCCCTGGAACTAAATATTTTGAGATCGGTGTCCGTGGCCAAATACATATCATGTTGGGGGTCCTTGACTTGAAAAAGTTTGAGCACCACTGACATAGAAACATAGGTATTTCAAAACACCTGCACAAATATCAAGACTTGCTCAAATATTCACGATTTAAAAAAAACAGCAGATCTACAAGCCCGGAGCGCGGCAATTCGTGAGCTTGTATATCTGCTATTCTTCAATAGTTAATGCACAAAATAACACAGTGAATCCTTGTACCCAGGGCCCAGAATTTGGTGCAACACCCCTGGTGCACACACACACACACACACACACACACACACACACACACACACACACACACACACACACACACACACACACACACACACACACACACACACACACACACACACACACACACACACACACACACACACACACACACACACACACACGCGCAACCTGCAACACTTAAACGGAATCCTAATTTTATGTTTGGGTGGGTTTATGTGAGCGCCCCGGCGACAATAAACTGACGAGCGACGGCGCGACGTAGCTGCACACAAATGATCTGTTCGGAACAATAACTGTGTGTATTTCAGCGGGGAAACCCGGGGTTTAGCGGCTTTGGTACGCCGCGCGCGCCACACGACGCGCGCTTCGTGTAAGTGGATACGGCGTAAAGCCGTTATGAAAGCACATAAAAGTGAGGGATATAGCGTCGTGTTCGGGGGTGTCGGATGATGCACTGACTTCAGCAGGGACATGCTGGGCCCCTGATTCAGCCCGGGAAAAAGAGTTGGAGAGGCCCTCATTGCGCGCTATAGAGAGAGATCTCTCTCTATAGCGCTGCTGCTACTCAAAGATTTGCCATTTCAGATCATGACAAGTGACAAGCCAGTGGGCCAATTACATGACTTATATTTCGTCGTTGTCGGGTGGAAACCTTGTATGTTCAAAACCGTTTGTTTTGTATTTATCATTTTAAAAATGATTTAAACTAGTGAAAACAGCCGATCCACAAGCACACAACGCCTCGCCCCGCGAGGCGTTGTGTGCTTGTAGATCTGCTGTTTTCACTACGTTTGTGCGACGGCCTTGTATGATGAAGCAGGGCTTGAAACTTGGAGATACGAGGTTTTCTGCCCGACAGTGACGATTTACTTTGTTGGCCATCCAGCCCCCAAAATGGAACGAAGGCAGAAATTTTTTTTCCCTAATGGCCGGCCTGGAACGGCCGGGAATGAACGGGCCGTTTGGGAGTTGTCCCGCTTTTCCCAATGGTCAGCACGTCCCTGGAAAATGAAAAGTATTTTTAGAGTAGGTAGGGTTCTCGTTAGGAGCGCGCGCCGTTGGCGATGCATTACGCATAAAGGCTGCTTTTTGCCTGTATGTGACATACTGTACGCATGCATGAACTCACCTATTTTTGTTCAGTATTAACATATCTTCACTGTCGGGCAGAAACCTCGTATCTTCAAGTTTCAAATGTGTACGTTTATTCGTGAAGTGAAGCCCTGCTTCATCATACTAGAACTGTCGAACAAAACTAGTGATAATAGCAGATCTACAGGAGGCGTTGTGTGCTTGTAGATCGGCTATTTTCACTACTTCAAAAATGTTTTAAATGATAAATACTAAACGAACGGTTTTGGACATACAAGGTTTCCACCCGACAACGATGACAATGATGACGCATACGCAGCCACAGTGTGTGTGTGTGTGTGTGTGTGTGTGTGTGTGTGTGTGTGTGTGTGTGTGTGTGTGTGTGTGTGTGTGTGTGTGTGTGTGTGTGTGTGTGTGTGTTAGGCAGTTCCGACTCTCCCAATAATGACCCAGCTGACAGAGGTCATTTGACACAGAGTGTTCTTGGCATGGCAGGCAGGCAGGCAGAGAGACAGACAGACAGACAGACAGACAGACAGACAGACAGACAGACAGACAGACAGACAGACAGACAGACAGACAGACAGACAGACAGACAGACAGACAGACAGACAGACAGACAGACAGACGACAGACAGACAGACAGGGGCTTTGGATCAAGAGTAGCTGAGTGGGGGCTTTGTGAGTAAGCACGCTCTCATTTACTCATCAATGACAAACACGCACCCACGCACGCACACAATGTCACTCGTGGCCCGGGGCACAGTATTTTGCTCTCGGTGACACATTGAGACACAGTGTGCTGGCTTTTAACTTGCCATTGGTGGTGGCCTCTCTGCAGACTTGCGCATGTTTGATGCAGATATTAGGTATGTGTGACAGGGGATGGTGAAAGGTAGAAAAGTCGACAGCCATGAAATTAGGTATAATCAGGTATACTGCGCGCGCACACACACACAAACAGGTTAAATGTTGCTGAATATAAAAGGATCACTAAAACTTCCAAACCTAAATGAGCTCATGTGTTATAGTGTTCTAGTGATGGTTTGAGGGCAAGGATGATCGATTAGTGTCTTTGGCATCGCTGGCTGTTGTCCCCCAGTTCTGGCCAAACGGCACTTTATTCCTGTAAACCAGCATGGCTTTGTTTGCTCTGTTTACTGTGGCTGCCTCTTGCAGCAAAACACCGTCTCAAATTAATCTAGAATACCAACAACAACATCAATTTGTGCAATTATGTGCATCTATTTCAGAAATTTTGTGAACTGCATACAATATATTTGAGTTCATCAGCAAAAAGATGCAGATCTAAAAACATGTTGTGATACGTGAGCTTGTAGATAGGCCACATGGCACCATCATATGAGAATGTACAACACCATAGCAAAACATAGTACCAAAGTCCTGGCATCACTTGCTCATCCCCTGGGTCGCAGAAGTTTTTATCTATGGAGAATAACATTGGGTCATCTTAAAATCGTCTCATAGGCCTACACGTATTCTGCTCCAAAAATAAACAAACTGTCCCGGCGTTATTGTCAGAGAGGTGGCTCTGTATCGTCACTCACACTGGGTGAAAAGAGAGATTATCTGACATATACTGGTAGAGTATATGACCCATTTTGTACCAGTATACTGGGCATATACCCACATTATTGGAAGTTTTCAGTTCAAGAGATTTTCAGGCATATTCCCCTGATATTCTGCCCCCAGCTAGACAGGCACAGCAGGGTGTGCCTTTGTGTGCCTTTGTCTAGCTGGGGACAGAATATCACCTATTATTTGCAGTTTACAGGGGAATATGCCTGAAAATCTCTTGAACTGAAAACGTCCAATTATTTGGGTATATGCCCAGTATACTGGTACAAAATTGGTCATATACTCTACCAGTATATGTCAGATAATCTCTCTTTTCACCCAGTGTCAGATTTGATACAGTACAGTCTGTTTCTGGCGAAAATTTCACTAATTTGGTGGTAGTAACATTAGCGTTTTCTCACGTTCAGTTGATTTGATATAACGATGAGTGAAACTGCTGGGATAATTTATTTGTTTTTGGAACATGGTTCTTATTTGATGCAATATATATATTTTTAAAGTCTATGGGGATTCATATTGGGGGGTAAAACAGGAAGGATGTGTAAATTATGTCAAACTTTGGTGATCTATGACACATCGCTAACAAATCACTCATGGATCCAGGTTGATGTTCTCCCTGATATCATAATGCAGGGTTCCCCAATAGGCGGCCCGCGCGGGCTACTGTCTGGCCCCCACCAACCCCAGTAATAATGGTGGTATAAGAGCAGCAACAACACTAGTATATCATCATTGTTGGGTGGAAACAAAGTAAAGCCCTGCTTCATCATACGAGGCCGTCGCACAAAAGTAGTGAAAACAGCAGATCTACAAGCACACAACGCCTCGCACCGCGAGGCGTTGTGTGCTTGTAGATCGGCTGTTTTCACTAGTTTAAATCGTTTTTATAATGATAAATGCAAAACAAACGGTTTTGGACATACAAGATATTCACCCGACAACGATGATATCTGAACTGTCACTGGAGTAGTGGGAACGCCACCGTCGCCTCCTGCAATGTTGTGGCCCTCGTCTTGGTACCCTAGACATAATTCGGCCCTTGGGGAAAACTAATCAGGGAACCCTCAACCCTGTCATAATGGCACAACATGCATTTATCTACTGTGTCATTATTAGTGTGTGAGCCCCGCCTTCTGCCAACCTGCAACAATCTCATAGTTACAGTCTTGGCAAACAAAAGAAAAACTAAAAAACTAAACAAAACACCTCCAGATGGTGCAGTGGAATGGGAATTCCACTATATGGCGTTTGCATTCTACAGCTGCACACACACACACGCACACGCACACACACAAACAATGACAGTGCTCATGAGTTTAAGTCCCTATGGGGCTTTTAAGCCGTGACATCATTTTGTAGGCAGAGGAGAATCTGCCCCCAGAGCATTTTCTGTCCCTCACTATTTAAAAAAACAACGATTAAAAAATAACGACTAAAGTATAATTCTAACACTTTCCTTTCAACAACAAAGAGAAGAAAAATGTGTAAATAGTAAAAATAGTAAAAAGATTCACGGAAACTGGGGGCAGAAATTCTCCTCTGCCTACAAAATGATGTCATACTTAACAGCCCCATACGTGCACCTCCTCCCCTCAGTCTGATTAAACACTTTTTTAACAAACAAAAGTCCACACGTTATTTTTAATTGGCCCAAAAGGCACACACGAAAGGACACACACACATTCAGATGTTATACACACACTTACTTGCACGTGGCTACACACGAATGCTCACGAATACATGCACGCTTCCCCTGACTTTGGGACATGCCAAATCCCCATCTCAGAGACATATGCTTTTACTTGTCACATAGTATTTCTACATTGCAGTATTGATACTTTTAGTATCAGTAGTAACAGTAAAACATTTGAGTACAGTACTATCACACAAATGTCACAAATACATGCACGCTTCTGCTGACTATACTAGGCAGTTTTTCCCCCATTTTGAAACATGCCAAATCCCCAGCGTAAGCAGACAGACTGACGAACGGTAACGGACTCACTGACGGACTGACGACATGATGACTCACCGCTGCCTGGCATGCACCGAGTCATCTAGCCATGGCAGTGCCAGCCTAGAGAGACTGGCACCTCTCCCTGCATGGGCACCCCAAGGGAGAGACACCCCAACACACACACACACACCACCTGCCATCACTCCCATTATGCAGCCCTCTGTGTGTGTGCGTGTGTGTGTGTGTGTGTGTGTGTGTGTGTGTGTGTGTGTGTGTGTGTGTGTGTGTGTGTGTGTGTGTGTGTGCGCCAAAAGCAAGAATAACAAACAAACACTACAACAACATCCCAGCAGGTACAACCACATGTGGCATAAGACGTGATTGTGCAAATCAGTAAATAAGTCTTTCTTCGCTGAAATGTAGCACTGGCACCTTAGTGTTGTTATTCATAGACGTGAAATGACAGAGTGTCTCAGATTTCCTGGACCTCGCTTTGGTTGTCTTTCTTTTTGAAGTTTAAATAACACACAGAGAAATGAACATCGTTTGCTATGAAATGGTGTCTCGAGCTAGACACCGCTTTCACAATCTTCAAATGCTACATAGAGTCTGTTACAGTGCCTGTCATCTATGTTTTAAAATAAAATAATGTGACCAGATACTACGACCACATTTGGCTATTCAACATTTGTTTTGCATAGTTTTGTTTTGCATTTCACATGAAAGTAGAGAATCATAGCTAGAAAATATGTATTGCTTATCGGCCTAATAGTTTTGGAACATTGAAAGTGACTTGTCTTTTGAAACACACATCAGAGAAAAGTTTTTAAAGTTGGGATACATTCACTCAAACTTTCTATTCTGTGAGACTAAACTGTCCCAGATTGCTTTGAGTGAATGGAGGCGTGAAACTCTTTTGTGTCCATCTGGGCTCGTCTAGTTATCCATCCAACCCCTCCATCCTAATTTCATAGTTTTTTTTTTAGCATAGTTGATCGTTAGCACTACTAACTATGCCGCCAAGTAAATGTGTATACTTAACTTAGTAATATGTAAGGTGCAAAACGCACATCGCTTTCTATCCATGTATGCTCAAGTTTACTCAGCCCTATTGTTCACTCAGCCCTATTGTTCCCTCAGCGACGCGGGTGAATGTTTACCTGGTGAAAAGCTAACCTGCCGACGCTGGTGAATGTTAACCACTATGCCTAAACCTAACCCAAACCCTGACCCTAACCTCAGTGGGGCTTAGGGGAACATGGGGTCGAGGGAACATAGCCATGATCCCCAAACGTCATTGTTGTGCATAACTTCTACCTTCTAGGGAGGGTGCTCTTATGCGTCTTGCCGCTTCACCCTTTCTTGTTTTCTTTTCTTTTTCTAGTTGTTTTTTTATATCGGACCTTTGGACACTCTGCACTATTAGGTTGTGTTAGTAGTTTTGAGTATTTTTGCTTGTGTTTGATATGATGGTGAGATACTTGTTGCACTAACTAGCATTGATTGTTATGGTCACATTGATTTGGGCACTGTACTATATTGATAGTTACTATAATTTTTTTGTGTGTGTGTGTGTGTGTGTGTGTGTGTGTGTGTGTGTGTGTGTGTGTGTGTGTGTGTGTATATATATATATATATATATATATATATATATATATATATATATATATATATATACATATATATATCGTTCCCTTTATTGATGTCACCTTGCATTTTACTGTACTCTGTTCTTGTTTTTTCTTTTATCTTTTTCATACTTCTCTGTAACTTTGTAAATAACCTTATGCTGCTGTGCTGCCTCTGGGCAACTGATTTTCCCCCTTGGGATAATAAAGGTATCCATCTATCTAACATCACATTCAATGTGCCGGGCGATTGGATCCGAGAACATAACACAACACGGACAACAAGAAAAGCTAAGCCATGACGGAGGCGGGGGGATCACGCTATGCTACCTATTAGCTGCATCTCTTTCTCCAGCTATAGCTATAGGATTCTGTCGGAGGCTGTAAAAACAATCAGACCTGAGAGACAGCCATTTAAAAAAGGAGAACCCCATCCATTTTTCACAGCCTTAGAAGGCCTCACTTTTTTTTTTTCGTGCGTGTTCTCCGGTGACAAAGAGAATAGAAATCAATGTGTCTGGGGGGGGCGGCGGCCGAGCCCGGTCCGTTAATGTGGAATCGATGGATAATGTCACAGTCATTTTTCCTCATCCACCGGCCTATAGGAGGCACGGGGTGGCAACGGCCGCTCTGGGCTTTTGGACGGTGGTGGTGGGCAGGCACGTGCACACTTATACGTCAAAGGGGGCTCAAGCCTCGGCCCTTTTATCCGTCTGTAAAAAGTGCCCTCTCGAGAACATGAATGCAGTTTCTATACCACTTTTTGTGGTCACATGTTCAGATACTGGATTCTGATTGGCTTAAAACAGTGGTAAATCAGTGAACAACCTTGAGTTGGCTCATGGACCCCGCCCACTGTTGTGTTGCAGTTAAACTAAATAACCTTGCAAGTTACAACTGTGTTTTCTTTCATTTATATGGTAGAAGTGGTAGAAAACAATTTACCATTCGAGGGTCATGGGTTGTTGGCTGATTTACCACTGTTTCAGGGTTGTTTGGCACTCTGCTTCGCCTCGTGCCACAACCCTGAAACAGTGGTAAATCAGCTAACAACCCACTCCCTCTCATGGTAAATGGCTTACTTTTACTATGGTGAAAGAAATGCAAATGCCCTCCTTTCCCATATGCCATACCTGGAGTGCATCTCTCCACTCCGACATGTCTCCTTTCCGACATGTCTCCATTCCGACACTAACCCTATCTCTAACCCTAACCCTAAACCTTAGGCCTATGGGAGTGTCGCCACTCCGACAATAAGAAGTCAATTTCGGAGTGGCGACATGTCGGAATGGAGAGAGCCTCCCCCATACAAGAGAATTGCCTCGTCAAAACTCTCCCTCTCTGCCCTCTCTATGTAGAAGTTTATGCCGTGGACCACCTTTTCAGGCCGCGACCCCCAAAATAATCATATTTTAACTGGGGGGACCCCCCCCCCCACCCTGCACAAGCACTTGGAATTGTAGGAGTTGGCACTACATTTAGTTTGACTCGTCCTATTCTATTGTGAAAATAGCACAATTCACAATTTCTGACTGATATTTGATACTTTTACCAATGTTTGACCAGAGGTACTAAAAAGGTCTTTAAAGTCCTTAAATTGTCACTTTAGAAACGTGGGATACCTCCTGTATGTTGGTCTGTTAACTGTTGAGTGAGATAACAATGTTAACATTAACCTCTGGGGATCCCCCGACAATTATTTGGGGACCCCTCTGGGGGACCCGACCCACAGGTTGAGAACCACAGCCGTAGACCACATCGCCAGTATTGACGTGATTATGCTTAGTTCAGTGTGGTATCAAGCACCGAAAGTAGCTGACCTCCAAGCTCACAACGCGTCGCAGGTCTGCCATTTTCAATATTTTCAGCAAAAGGCCCTTTTAGAAATGTCAGCCCCTGCCTCGCTAACATTCTCTGCATGTCCCTGGACAGCGGTTTCCCTGGAATTCCTTGTGAAAGAAAGGGTCAACGTCATTATAGCTTTCTCTGCCATGGTCGCTCCCCCATGCTCTTCACGCTCTCTGGCTCAGCCCTCTTCCCCCTCCCTATGAAAGTCACTGGGACAGGATCTGGGATTCCGTCCAGCATTCGTTTTAACAGCACATTTTCATTTGGTATTGATCATTATTTTAGGCATTTGAAAATGTTTTGTTTTAGTCTAGTTTTAGCCGACTAAATATCATACGATTTTAGTCGACAACACATAAACCTTGAACTAGTGTGATCACTAGATTAACTTCATATTTATTTTGCATACTAAGAAGCGTAGAAGGAAGTAAAAGAAGGGGTCGAGTGCCATGTGGTAGCCATGTTCAATTCTTCTTCGATAATCTCTTATTGTCATCGGAAATAGAGTGAGTGAGTGAGTGCGAGAGCAGATGTGTGGCCAATTGTATTTTAGGAAAGAAATACAAAACAGCCAACCTAAAAGTACTCAGTACTTTTCAGCCTTCCTAGCAGGGGTGAGATGGCGTAGGAGCGCAGAGGTACGGCGTCCCCATTCTTTCCAAGCTGCACGCACGCGCCCCCAAATGTGACGGCGCGGTCCACGCTTCATTCTCCCTACCTGGCTGATTTGCATAACAATACTCAGGCAAGCAGGCCTCACCTACGTCCTCAGTTACACCGTATAAACTTTGCATAACAATACTCGGGCAATTGAATACAGTGTTTTAACGAACAACTAGCAAGCCGTGCGCACGTACATGCACATGCACGTGCGCGCGCACATGACGTCATGAATTTAGAGTAGCCTACCCACACTTCAAAAATCTATATCACACCACTGCTTCCTAGAAATGTACTTCCTAAAAAAATGTAATACTCAAGTAAAGTACAACTCCTCAGAATCTGTAGGCCTATAAAGTACAGTACTCAAGTAAATTTACTCAGTTACTGTTCACCAGCCATGGGAGGCTTATGAGGGCGTGAGGGATATCAGAAAACAGTCCAAAGGTAGGCTATACTGTACACTGGCACACACAGACACATAAATACAGTGCAAAAACCCACAATCCCTTCCAGCCACTACAATCAGAGAGCCAAGGCTCCCGCCATAAAAAAAGCCAACTCTGTAATCTATCTATAAATGCGAGAAGTCTCTGCGTGTCTGCGTGTATGTAATCCGCGTATCTCGAGAACCGTTCGTCCCACCGGCTTCAGATTCGGTACGCGCGTTCTCCGCCGCGGCGCGGAGTGCAGTGCCCGGCCTCGACCCGACCCGACGCGCGTTTTTTCCGAAACGGCGCAAAACGTTCGGAATCTCCTTATTGTTGACATCAGGCTGTTCCGGAGGAAATCGGCGCAAGCGCTGACTCATTGTGACATCATTTCATAAAAGGCTCTGACATCGCGTACGCAACATGAGTCAACACAAAATGCCATGGTTATGTATCTCCATATATGGGCATATGGGCAGATCTCCATATGGGCTACATATATGGGCATATGGGCACTGCTGACTCATATGCAGAGATCTCCATATAGGCTCTGACATCGCGTACGCAACATGAGTCAACACAAAATGCCATGGTTATGTATCTCCATATATGGGCATATGGGCAGATCTCCATATGGGCTACATATATGGGCATATGGGCACTGCTGACTCATATGGGCATAAAGGGGACACAGATATATGGGCATAAAGGGGACACAGATATATGGGCATAAATGGACGTATCGGCACAAGGGCTGACTCATACAGAGATCTCCATATATGGGCATATGGGCAGATCTCCATATGGGCTACATATATGGGCATATGGGCAGGGCATATGGGCAATCTGACATCACTTCTGCTGACTCAAAGACAAACAGTTAAACAGATGGTCTACATATATGGGCATATGGGCATTCTGACATCACTTCTGCTGACTCAAAGACAAACAGGCAAACAGATGGTCGCTGACTCATTGTGACATAAAATGGACGCAATTTCCGTATATGGGCATAAAGGGGACACAGATACAGAGATCTCCATATATGGGCATATGGGCAGATCTCCATATATGGGCATATGGGCATTCTGACATCACTTCTGCTGACTCATTCTGACATCACTGGCATTCTGACATCACTTCTGCTGACCTATCTATAAATGCGACAAGTCTCTGCGTGTCTGTCTGCGTGTATGTAATCCGCGTATCTCGAGAACCGTTCGTCCCACCGGCTTCAGATTCGGCACGCGCGTTCCCCGCCGCGGCACGGAGTGCAGTGCCGGGTCTCGACCCGACCCGACGCGCGGTTTTCCCGAACCGGCGCGAAACGTTCGGAATCTCCTTATTTGATTGTTGGTTTATTTGGTTGATTGTTGACATCAGGCTGTTCCGGAGGAAATCGGCGAAAGCTCTGACTCATTGTGACATCACTTCATAAAAGGCTCTGACATCACGTACGCCACATGAGTCAACAAAACATCTCTGTGAGTGTGTATGTATGTATGTAATCCGCGTATCTCGAGAACCGTTCGTCCCACGGGCACGCGCGTTCTCCATATATGGGCATAAAATGAATGCCCCCATATATGGGCATAAAATGGATTGCAGACAGACAGATACAGATATCTCCATATATGGACATAAATGGACAGAGGCAAACAGATGGTCAAAGATCTCCATATATGGGCATAAAATGGACGCAGACAGACAGATACAGATATCTCCATATATGGGCATAAATGGACACAGGCAAACAGATGTTCAAAACGGGTCCTATGACAACAGGTATAATGAGGTTTGCATTAAAGGGGGAACCGGCACTGTGTCTGCAACACAGTTGGAGGCACAGACAGATACTCCATATATGGGCATAAAATGGACGCAGATAGACAGATATCTCCATATATGGGCATAAAATGGACCCAGAACTATAACTGCAGTGATCTCCATATATGGACATAAAATGGACAGCGACAGACAGATACAGATATCTCCATATATGGGCATAAATGGACACAGGCAGACAGATGGTCAAAACGGGTCCTATGAAAACAGGTATAATGGGGTTTGCATTAAAGGGCGGGGCATTCATTCCCTATTTACATTGTTCCGAGTTGGCCAGGTCGCCGACTAGACGCTTCTAGTAATAATAATAATAATAATAATCCCCACCTCTTTAAATATTTATGAGGCCAGCGCCTACAATCGCCTCACCTCTCCCTTTGTTATTTTGTCAGCAGAAAAGGATTTAGCCTCCCCAAGTCTGCTACGTTCGGTGCACATGTTGGTGGGGAAATTGCAGGGGCCAGTGCTGCTCATCCCCCTGTTATTAGAGTCCATATAATACCTGGCCAACAACACGGTCCACACATATTGTAAACAGAACTCTTCAGACTCCATGGAATTGTGAACAAAACACTGTGTTTTTGGAGGGCATGCAGATGGCCACCTCTACGTGGTCATTATTATACCGAGGAGAGAGAGAGAGAGAGAGAGAGAGAGAGAGAGAGAGAGAGAGAGGTTTTGCCTCTGGATGGGCGTCACAAGGAGGGGAAAAGTGGGACTGAGTTACCAGGGCCCAAGGTGGAGGGGCCTTAATTATTTTATACTTTAGCTATTGAAAAATAGCAGATATACAAGCTTGTAGATCTGCTATTTTTGAAAAGTCGTGAAAATGTGTGCAAAGCTTTGAAAATATGTATTTTTTAAGCGAACATTTGTAACTCAAATTTTGCTTCTGGGTGGTCCCTGGAACTAAATATTTTGAGATGGGGGTCCGTGGTCAAATACATATCATTTTGGGGGTCCTTGATATGAAAAGGTTTGAGCACCACTGACATAGAAAGATTAGGTGCGACAACCCTGGTGTGCATTAAATGAAAGGAAAATGTCCAGTCACACACTAAAAGCTGGTAGACGGAGGAGCACGGTCTGAAAGCCTGATGGCGTTCGGAGTGTTTTTTGCTCTGATGAAGGCTCATAGCCGAAATGCATAAGCGTTCGTTTATCGGTGCGTGCCGATACAAATAAAAATAAATCACAGAGGAGTTTGTTGAGTTTAAGAACTCAACAAGTCCTTGTGAATCTCAACCGTGCGACACGTTCTCTCTGTTTCATCGGTGTCCGGAGTGTGTTAGGCAGGTTAGGATATCGTCACTGTCGGGCAGAAACCTCGTATCTCCAAGTTTCACATTTGTACGTTTTTTCACCAAGTAAAGCCGTGCTTCATCATACAAGGCTGTCGCACAAAAGTAGTGAAAACAGCCGATCTGCAAGCACACAACGCCTCGCGGTGCGAGGCGTTGTGTGCTTGTAGATCTGCTGTTTTCACTAGTTTAGTTAATTTTTTAAATGATAAATACAAAACGAACGGTCTTGGACATACAAGGTTTCCACCCGACAACGACGATACATTACCGTACTTATTAAATGGAAACATGGGAAGAAGATAAAATGTAATAACCTCTCTATACCACAAGCTGCATATGAGGCGGTGTATGCCTCGCATACACAACCGACAATCACATTGTCTCTGTACTTGTGTCTGTTTATTAACGACCTACTGGTAAACAGTGGATGACGCATCACACAAACGACAGAAGGGTTGTTTACGTCCATAATGTGTGTGTGTGTGTGTGCGTGCATGTGTATCTGAGCATGTGGCGCTCCCATGTAGCACGCATGTTGCGTGACATGCGACCGGGCACCCGTATCATCCCCGAAAAATATGTTTCCCTTTGAAGTATTAGCGCAGAGATTAAATTACTTCAGGCGTGGCTGGCGGCGGGAGTGTGGGTGGGGAGGAGGAGGAGGGGGCGTTGGGTGTTGGGGTGGGTGGGTGTGGGGTGGAGTGAATTGAGAAAATGATTAAAAAATAAATGGAAAAATGATTTCCCATTCCCGGGCTGCTGTCACAATGGCGGGAGGGGAGAGAGAGGCAATGGGGCGACTGCATGCTTATTTGTCTGGTCCGTGGCCGAAGCGTGCCACGTCGTAGCTTCTCATTATGAGGCATCGCAACAATTTATCCCCAACTCTATCTGGACCCTCCACGGCTGGCTGGGGGACTCTCTTGGGCGAGATTACCTAAATGAAATAATCCTAATCTCTGGCTCGCAGTTAATTATGTCCAGAAGGAACACAATTGCAGCAGCCTTGGCCATGCACGGTCCTTTTCAGCATGCCGTGTACATGTGTTCTACACGTGACGCCCCGGCCAACGACCTTGAAATGTATATAGGCGGCTACACACTCTGGTTTCAGCGAGAAAACCAGCGATAAATAACAAATAACTCAACCTTCTCGCTGAGAAGGTTGAGTTGTTTGGTTATTTATCGTTGGCTGGTTTGGTCGATGTGTCCCCACACAGCTTGCTCAAAGCTGGGTTTAGAAATTCTTACAAGAAATTATTGAAGGAAATGCAAAAAAGAGCGATATTTAGGCCTACTTGCGACCCATAAAAATCAGTCCGTTGTGTCCCCCCACAGTTCGGGAAACACCATTCAACATTCAGTCGTCCAGTCGGCGTGCACAGTACGTCCGCCGTGTTATACCTAGCAGGTTGTAATGTCACGAGTCCCCTTTGAGACCAATATAGTGAAAACAACATACAGTATACAACTTTTATCAAGCTCAAACCCCATTATACCGTTAACCTCGAGGCAGATGGGCTCTGCCAGATAAAGGCATCACTCACTCCTTGGAGCTGTGCACGCACGCACTCACGCATGCACGCACGTGCGCACACACACACACACCCTCTCCTTCTACTAGGTCTACGACCACCTTCTCACCTCACCCCACCCCCTCCCTCCACAGCATTGTAGTCAGGGACGTGCAGATGATGTTAGAGAGGCAGGGGCTAAAATGTCTAAAAGGGCCTTTTGGTGGAAATATTGAAAATAGCAGACCTCCAAGCTCACAAGGCGTCGCATTTTCGGTGAGTGATACCACACTGAACTAAGCATAATCAAGTCATATACTGGAGATGGAAAGAGGGGCATTTGCGTTTCTTTCACCATAGTAAAAACTGCATTCATGGTCTGGAGAGGGCACTTTTTACAGACGGGTAAAAAAGGGCAGGGGCTCAAGCCCCCTGTGATGTCTATGTGTGTGCACGTGCCTGGTTGTAGTGGCCTCGTAATCACCCGGGCGGCCGAGGGCCTTGAGGAGGTGGAGGGTGGGTGGGGAGAGCCGCACCGCCATCATTAGGTCGGAGTGGTCCCATAAATCGCCCACATTGAGCGCCCACACTCCACCAATCGCCACATAATTACATTTCAAAGACACCACATGTTGACCTCCGCGGGTGGAGCTCCTCGCCGTAAATAACGCGGCAAATCTCGTAAATCTCCGCGGCGAGCGAGCGAGCGCAGGTGTGTTGGGGCCCCTGGCGAAGGGTGCAACCCACACACGCGCTGCAAATCACCTATACGGTATACAAGGTGCTACGGTTGTGTGGGTTGTGTATAAATATACATATGTGATTACAAACATGTGCATGTGCACTCTAAATGTCACCGTGCGTACAGTATGTACGTACAGGCATCCAGTTAATTACGTGTGCATGCACACTTTAACATAATGCAGCATGTACAGTACACATGCACACCTTCGCTGTTCTCGAGGCTGCCTCCCTTCCCTCTGTAAAGAAATGTTCCACCATAACATTACATCTTTTCCGCTCTCATTCTCAGCATGAAACTTCCGCCGCTTGCGATCTTGCGATTCCAAGAATTCACAGCGAAGGCATTGGTTCTCGAGCGGCTCTCGAAGGCCGTTTCCCATTGTGTCCCCTTGTATGGTTGAGAGGAGAGAATGGCTATAGTTTTTCTATTGCGTCACAGCGTTTACAAACAGTGTTGCTTTCGATTTTGCTGCCGTGGCGATACAGAGGGTAGCCTATTGCTCAGTGCCCATTAACTCTTACAACCCATAAAGACAGAAGAGGAGAGGAGAAAAAACATTGAGTATTCCTTTGATGCCTTACAGCAGGGGTCTTCAACGTTTTCAGGCCAAGGACCCCTTAGCTGAGAGAGAGATGAAGCAGGGACCCCCACAAACTTATCATAGATTCCATATAGTTTCATTCGTCAGTGTATTTTGGATTCATGTCAATTTATGTTTTCAGATATTTAACCACTTGAACCGTTAATAAACTTGACTTTCACTCTGTACTTAGTCTGCTCTTTTTCCCCTCTACACCAAACCTCTTTGCCAAAAAATAGCCGATCTACAAGCTCACAACGCCTCGCAGCGCGAGGCGTTGTGAGCTTGTAGATCTGCTATTTTTGGCTAAAGTTCTTAGTGTATATATTATGGACATTAGGGCTCAAGTGGTTAATATAAAAAAGGAGAAAAAAAGTTTCTATCACTCAAAGATTTGAGGAGGACCCCCTAGGAGTTCCGGACCCCCTGTTGAAGACCCCTGCCTTACAGCCATTCCCTCATACAGTATTTCTCTCTCCGGGTCTCCTTCACCTCTCCTTCTCTCTCCTCTCCTGTAGTGAACCTCTACTCCACTCTCTAGGCTATTAGATACAAGGCCTGGCTGGTTGTTAAGCGTGATGAAGAGGGTGGTTGTCTCCCTCTTAGATCACCCTCTGAGCCCAGAAGCACTGGAACGCGAAGAGGCTCGGACGTAGAGAGAGAGGGACAGGAGTCATGCCTAAGCGCGACACAATGCAACGCAACGCAATTCTAATCAGGGGCTTCACAATTTTGCTTCTGGGGGGTCCCTGGAACTAAATATTTTGAGATGGGGGTTGTGGCCAAATACATATCATTTTGGGGGCCCTTGACATGAAAAAGTTTGAGCACGACTGACATAGAAGCATAGGTTTTTCAAAAAACCTTAGGGATTTGAAATACTGTATATACTTGCACAAATGTTCACGATTTTTCAAAAAATAGCAGATCTACAAGCTCGCAGCTGTGAGCTTGTATATCTGCTATTATTCAATAGTTAAAATACCCAGGGCCCAGAATTTGGTGCGACACCCCTGATTCTAAATGTGACTCACATGGCATGCGAGCCAAAGTGGGACGGCCCCAATTCCCAGGCACACAAAAAGAGCAGGAGGAAAAAAACGTCTACCTCCCCCCGAACAAGCCTAGGGGTGAGAGGGTGACACGGGAGGGAGGGGTGCCCCCCATATCGAAGAAGCTTGTCAGCAGGCCCACTGCCAGCCCAACGCAAACCTTAGCCACCCTTAGCGACGTGGTTACATTTCAGCATGTGAATACAAACTGACACATACTGTAGCATGAAAACACACATTGTGGGAGTGTGCCTATACGCATTTGAACGCATGCACACATACGGTACGGTACACGTGCACACCCTCCCCGTTCTCAAGACTGCCTTCTAAACGCCCCTGTTGGAAAGTAACTAAGTTTTACTCAGACGCATTGTGAGCTTGTAGATTGGCTATTTTCAAAAGGTTTTTATACATATGAAAACTTGAAATGGGAGTATGGGACATTTGGTACTTTAAGTACATTTTGACGCCAATACTTTTGCACATTTTGACCATCTGAGCCTTTTCTTGTAACAGAGTATTTCTACATTGCAGTATTGATACTTTTACTTAAGTTAAACATTCAGGTACCTTTCCCACCACCGCTAAAACGCCAAAATTCTGAGGCATGCAAGAAAAAGAGCAAGCAGTCGCATCCCCCGAAAGACGTCAGGTTAGAGTAAAACGTCCGTCCGTCCGTCCGTCCGTCCGTCCGTCCGTCCGTCCGTCCGTCCGTCCGTCCGTCCGTCCGTCCGTCCGTCCGTCCGTCCGTCCGTCCGTCCGCCCGCCCCCCCTCCCTAACCGAACAGCTCGGCAGTAAGCCGAGGACATGGTTGACAGTGCAACACACACGGGGGGGGCTCTCGGCGTCAGAAGAAGAAGCCTGCGACGACGCCACCCTTAGCAGCAGCAGTCAGCAGCAGCTGTCCACCGGAGCGGAGAGAGGGAGCAAGGGCAGGCGACGTTGTTTATGTCCCCCTGTGCCCCCGCCGTCCCTTCCTTCCTTCCTGCCTATCTGTTTGCTATCCATCAGCACCTTGACAACCATGACAGGGGCTGCAGGGAGATAGGCTAGGGCCCCCCGATACCGCTGGGGACAGGGAAGTATAGTTCGATACACACACGGAAGACAAGGTGTGTGCAGGTGTTTATATATCGTCGTTGTCGGGTGGAAACCTTGTATGTCCAAAACCGTTCGTTTTTATCGTTAGAAAAAATGAACTAAACTAGTGAAAACAGCCGATCTACAAGCACACAACGCCTCGCGATGCGAGGCGTTGTGTGCTTGTAGATCGGCTGTTTTCACTACCTTTGTGCTGATGAAGCAGGGCTTTGCTTCGCGAAAAAACATACACATTTGAAACTTACGATACGAGGTTTCTACCCGACAGTGATGATAATGTGTCCTTTTAGGAGTGAGCACTGTGTACAGCGTGTGTGGGTGTGGGTGTATGTGTGTAATTTTGTTCTGTCTTTTTACATGTACTAATTTATAGTAAATATAAAAAAAAGAAGAACTTCCTGAGTTTAAAGGAGTAGTACACCCCCAAAATAACTTTGATTTTTTTTTTTCCTATTGATTAATCATGCCATGGAGACTCCAGTTCAATAATGTTTTTAGTTTTTTGTAGCAGACAAGACAAAAACAAAAAGACAAGAAAACAATGTGATTAAAATAAATTGATTCGGGATGGGGTCCCAAATGCATTTGAATCCCCTTCTGGAATCAATGGGGGTAAATTTACTGTAATCAAATTCTTGTCTTAGGAATGCGACAAATACAAAAATATATTATTGAACTCAAGTCTCCATGGCGTGAGTAATAAATCGGAAAAAAGTCATTTTGGGGGTCCTTTAACACTCGGGTGACAGAAAAAAATCACTTCCACTCTGACTGCATTTATCAGTCAAATTGACAGGTAAATTCTCTCCCTTTTGGCCCAGGAGATCAACACCTCCTCCCCTGCTGCCAGCGGGGGTTCTATTGTCTTCCAAATGTGAATTAGCATTTCAATTGACCTCTCAAATGGGGAGCGCAAAAGGTGTGAAATTCTCTCCTTGCTTATGGGAGGGGGAGGAATGGGTGAGACATGTCTTTATGACCGATAACTAACAGTCAGAGTTGTATAATGGTATATTATTTCATACTTAGGAAACGTATCAGAAGGGGGAAAAAAAACGAGAACATATGTCTTGAGTATTTAGGAAAAGTCATGGAAGGGGAAATTTCTGAGACCTTCACGGGGTGAGTTATTGCACTTTGCGAACTCAAAATGACCTGTTAGTCACCCGTGTGTTGAAAGCACGTGCAAATACAAGAGAAAGCGCAAGTAAATAACATTTTAAAAAGCAAAACTTGTTCTGTGGTTGCACGTACGTATTGCAATAATAATGTGTTGAACACCCGTGTGTTTGCAACTGCGCTGAGTGAGAGCGAGAGAGAGAGATAGAGAGAGAGAGAGAGAGAGAGAGAGAGAGGTGAGGTGGAAAGGTCAGGTTTCACCTCTTTAACACCTCACATTCTTGCTCTAAACTTGGCTCCTGTTGACAGCGAGCCTGTCTGTGAGCAATTCACACATATAACCGTCTGTCTGATGTCTTGACGCGTGCGACCTCGACCACCCCGCCGATACACAGAGGTGCGAGTATTTCAGCTACACAGACAGAAAGGTCATCCTTAAACCTCTGTGCAAGTAACGCTCATACATACACATCACTGAGACGCAACGTTGGAAAGATGCTTGGGGGAAATAAGACGTCGAAACAAATTGTTCTATATTGAGAAGAATGGGAATGGCTGAGTGCCGTTCACATATCGTCGTTGTCGGGTGGAAACCTTGTATGTCCAAAACTGTTTGTTTGTATTTATCATTTGAAAAATGAACTAAACTAGTGAAAACATCCGATCTATAAGCACACAAGTTGTGTGCTTGTAGATCTGCTGTTTTCACTACTTTTGTGCGACAACCGGCCTTGTATGATGAAGCAGGGCTTCATCATACAAACACATTTGAAACTTGGAGATACAAGGTTTCTGCCCGACAGTGACGATTATGTTCATAAGAGAGCAGAGTTTCCCTTTTAGAGAGAATAATAACTGAATGTCGTTTGAGAAAATGACTGACCTGCAAGCAGACAAACAAAAATAACCAAAAAAAAGCGGAAGTGTAAACAGAAGTAGCGGTTCGGGGTCGAACGAGCCATTAGGAATGCTTTGACAATACAAGTCAAACAACGATTTACAATTCAGTGGAATACACGTTTGCTAACACAAAAAAACAAACAGTAAATTAATAGTCTGTAGCTTAGAAGAAAACTACAGTGGCTGCAAATACGACTGGTGTCAAAGGTGGTGGGGCAATTAAAGATATAACTAACAGCTACTGTTTCCACAAAACAGTGCGTGCAGTAATAGATTCATAGCAAAAGGTATGCCTCTCAATAATCAAATATGATGCAATGGAAGTGTACATGGAGACCCTTTCTCTCTGCCTGTATTTTTCTTGTTTTACTTTGTTTGCGATGTTTATGAGCACGAGTGCCCTATCGGTGTCATTGAGCCAGGGAGAGAGGAGGGGCCGACACCGAACGCCGAGGGTGTTTCACAAACCACAACAGAAAAGATCATACAAGTTACATTTAATCAGGCGGAGGCAGAGAAGTGGGAATATATATATATATTTTTCTTCCCAAGAAGCTGAGAGCGCTCGGAAACAGATGCGGGATTATTCCCCGAAGTTGAGAGTGCGCGGAACAGATGTGGGATTATTCCCAAAAGTGCACACTGGAAATCCACAGTGCTCCCCCGAGAGCCACACACACACACACACACACACACACACACACACACACACACACACACACACACACACACACACACACACACACACACACACACACACACACACACACACACACACACACACACACACACACACACACACACACACACACACAGTGTAAACGTGACAGACGCTCGCGCACACACATAGAGACTTATAAGTATAGGGAGGTGGCACAGCCATATGGACGGAATGGGTTTAGCGACACTACGGATTGACTTGGCACACTGAGCAGGTGAGCTAGCACGCTAACCGAGCAGATGCTTCTCGCCGGGGGGTTTCAGCCAGGGAAGGAGCGGCTAGATAATGTGGCATGTGTGTGTGTGCGTGCGTGCGTGCGTGTGTGTGTGTGTCAGGGTGTGAGAGTGTTTATGTGTTTCTAGTGTGTGGGTGTTGTTTCTTTTTATTTGTTTGTTGTATGGAATAATTTATTAGCAAGATTGTTAACGGAGCCATTAAAGGATCTGATCTGAACTAGCCGTTTTACCATGCGTTAATCTGATGTCATGATAACCATGAACAATCGGTAAAGTTTATCTTTTTTCATCTCGAGCCCTCGGCAGCTCCGACCACGAGCTGGATTTGACGCTAAATCGCTTATTTGTATCACTCGACAATTCTTTCTTTATTATTATTCTTTTACATCTGACTTATCTCATAATGGCGTGAATGTCTTCAAAAGGTGTTGACTCTGTGCAGCTGCTGTAAAGAGGCAAACTGCCGCTATAGATCCCACCCACCTCCAGTCAGAGCTAACTCTAGAACTAGAAATGTATTTGCCTTTACCACTTATTAACGGACGGAATAACAGTGTGTGTGTGTGTGTGTGTGTGTGTGTGTGTGTGTGTGTGTGTGTGTGTGTGTGTGCGCGTGTAAGCTCATGTATGAGTTGTTTACATTCTGTACTTGTTTGGATTCAAGCACTGAGGGGCAGCTGTAGCTCAGGAGGTTGGCCAATGGGGAGCGTGTCGCTGCACTACACGTCATCTATTCGACACCCGACTATAACCCTCACCCTAACCTCCGTGGAGTGAGTCACTAACCCTCCGGTCGAAATGATGGTCGTTCGAAAGAGCGCGATTTTCCTGGCCAATGATCCATGGGTCGGCGGTTCAAATCCCGACTCCTCCTGTGACTGTCTATATGTCAATGTGTCCACTTGCATGGTTTCCACCGCCACCGGTGTATGAATGTGTGTGGGTGAATGTAATGCACATTGTAAAGCGATTTGGATAAAAGCACTATATAAATGCACCATTTACCACTGAGACACATGTTGTTTGGAGTATGTGGGACATCAGTACGTGTGTGTACACACAACTACAGTCTGTCTGTGCTTCCGTACAGTGTACATCACTTCCTGCCTTCGCGGTTGAATTTTGCACGTTGCATCCGGATAAAGAAGAAAAAAAAGAATCCCAATCAGCATCTAATAAAAAAAAATGGGCTAATTAACTCCACTCTCATCATCAGGCTGCTAATCACGTAACACGATCGTGTAATTTGACACACTTGATTTATGGTGTAAAAGCCCAACCCCTTCTCTCTCTCTCTCTCTCTCTCTCTCTCTCTCTCTCTCTCTCTCTCTCTCTCTCTCTCTCTCTCTCTCTCTCTCTCTCTCTCTCTCTCTCTCTCTCTCTCTCTCTCTCTCTCTCTCTCTTTCTAGTTGTGTAATGTGAGAGCATGACACAGGGATGGAGGGATGCGAAGTGAGGCATTCATGCCGTTTGGAGGAGGGGGGAGAGGGGAGGGGAAGGGAAGGGAGGGAGGGAAGGGAGTGGGGGCCCGGGGGGAGACAGAGGGGGAGAGACAGCACAGTCGGAGCCATCACAGTCGCGCAGAAAAATGACAGCGTCAAGGTGACCGATGGCTTGTGAGTGTGCAGACCTATATCGTCATTGTCGGGTGGAAACCTTGTATGTCCAAAACCGTCCATTTTGTATTTATCATTTTAAAAATGATTTGCAATAGTGAAAATAGCAGATCTATAAGTACACAACGCTGAGGCGTTGTGTGCTTGTAGATCAGCTATTTTCACTAGTTTTGTGCAACACTCTTGTATGATGAAGTAGGGCATTCATTTCTAAAACATACACATTTGAAACTTGGAGATACAAGGTTGCTGCCTGACAGTGACGATAGGCTCTCTCTCTCACACACACACAAACACACACACATAGCCTACACACACGCTTGCATGCACACACGCACGCACACAATGTACCATCTCAGCCGGGCACATGTCACGCGGCCTCCCCCCAGAGGAGATGGAAGCTGGCTGGCAGTAGATGGCGTATCGGTTGCCCTATCATCAGTTATATGTGCTATGGAATGCAGAACAGCCTGCAGGCTGGCACGCAGTGGTCATCTGTCCCTGCTGGACACACGGTGCACCAGGGACGTGCTGGCCATTGGGAAAAGCGGGACAACTCCCGAACGACCGGTTCATTCCCGGCTGGTCCAGGCCGGCCATTAGGAAAAAAATTAAATGTCGGCCTTCGTTCCATTTTGGGGGCTGGGCGGCCAACAAGGTATAAATCGTCACTGAAACCTTGTATCTCCAAGTTTCAAATGTATGCATTTTTTCGCAAAGCAAAGCCCTGCTTCTTCATACAAGGCCGTTGCACAAAAGTAGTGAAAACAGCAGATCTACAAGCACACAACGCCTCGCGCCGCGAGGCGTTGTGTGCTTGTAGATCTGCTGTTTAAATCATTTTTAAAATGATAAATACAAAACAAACGGTTTTGGACATACAAGGTTTCCACCCGACAATGACGAAGTAGCAGCAGCGCTATAGAGAGAGATCTCTCTCTATAGCGCGCAATGAGGGCCTCTCCAACTATTTTTTCCGGGCTGAATCAGGGGCCCAGCATGTCCATGCGGTGCACACAGTGCATAGCTGCCATGAACAAACATGGATAACACTGTTGTCAGGTGGAAAACATGTACAGTTGTTGACTGTTGAAATTGGCACATTTCACACAGGTTTTTTCTTTTTTTCCCCATTTTTTTTATCTCACCCACGTCACTTTGTCTGCCGACCTCACTCGGCAACAAAATAAACAGAAAGTAAACAAAAATAAAACAATTCACAGGAGGCAAGCAGTGATCACCCCATGATGTGCACTACATTGTAGGCGCTTTTTGAGAGTGAAAAAATAAGAAGACAAGTTTGACGTGTGATCTGGGCAGTTTGCCCCAGGAAATGTGCCAAGCTCAATAGGGGACAACGGTATGTCCAAAAAAATATTTTTAATTGTGAAAATAGCGCATGTTTGTCTGCTAAATGCCTAAGCTATATGATTTAACTGCAAATGCTTTTGAGGTCTTGTAATGTACAGCCTAAAAAGATTAACGACTTTAAACATATATACTTTGCTGATGGCATATATACTTTGCTGACCTTTTCACAAAACTATTGTACTGTATGATGAAGTATAGGGCTTTAAATTCCCAACAGTTTTTTGAATAATAGCCTGAAAATGTGAATTATGGAGATACAAGGTTTCTGCCCAGTAAGCACATGGTTTAAATCCAGTTCTAGACTAAACTACAGTAGAAAGGTGTACTTAATAGAGCGTACAGTGAGCAGCTGCATCAGGAGACCTGCCCTAATAATAATATATAGTATGCATTGGGAATTACCTCCTAGAGCCATGAGACACTAGCACAGCACGGTGTTATATCAGTTGTACATCATTCCTACTGTCTTCTCTTTCTCACACACATTTAACCCGTTAAAGGTATAGGGTAAGTGATTTCATTTAATTCAAATAATAATAAAATGGGTCTATGTTCTGATAGTACTAGTTACTATAGTGTTTGGTTCATATTTGGACTTCAGCCTTATCCCCCGTGAGGAGAAAGAAAGCAATTTCAGTTGCTCCGCCGAAACTGTTGGGTGACAGGTTTTCCTCCAATCAGGATAAGAGTGGGGCCTTCCTCCAATCATGGTCGAGTAGGGGCGGGCCTTAAGCGCACCAAGGCCTGCTCCCACTTGATCATGATTGGAGGAAGGCCCCCGCCTGTCACCTACATGAACACTGAAAGTGAAACTACCTTTAAGACATGAAAAATACAAAAAAAAAAGTCTTATAAATTCAAATGGTTTTCTGAAAAAAAAAAAAAAAAAAAAAACGTATGTTTCTTTATCTATGGTGCTCAAAGTTTTTATTCCCCTAGGCTAGAATTATATGTATCTATAACCGCGGACCCCCATCTCAAAATATTTTGTTCCAAGGACCAGCCCAGAAACAAAGGTTTGAGTTAAAAATGTTCGCTTCAAAAGAATATTATATTCAAAGATTTGCAGCTTGTATGAGCTTGTATATCTGCTATTTTTGAATAGCCAAAGTATAAAAAAATAATGGTTAAAGTGGTTACGTGACACAGATTCGTATGGAATATATTTTACTTTCAATCACGCTTTAGAAGGCCAATATCAGGCACCAGAAGCAAGGACGAGTATTTTCAATGTGTCTAACATGGTTAAAATGGAGTTTGAAGTAACAATGGGTTCATACTGGAATTGGGTCTGACAAAAAATGAATATCAAATATCTATATAGTGAATCGAGCGACTTCAAAACTGTCTGGGGCGTTCTTTTATGCCTGAATAGACGTTAAAATTACACCCCAAACACGTCTGAAATCGTCTCCATCTTTCTGTTAGATTTCTCTGTAGCGCAAAAAAAGTCAGTTTCTATCGCCAGTCAATCGAAGGTTGCAATTTGAAATGTAGGCATCAGGTTTTCACTGGCCCATAGTCCCTCGCGTGTCCCTGTGCTCAGTGACATAATGGCGATGCAGGTTGACAAGTCAATTGTAAATGAAATTGAACGGTAATGGCATGTGTAGGACGAGTTGCACACAGAGCTGTATCTGAAAGGTGGCTGACCATGCCAGCGTAGTCTTAGGAAAAGCGTCAGACGTGTGTGCGTGAATCTGCATGTGACATATCTGTCTCTTTAAAGGGGCATGTCTGATTGATTGATTGAAGACTTTATTAGAAGTTTGCATAGAAAAAGGAACAGTTTCATGACGGTACTGTTCACTGGTACAAGGTCAACTAAAAGGAGATCCTAGAAAAGACTAAGCTTATTTCCATAGGAAACCATTGAAGTATCTCATATAATATTGAATGACAGTAAGTGACATTTGTTTTGTTGGGACGAGTGTTAAATAGCTCTTGTTCTGACAGTAATCATTGCCATAATTTGAGTCCCGGACCACCAGAATGTTGCACCCATTGGGATGGAAAAGAGACGGATTGATCTCTCAACCAAAACACTTGTTACATAAATGTTAGATTCAGTGCAGACATCCATATCAAATCTATTTTCAAATCCAGCAGCTGTACGCGTCTGTCATTTCACGGCATTGCTGTATCTGAATACAGTATATTAGTGTTGGTGCATCATGTGTTGCACAAACATAGGCATTCACAGGTTAAAAGGGCTATAAAGACTTAAGCCTATTACGTCTATTCTGGGACGAGCAGTCACCAAAAATAGCAGATCCACGATCTGTGTGTGTGTGTGCGCGTCGTATGTGTGTGTGAGAGAGTCCCAGTTATGTAACCTCTTCACAAACATTTCAAATAAGATGTGGGTGCAATAACGGTCATACCGCGGTTGTGTAATCATGCATACCGCGGTGTCGAGATCATTACCGTGATTATTATTTTTAATGTTTTATACATATTTTTTAATTCAAAACAACTTTTTTTGGGGAGATACCGCCATACTGTCGGTAAACAATGATATGTTACCACGATAACAAAAGATCCATACCTCCCCAGTCCTACGTTCAAGGCCGATAAATAAACGCCAGTGTCCTCAGTGGTGGGGACACTCTCCTTAACCCAGACCAGTGTTTCTCAAATGTGGGGTATGTGTACCCCTAGGGGTATGCAGGGGACAGGGGTACTACATGGGGTATGTGAGAAAATGGGAATAAGTAATTTAGTTTTATGGTCAATGATAAAACATTGACAGACTTTTTGTGAACCTGCCCAAATAAAAACTGTTATTGAATAGAAAGCAATGTTTATTTGCCATTACGCTGTTTTGAACATAATTGAATGGGAACTGCACTTATGATGTACATTTTTCTAAGCAAAATGCTGTATTCAGGGAAAGGGTGTACTCTGCTTCAGAATATCAGTATAAGGGGTTACCGCAGCCGAAAAGGTTTGAGAAACACTGACCCAGACGGTTGAGGAGGCTCGGTTGTCGAGCAGAGAGAGCGGACATTGTGCTGTCTGGCCCCCCGACAGTCTCGTTTTCACTTTCACACTGTGTGGCCGTGACAGGATCACATAATAGCACTGCAAGAAACCCAGCTGAAAGGTGTTGGTGACAAGCGACTCCATTCAGCCGTGGAGGTGCGAAAAAACTCTGGTGCTGCAACAAGATCAAACAGAGTTCTGTTCATGTCAGAGGAAAACGCCGGTGCAAGAAGTGTTACAAGCAGCCTTCAACCCGAAGTGCTCAGTGTTCTGTCACAACAGAACAGATGAGGCGTGCGCCGTTAGCACTTTGTTACAGCCCCGTACAGCTGAGAGCTATCCAAGCGCATTACTTATGGTTCCGTGCCGTTCGCTTTTTGGTTCAGCTGCGCTGAGTTTCAGCCATGAGAGGAGGCAGGTAATTGAATAACATGAATCCGAGGAGCACCTGCCGGAATTAAACAAGTTATACTCTTTAAGGGGAGCATGTAAGTGACATTTGTTTTGTTTGCGATGAGTGTTAAATAGCGCCGTGTTCTAATGGTAATCGTTGCCATAATAGAGCAGTGGTTTTCAACCCTTTTCATGTCAAAGTCCATTATTTATTCACAGGGCCGGAGTGGGACATAAATTCGGCCCTGTCATCTTTTGGCCCAGACCGGCCCCACCACAACCAGCGCGAACCGAACATAGAAGATCTAAAAGCCCACAGCGTGTCGAGGCAGCGATGCATTGTGGGCTTGTATCAGCTGTTAAATGTTTGGGTGTGACTCCTGGGCCGCAGTAGCCTGTGATTGGGCTACTAGGCAAATATTCAGATGATAGACAAGCCTAGTGGGCCAATCATGTGTTGTCTCTCTGTTCTGTAGGCCGATGCTACTTAAGGATTGGCCCTCTCCACTTAGTGTCCGCCCAGCCCAAAAATTACTGTAACTATCCTTAAATGGTAGAAAAAAATGCCCACAGGCCCACTTGTATAGTTGGACCACCGGGCATATGCCCGGTATGCCAGATGCCCTGTCCACTCCTATTTATTCAGCAATTGAGCCACGGAACAACTCTCAGACCCCAAACATAGAATGTTTTTTTTTTTTTTCATTGGATACAATTTTGTCCACAATTCCGTACCATGGGAGACAACAGGCAAACATTGATCAAAATACCAATTCTGCTACATTCTCTAATTGTGCAGACTTCTTGAAAACTAAGTAATACAAACGTTTAACAATAATGTAATGAGAGCGTAAAATGAGAGCAAATGGACCCTTACCGGTCCTCTCAAGAGTTAAAGATCTATAGGGTCCATTTGTTTACCAACTCTTCCTTCATTTAGCTGGGGACCACCTGGAACCCCCACAAGGACCACTGGGTGTATCCGGACCACTGGTTGAGAACCACTGCCATAAAGTTGTTTGGTCAGTAACAGGTGTCTCCCTGTCTCGTGGGCTCTTTAGCAAACTGAACACATATTTTCAGGTCGAAATACCAATTCAGGAGGAGAGAGAATATAACGTTGTATACAATATAGAGGATAAACAAAAGAATTTGGAAGTGATGACACAAAGAAATGAACAGACACATTTGGAGCTAGAACACTATAAAATGTAATCTGCTAAATTGGTTCTGGGATGAAATTGTCAACCCACCTGAAACTGTGTTTTCTGTTTGTTAAAGAGCTAGAGAGACGGGGAGTGCTCTACAAATACTCCATACTGTAGCAATGATTAGGCTACTATCACAATATAGAGCTTTAACCACTAAACACTCTTACTTTACCTTTGACTCTGTACTTGTCAAAGGTCTGTACTAAACTAGTGAAAACAGCAGATCTACAAGCACACGCCTCGCATCGTGAGGCGGTGTGCGCTTGTAGATCGTCCGTTTTCACTAGTTTTGTGCGACAGTCTTGTATGATGAAGCAGGGCTTTGCTTTACCAAAAGACATACACATTTGAAACTTGGAGATACAAGGTTTCTGCCCGACAGTGACAATATTTTAGCGATTATGTTGCGAGGAAAACGTTGAGATAATAGCCATTTTGGTTAGAACTGACCGAAAATATGGTTGTAATGATACTAAATATGTTAAAATGATACTAAATATCTATTTAAGTGTCCAAATAAATTCCAAATATTATCAAATTATCTCGCGGCACCCCTGGACTGCCGTCACGGCACCCCAGGGTGCCCGGTCACCCACTTTGAAAACCCCTGGTCAAGGGGTCACAGGGACCCCTTGTTGAAGACTCAACAACAGAGCTCAAAAGAGGTTGAGAACCACTGCTGTAGCATACAGAACATAGTCTGCCTCTCAGAACACGCACACAGGAGGGATGGGATGGGTGGGAGGGATGGGATGGGTGGGAGGGAGGGGTGGGGTGGGGTGGGGTTGTGGGGCTGCCAGGAAGGCGAGCTAGACAAACAGGTAACAGATGGAATTGTCACAGAGAGTGAGGTCACTTTCATTCAAGTCAGGAAACGATGCTGCTGTGGGGGACTGGATAGGGGAGGGGGGGGTGGGGAATGGGGGGCTGTCTCCCTGTGTCTGTCTGTTCTAACTATATCCGTCATGCGGATGAAAATGGCATAATCACCCATGAATATACCTCTGCTGAGACAGAGACAGAGAAAAAGACACAGAGACACAGAGGGGCCTTTTCCACCGGCAATGAACCGGTTTGGGTTCTTTCTCCCGCCTATGGGATGAACCAGAGGTGAGCTTTTCCACCGACCGAGTTTGGTTCCGACTGTAAAAGTTGGTTCACATTCAGTTCGCAAGAACGAACCAAGGTTACAAGAAAGTTGCCATCCCATAGGCGGGAGAAAGAACCTGAACCGGTTCTTTGCCAGTGGAAAAGGCCCCAGAGACAGCTGAGACAGAGAGACAGAGAAATAGAGACACAGAGATAGAGAGACAGAGAAACAGACAGCGAGACAGAAAAACTGGTGCATAGGGTTTAGAGGGAGAGCTTGAGAGAAAGCAATTTCAGAAGAAACTAGAACTGCACTCTGTCGAGGTGCAAACATGGCTCCTTGAGCACAAGTATGGCTATGTATGGCCAGAAATGCTGGTCCCTGATTGTAGTTGGGCTACGGGCTTAAACAAACACAGACACCAACGTACGTACACACAATACGTACATACACACATAAGCAGCCGAACGCCATACTTGCACTCTCTGCTGGCGCACGTAATAAGAAGAGAGGAGCAGAAAGAACGAGAGATATACAGAAAGTATTTTACAGAAGGTTTTTGAAAAAAAAAAGACCTTGGAGACACATGCAGCCAACTGGGGTTATTCAAAGTGACTCTGATGCGTTACAAAAGGGATACAGGGCGACGGGACGTTGTTTGTTTTCCCACAACATCGGCGAGGCATCTGGACGCGATGTGAATGGCTTTTGTCACCGAGTCGATATCAAGCGCACCCTCCCTTTCATCCTCGGGCCATAATGAAAATCAGTGTTCGCCGCCGCCATTGTGTTACTATCAATGTCATTAAAGTGTCATTAGGGGAAACATTCACCCTTGTGCTGAAATCGGATGCTGCTCAATACGGAGTGAGACCTTCTAATTGTACACAGCTGACTGTGTGCTGGGCTACAGCCGCGGTCTTCATCCGACTCCAAAGCAGGGGTGCAAAAAAGTAGGCTACTCAAATGTTTTACTTTATTCTTTATTATTTACAGCAACACTACTAGCCTCCATAAGTCACACCTAACCATGAAAGGAAACCATGCGGTGCATGTAGGAGATGGGCTTATTGAGTTTAAAAAGACATTTAGCCCCTTGCACGCATGCGCCCGACCACTGAAATCAACCTCGCTAAATTGGCAAGAACGATAGAAAAAAGTAAATGAAAACATTTTAACATCTCATATTTTCTTTTCTCTATATGAACCCTTGTTGTAAAAAAAACAATGTTGTCCTCTAAGTAAAAGTATCAATACTGCAGTGTAGAAAATACTCTGTTCGGTATTCAAAATTTGTATTGGTAAAAGTACAAAAGTATTGGTATCAAGAAAGAAAAGTACTCATTATGCAGAATGGCCCGTTTTCAAATGTATAATAAAAATAGCCAATCTACAAGCTCACAATGCATTGTGAGCTTGTAGATCTGCTATTTTCAAATGACTTTATAAGTACTCAAAGCGCTTTACAATGAGGCATTCACTCATACATTGGAAGGTGAAGCGGCGAACAGTCGACGCCAGCGTCCTCACTTCCCACATTCACACACCAATGGTGGCAAGCGAACACCGACCGACTCATTGGGGTTCAGTGTCTTGCCCAAGGACACTTCGACAGTGTGGACTGGAGGAGCCGGGATTTGAACCACCGACCCATGGATCATCGGACGATCCACTCTCCCTCCTGAGCCACAGCCTAATAATAATCAAAATCTTAAAAGTATAATATTTACCTCTGAGTGTGGTGGAGTAGAAGTAAGTGTTGAAAATTGGAAATATACTCAAGTAAAGTACAAATACCAAAAAAAAGGGGGAAAAAAAGAAAAAGAAAAGTACTTATTAGTAAAATGTACTTTCGTTTCCATCACGGCTTGACAGGCATTAAAAAAAAATATCTTGCTCTCCCGTTATATAAGCCAACATCACAAGCATGGTCTGACATGCAGGGGCGTTTGACAGACACAAGCTCAATGCCGGAGCAAATCGTCTGACATTCACCACCAGCAGCGCTATATATCCCATTTAGAACGGGTACACAGTATTGTGTATCGTTATTTTATGCTTTAACTATTGAAAAATAGCAGATATACAAGCTCACAGCGCGGCACCGAGTGCCGCGCTGCGAGCTTGTAGATCTGCTATTTTTGAAAAAACGTGAAAATTCGAATTTTGACCCGATTCTATAAGTGTCTTTTGAATCCTTCTAAGGTTTTTTGAAAAACCCTATGTTTCTATGTCAGCAATCTGGCCAGCCATCGTCAAAGAAAAGGTCCTTTTCACTTAACTGGAGCTCAGTCAGTCTGTACTTGAAAGACTACTATGTCAGTGGTTCTCAAACTTTTTCATGTGAAGGACCCCCAAAATGATATTTATTTGGCTACGGACCCCCATCTCAAAATATTTAGTTCCAGGGACCACCCAGAAGAAAAATTTGAGTTACAAACGTTCGCTTTGAAAATACATAAATACCTATATTCAAAGATTTGCACACATTTTCACGACTTTAAAAAAAATAGCAGATCTACAAGCTCGCAGCGCGGCACTCGGTGCCGCGCTGTGAGCTTGTATATCTGCTATTTTTCACTGGTTAAAGCATTCAATAATTCTAGCCTAAATGGGATATATACTGACTGACTGCTGTTCCAACAGCATCTTGTCAAATCCAAGTGCTGTAAGCAGCTGTAATTTAGCTCTATTGGTGGTTTCAAGTGAAGGCTCCGGAGGACCATCACCGTACCGTCATGATGGAGGGGTTTGTGTACCCCGATGAACCTGCATGGGAGCTGTGTTGTTTAGAGCAGTGGTTCTCAACCTTTTCAGGCCGCGACCCCCAAAATAATCATATTTTAACTGGTGACCCCCCACCCTGACAAGCACTAGAGTTGAGGCATTACATTTTGTATGACACGGTTCTATCTAATATTTGACAATTTGGCCAATGATTAATTTGTCATTTTAGAGGTATTAAAAAGTCCTTAATTGTCACTTTAGAAATGGGCAGATACCCTCTATACACTTACACTTTATGTTGTTTTGTTTACTGTTGAGTGAGAAAACAATGGTGCACATTAGGTTAATCATCTGGGGACCCCCCAAAATAATTTGGGGACCCCCTGGGGGTCCCGACCCACATGTTGAGAACCACTAGTTTAGAGCACTGGTTCCCAAACCTTTAGATTTCAAGGTCTCCCCTTAACTCTGACAGTGTACAAATGGAACCGAAATGGGCCTGTTAGGGTCCATTTGGTTCCATGTATGCTGTTACATGGAGACTTGTATGGGTCCATTTAGAGTTCCTAGAATCCACTTTGAGAACCACTGGGTTAGAGCACTGGTTCCCAAACTTTTATAGCTCAAGTCCCAAAAGACGTTTGCCCGGGACCCAAACAGAAAGTGAAAATGGCCGATCTACAAGCTCACAACGTGTCACTTCGCAGAGCGTTATGAGCTTGTAGATCGTTTCTCAGTCTGTTGTCCAGTGCCCCTTTCTGGAAGTGTCTTACTCAGAGAGACAGGGTCACAGACCAAGAACAACTATGATGGACGTGTCATGTTTGACCTTTGTTGTACAGAATATTATCTATTGGTTTGATCAGAAAGCATTACATCTAACTGTGCAGAGCTGCCAACTGACACATTACCCATTACCCTGCTTAGAAGCACGTGCATGTATTATTTCTCATGGTGTGGAACAGAACCTCAAATCCCCAAATGTTCCGCTTGAATCTATTAATCTATTAACGCTCCCCACGTGCAGAGACAGCAGACATTCATGTTTTTATACAGTGTGTGCTATTCATTCCTACTTCTCAATCTCTGTGTGTATAAAATTAAAACCATCATCAAGGTCAGTCATTGCTACGCCCTTGGCTACGGCTCAGTCCAGAAAACTCTCCAAATGCTCCCGTTTTAAAGTAGGCCAAGTGGTTCGATTTGACTGTATGCGATGATGGCTTTAACAGTATACTGTACTGTATGTCAGGCTTCTTCATACCGACATTATTGACTTATTGACACTATTGATTGTCTAGAGATGGTTGCTGATGGACTGCCTGAGCAAGACAGCAGACCCCAACTTGACCCCTGGAAGTGACACACATACTGTAGAGAGAGAGAGAGAGAGAGAGAGAGAGAGAGAGAGAGAGAGAGAGAGAGAGAGAGAGAGAGAGAGAGAAAGAGAGAGAGAGAGAGAGAGACACAGAGATAGTGAGAGACAGAGAGAGACAAACAGAGATGGGGGAAAGGGAGAGGAATGCAATCTGTCCCCATATGACCAGTGGTGTAAAGTAACTACTGTAAGTAGATTTACTTAAAGGGGTACTGTCACCTAAATGGGTACTGTCACTTTAAAAAGTCATAAAATATGAGTTAATATTTTATGATGTCATTGTGGGAATGCGCAATTATAAGCCAATCAGATTAATTGACTGTACTTAGACTACTTACTGTACTGGTCAGCTGTTGTTGGGGAGCGAGGGGCAGATTACACTGTGACATGAGTTTCAGACTATTTCAGACCGTTTTCAGAGAGGCCACCTGACCTACTGTATCATACTATTATAATTTCAGGTGTGTCAGCGGGACTTTAAGGACTGTACAATTTTGAGTTATTTGTACTCGTTTCCAATTTCCAATACTTTTACTTCTACTCCACGACATCTCGCATCCAAATATTGTACTTTTACTCCAATAACGATTATTTTAAAACTTTAGTTACTAGTTACTTTGCAGATATACATTATAATATTATAAAACACTCATTGACCACTTTAGCCCTATTTTTACCACGATCTACAAGCTCACAACACATATTTTCAAACATTTTGTACTTGTACTTTTGGTACTTTAAGTACATGTTTATACCAATACTTTTATTCAAGTACATTTCAGACTTTCTTGTAAGGCTGCTCCCACACCAAAGTACCTATGAGAGTGGATTCCCCATTCTGCCAATGCATCTCAATGAGAATGGAGCATTTTTTGCAGAAATCCTCTGCTGGCATGAAAACGCTCCATTTGGAATGGAGTCCACCCTCAGTATTTCTATATTGCAGTATTAATACTTTTACATAGGTATGGAATATGAGTACTTTTCCCACCACTGCATAATTATGACCTTCCCCATCGTGGACAAAATGGCCTCCATGTGTGAATATGATCACATTCAGAGCTGTTATCTTCATTCTACCTCTCCTTTTTTCCCTCTCTCTTCCTCAATCATAGTCACCAACGTCAACGCTCTCAGTGGCAGTGGCAGTGTCTATAGGGGGAAATCACAGCCACCACATTCATGAAAACCCATTTGTGAAAATTCTATTTCTACTCGAGACACATTTCAGAGGAACATAGCAATTCCAATCTTTGATGCAAGTTGTGTGACTTGTTTGAATGTGACCTGATGCACCGCCTCGTACACTTGTTATAAACTATGATGCCATTTTCACAGATGGAAACACGCTGTTGGCGTGAATTTCTAGGCGACTTGTGACCTGACTATCTTTGGACTTTGTAATAATCAGAGCTCACATTTCACTAATGAGTGAGAACTAAACATTTAAATCAGCGATTGTGTATAGACAGGATTCCTATTACAGATCCCCAAACCTGTTGTTTTAGGCAGGGGGGTGTTGGCAGCGCCGCCGCTACTATGACGCGCACAGCGCTCTGTGAGTCAGGCATCATGTTGCCAAAAGGCACCAAAAAATGAGAGAAAAGAAAAAAGAAGAGCCAAGCCGATCCATTTGATCTGGGGGCGGGGCAGCAGCACAGTTGCGACGCACTCTGAGTCTGCACTCACTCACAGACAGACACTCACCCAGTGGAGAACGGTCATAGACTGATCTGATCTGATCTGATACATTGCAAGTAAGAATCAAACATTTTTCCACCTCATGTGAATTAACTTATCCCTGCCAAGCTCAACAATTATGGAATATTTCCTAGGCAGAGCAGTTAAACCCAGGGGGGTTGTCGCGAGGGTCGTTGTCGCAAGTTAACAGCCAGTCGCGAGTCATGCACCAAAAGGTCTTGTGGCGGCCCTGGGTGTTGGTTTCTGTTATTTCAACCTCCTCTTGTGAGTTGGCTGGTGAGACGCTATAGCGAAACATATACTTCACCCGCAAGGTATTGTGCAGCACTGAGAACAGCCGACACACAAGCAGCGAGCATCGCGTCACGGATGCAAATGTTCTAAGCTTGGAGGTCTACTATTCTCGGCCTTTCTCTGCAGGTAGAGTTTTTGAAAAATGTAGTGATGTCATCAATATGACCAAATATGGCGACCCACACAGGTCTCCAAATAGGCCTCTATAGCCTGGAGGAGCGGTGCATCTCTGAGATTACACAATCACAACAACAAAACAGAAACAAAATATTTTGGGATCGACTTCCTTGGCCTCCTGGCAGGATGCTAAATAAATGTCAAAAACACAGCCTCCCCGGGTTCCTTCAGCAGAGTGTATTCTGTAGTTTGTTGACATCGGTCTGACATTAGTCTCGCCCAAATGAGGAGTGGAGGACACACACACACACACACACACACACACACACACACACACACACACACACACACACACACACACACACACACACACACACACACACACACACACACACACACACACACACACACACACACACACACACACACACACACACACACACACACATTGTTCTCGCTCTCACTGTGTCTGTAACAGCAGGTTAGAAAGACAGCCTGTTTGAATGGCCTGTGGGTTTAGAGTCTATGGGGGAAACCTTTCAGTTGAGGCAACCAGCTGTCATACTGGCTGCCTACACACGGGTGCGGACACATACACACACACACCCGCAAGTAAACATCAAACAGATTCACCCACCGTCATGACAGAATTTGAAATAAACAAGCACGCACGCACACACACACACACACACACACACACACACACACACACACACACACACACACACACACACACACACACACACACACACACACACACACACACACACACACACACACACACACACACACACACACACACACACCAACATGCAACAGTTGTTACTCCCTTGAGCAGGTCTGGTCAACAACTGTAAACTAAACCCACAAAAGAACAACAACTGCATCCATGATTAAAAAGAGTTAGTGCATCAATGACTAAAAGTTACAAGTGTGCGTGCATGCGTACAGGCATACAGTATATCTATCTATATCAGTGGTTCTCAACCTGTGGTACATGTACCACTGGTGGTACTTGAGCCCCCCTCTGGTGGTACTCAGAGGAACAAGTAGGTCGGGAGTGGCTTATTGTCGGTAACCCGCGGGAGTCTGTCCCCGTCACAATGCGCTAGACCCCTGGGAGATGGACTGCTGAGGTGGAGCGCCACACCTACCATCAGCTCCCAGTACTCGCCGCACGACTTTCCAAGCCGTGCTGCTCATACGCTGAGTTGGCGGTGCCCAGAATCGAACCTATGACCTTGCGGTACAAAGGCGAGAGCTCTACCGACTGAGCTACCCGGGCCACAAAAGAAGAAAAAAAAAAAGACAAGATAAGTGATGTGAAATATTTATATAATGCTACAGGTAGTTCTTCTGACCTAGCAATTGGTTGAAACAGGCTCTCCAGACGTGCTTAAATGAGCATGACAGCACACCTAGCAGTTAATAGAAGTTCACAGACCGTATAGTATGCTAAATATGGCCGATGATGACCCAGTCATCAAATTATTGGTTTAGGAACGCAACAAAAACGTAAACATTCAGGGAATATATCGGCCTCCTGTGTTAACTGTGCATAGCTGAAAAGGATGGGGTACACCTGTATTTAAAAATAAGTTATTATGGTGGTACTTGGAGAGAGATGGTACTTAGTGTAAAAAAAGTTGAGAACCTCTGATCTATATGTACAGTATCTATATGTATCTATACAGTATATATAATATATACATATACAAACAGAGAAGCGGCAACTCGCCCTCGAGGCCTCTCTTCATCCGTCTCTCTCAACCTCATTAGCACAGCACGGTGACAACGAGCTTCACGTGAACATCGCGTGAACTTCCCGCCATCTCCGCATACAGTACATCAACATGTGTACATTGTTCACCATATGCCTCGGGACCATTACGCCTACAGAAGAGAAATAATAATGCTCATTTCACAAGTATTGACTTTACCATCGGCGCCCTCACCAACCACCATTACAATATTAACAACCTTAATTATGCATGTACTATTCACCCAGTCCCTAGTATTATTCTAATTGTCTCCCCTTTGATCTCCATGGTAACTAAGCACCTCCATTAGTGCTTAGGCCCCTCCTCCCCTCGCTCCCTACAATCGCTCCTTGCCCCTCGCTCTAATTTCCCTCATTAGCTCCAAATCAGATATTGAACAAAAGCCATCCATTTTTAATAATGTTTAACTAAGGGTGTCGGTTCGCCAAGACTCTCTACCCCGGCTTTACTCTCTCTCTCTTTCTCTCTTTCTCTCTCTCTTTCGTTCACTCTCATGCTCGCTTTACCCCGTTGTTGCGTCACTTCAATTAGACTCCATAAACAGGCTGCAAAACAACACCCAGGGCTGTGGTTCGGATGGTGAGGATGTACGTGTGTGTGTGTGTGTGTGTGTGTGTGTGTGTGTGTGTGTGTGTGTGTGTGTGTGTGTGTGTGTGTGTGTGTGTGCGCGTGTGTGTGTGTGTGCGTGTGCTTGTGCGCGTGCGCGTGCGTGTGCGTGCGTGTAATGTTCGATACAGTATATGCGCGTGAATCTGCTACAAAGCGGGTTCACGTATTATACGCGAGGGAGAAAACACCTTTACAGATCTATAACTGAGTGTGAACCAATTGGACTCTACAGGTTAATTTGGTTCCGTGTATGCACTCTCAGATATATGGGGGTCATTGAAAAAATAAAACGTCAGAGAAACTTTAGGAGTGCTGGTGAACTCCTAATGTGCCATAGTATCATGGTAAATCAGTGTCATAGGCCTATATATACAGAGGAAAACCATGGAGACTGGCATTCAGTAATTCAATGTAAAAAAAAAAAACGAAAAAAGAAATCTCTCCATTTGCCACGGCCAGCTGTTGTCCGATGACCTCTGATACCACCGCTTTAGGCCGCCGCCGCCGCCCGCACCTGGCACGGCGGCAGGTGACAGGACGCGCCCGCTAACGAGCCTCACGCCGCAGACCTGCCAACGGCCACGCTGATTGGGCTGCATGTGGCCAAGTCAATAAAACCCAAGGCAGGGGAGGGGGCAGAGGGAGAGCCACACACACACTTTTATCAGCCTCTACGCAGCCTTCATCCTCACCGGCAGTCAATAGCTGAAAGAGACTAATCTATAACCACGGCAGCAGCAGCAGCAGCAGCAGGGGTGAGGGTGGTGGGGGGTGGGTGGAAGTGGGAGTGGGGGTGGGGGGTCCATGATGAAGCACGGAGAGCCCATGCGGGCCCCGTCACGCGGCAACATCTGCCGCGCCGCCAGCGAACACTCGTCTTCGCGTGTCGCGAGGAACGCGGACCGTAGAGACACGCGACGGATGATGCAAAGCTCGGTGTGCTGTGCGCGCTTGTGCACGTGCGCATCAGGCACGTGCACACACAGACATCAAAGGGGGCTTGAGCCCCTGCTATTTTATCGGTCTGTAAAAAAGTACCCTCTCCAGACCATGAAGGCAGTTTTCACTATGGTGAAAGAAATGTGTTCCCCCCTTTCCATGCCATAACCTGAAGGCAACATTCAAGAGAATTGCCTTGTCCAAACTCTCCTGAACTTGAACGCAGCATCTTATGTTGAAAGAATCGCCCTCTCTGTGTAGAAATCCATGCCGTTACGCCACATCCCCAGTATTGACTTGATTAGGCTTAGTTCAGTGTGGTATTAAGCACCGAAAATAGCGGACCTCCAAGCTTGGAGGTCTGCTATTTTTGATATTTTCACCAAAAGGCCCTTTTAGAGATGTCAGCCCCTGCCTCTCTAACATTCTCTGCACGTCCCTGCGTGCGTGCGGTAGACAGGTTAGACAAGCTGCCCGTGCGTCAGGGCCATGGCTGACTAATGTCCACCTCTCAGCTTTGCGGGGAGGGAAATATACCATAGGATGGTGGCTGGTTCCTCTCCTGGGACCAGGGGGGGGGGGGGGGGGTCCTATATGGATGTATGTGACAGCACATACACGCATGTGCACGTGCATGCACACACAAACACACACACTCGAGTGAAAGCGGAGATAAACACAGCAGTATGTAGGATCATAAACACATAAACACGCAATAAACACGCATGTGCACGTATATACCGTGTGGAATGTCGATTGGACACGCACAGTCAACCCCATCACCCCGACACACACACACACTTGACGCACGCACGCACGCACGCACACACACACACACACACACCCCTTCTGTTTCCTTTTCTCATTACCATGGCAACGCCCTAGGATGAGATGAATGAAGGTTGAGCAGTTTATTGGCTGACTTCTGTCATTGTGGGCGTGTCTATCTCTTTATGGATTTAAGTGCCATCATGGATCGTGTTGCTGCAATGTAGACATTCGCTGTTACAAGTACATTTCCAGCATTCAAAAATGTACTTGGTATTGGTATTCAAAATGTACTTAAAGTACCAAAAGTAGAAAGCACTCATTATGCAGAATGTACCCATTTCACACGTTTTCAACTGCTCTAAAATGTAATAAAAATCCTTTGAAAATAGCAGATCTACAGACAGTATAAGCTCACAATGCGTCTCATCGTGACGCATTGTGAGCTTGTAGATCTGCTGTCTTCAAAAGGCCAACATGTATACGGGGCTGACATGAATGTAATAATAATCAAAATCTAAATAAGTGTAGTAACTAAAAGTACTGATAAAAACATCAGAATACTCCAGTAACGTAAAAAAAAAACACCACAAAATGGTACGTAAAGTACCGTATTTACTTGAGTAAACGTACTTTGGTTATTTATTTTCCTTGGATCACGGTGCCCTTGTGCGGCGCACGCGTGCCCAGCGTGAGCGCTGTGTTTGTGCGTGTCTGTGTGAAACATAGTGTGCTGCCTAGCCGTGATGGATGTCCCTCTTTGTAGCACAGGTTAGAAGCCATCCTTGATGGGATGGGCCAACTGTTCATCACTATCGCTTCAAGACCGGGAACGCATCTGGATTTTTTTTGTAAAGTATTTTTGACAATGACTGGCCAGATTGCTGACATAGAGACATACAGTAGGTTTTTCAAAAAATCTTAGAAGGATTCAAAAGACACTTATAGAATCGGGTCAAAATTCAAATTTTCACGATTTTTCAAAAATAGCAGATCTACAAGCTCGCAGCGCGGCACTCGGTGCCGCGCTGTGAGCTTGTATATCTGCTATTTTTCAATAGTTAAAGCATAAAATAATGATACGCAATAATATGTACCCGTTATGAATGGGTTAAAAGCAATATCGCTTGATTGCAGGGGCAAAGTATTTTTTATTTAATTTTCCTTTTCTTTTTCTTCTTCATGACTGTTTTCCCCCACTTTTGTTATTGATGATATCCTATGCAAAGTATTGTGTTCTATTCGTCTGACTTTCAATGTTATGTGAGATACATAAAGTGGTTCCTGTGTAAGCCAAAAAGCGTAATAGGATCTCCTTTTAGTTGACTGTGTACCAGTGATTTGTACTGTCATAAAATTGTACTTTTTCCTATGCAACCTTCTAATAAATTCTTCAATCAATCAATCAATCACGTTAGGCTTTAACTGCTTTAACCATTATTGTATTCTTTAGCTAAGTGCAGCTCAGTGGTTCTCAAACTTTTTCATGTCAAGGACCCCCAAAACGACATGCATTTGGCCGTGAACCCCCATCTCAAAATACCCCCCACCCGCAGAAGCAGAGATTTGAGTTACAAAAGTTTACTTTGAAAAAGAAATATTCAAAGATTTGCAAAAATGTTCAAGATCTCAAACTTTTTCATGTCAAGGACCACCATGACGACATGTATTTGGCCCACGGATCTTCATCTCAAATGTGTTGTTCTGGGGACCCCCCCAGAAGCAGAGATTTGAGTTACACAAGTTTGCTTTGAAAAACATATATTAAAAAGATTATTCAAAAATAGCAGATCTACAAGCTTGCTGTGAGCTTGTATATCTGCTATTTTTCATTAGCTAACGTAAAAAATTATTCCAGGTCTTACTGGGCTATACCAGCCCCCCCTCCCGCCCAACCACCACCTCTCTCCCCCACCCTCCCCCACCACCTCGCCTCCATCCATTTTCCCCCCCACCCTTCCCCATTCCCCGGCTCGGCACATGACGAATTGGCCCGACACAGAAACGCATTCTCCAATACCTGAACGCTTTTTCTCCCCCTCTCAACACACTTTTCTTCTTCACCCTTTTCATCTGATTGCTTCTATTTTTTTCTCTCTCTCTCTCTCTCTCTTGTCGTCGCCATCTTTTATTTTTCCTTTTTTTTCCCTCTTCTGCTGTCTTTGCAATCCATCTCTCATGGAAAGGGCTGGTGTTTTAATGAAACTCCAATGTTTTGTTTTTTGGTTTTTTTGGGGGGAGTGGTGTTCAATCTATACAAAGGGATGAGTCAGGCCTTAAAGAGGTGGTGCCATGATTTCCCCCCCTCTAAAACATGATTATCAGGTATTATGATTATACTAGGAGGAAGATTTTTTCCAACAAAGTATACAGAAAGAGTTAAAATTGGGTTTTTATGTGGCCACACCCCCAGTTCATTAAGTATGGATGTCATGGTGGGTGGTGACCCAGCTGAAGTTAGCCACACCCCACAGTGTTGGGTGAAGGGGAGGAGTTGATTCTGTGATGTAAAAATATCTGTGTTATTTAACTGACACTTTTGACCACAAGGTGGCAGCCTCCAAGAGAAAACAAACAAATACCAAGAGAATACATAATTGCTCATAAGAACCACACCAGGGGGTCCAATGATGTACTTTCAACCTCCTAGACACATGAAAAACAGAAAAAGTACAAAACTATGGCACCACCTCTTTAAGGAGCTTAACCTTCTTCTACAGTCGAGGCCAAGAGCGCCTCGGCCAAAAACAGAGTTAGCCTATGTGGTCAAGATTAGGGATGGAGCCCTGAACAAGGGTAGCTCGATAACCTGATAACAGATTTATTGAGTACCTGGTATCAATAAGCTTTGGGCTTATCAAGCTTGTTATCGATTATAGCGGCCCATGATGTAATGTTTAAACAATCAAGACAAGAGGCGATCAAGAAATTATTACAGTACTATCCGTAATATAAAGCCATTTAAAACTTAATGCACACTAATGAATGATTGTTTTAATGATATTTAGGGATATTTGTTACTTTTGTCAATTGTCATCTTCATAGATGGTGATCAGTTGCAACAACTGGCCAATAAAAAAAGATACCAGTTATTTTCTGAGTTTGTCGTCTAATCTTTCCACAAAATATTAGAAAACGCTCGATAAAAGCCTGGCTCAATAAACAGGATCGATAAGGTGCTCATTATCAATAATAATAACAAGCGAGGTCATGCCAATTCTTTGCCATCTGGCCAGTGATGTATATCGGACCAGTTACCCATATATGGAGACCCCTGGTACCCATATATGGAGATCCATGTATATGGAGATTATGCTCTGAGACCCCAAACATGCTTATACTCAGTTATTTGTTATGTGAAAGTCCTATGACGTCTATGACATCTGATACAATCCCTTTTATGCCCATACATGGAGATCCCTGTCTGTAGAACAGCCAAACAGATATGGGCTCTCTTGACCACCTGTTTGGGTCATATATGGATTCTGTCAGTGTGGTATGTGGACCCGATGTGGCCTCCATATATGGGCATTCTCCCATATGAAATCCTGTTAGATATGGGCTTAATATTGATGACATCAGGGATCTCCATATACAGTAAGGGCATAAAAGGGATTCTGTTAGTGTGGTTCCCCATACATCTCAGTGATGTCAGAGAGTGATGTCAGATGGTCAAACCCAGCGTTACACGGAGACGTGACACGGAGACAAGATGTGACCGTTTTCATACTAAACTGCGACCTACTGTTGCAATGAAACAACCCTTACGTTCAGTACTCAATGTTTACAAAAGCTGTAGTGTCACACACCATCGGGCGTGACACTAGGCATAGGAACAAGCCTGGATGCATATCAATGGTCTGCTCCGTGCTCCGTGGTAAGCGACGTGCGTGCGACGCCATTAAATTAGCGCGCCCCCCAAACAGTAAATCACCAATGCAACACTGTTTACTGCAAACTGCTAGCAAAAACACCATGGCATGTACACAGTCTATGTCCTTCCCCCATGGCAGACGAGTGATTATGGATCCCACTGGGAAAGATGGATAACTACGCCCCGGACTCATATTTGAAGCTTGTGATTGGCTGAACCGGATGTAGGGAGCGGTCCATTGTAGTCACTTGGACCGTGGCAGAGGTGCACCAAAACCTAAACCTATCCTTAAACCTAACTAACTCTAACCCTAACCCTAACCCTAACCTTAACCTCAGTAAACCTAACGCTGGTGAATGCTAACCTGGTGAAATGCTAACCTGCCGACGCTGGTGAAAACGAGCGCTATACCATTTCCATCCATCTTCTCCAGTGGGATCCATAATCAGGCATGGCAGAAGCTCCCTAGCCTCTTCTATCTGCCTCTGCCACTTTTCTACCCGGCGACATGTGGAGTGAAACGCATTATGCCTCAAACATCTCACCCAGTCATTACCACTGAGGCTCTCGCTCCACGTCTTCAACTTTTCACAGCTAGTGGATGAGGAGAAAGGGAAAAAAATACCTCCAAATTACAGCCTGTCAGAGCTTAAGAAAACGTCTGCTCGGGAAGAAGACGGGGGGACGTCAGCGGGGCCCCCCCTAATGGGGTTGACTTGATAAATGCAGTAATTCATCATCTATTTCGCTGGCACGGCGCCGGGCGAGACAAATTCGCCGCTCTGCCATCGGGAGGGGGGTGGGGGGGAATACTGTCTTTGATGATTAATTTGAATAAACACGTCTATATCAACATTAACACTGATTGCTGATTAGTTTCATATCCGTCCTGTCCTGATACCGATTCATTCTCTCTTTCCTCTCCCTCATCATTCTCTCCATCGTCCCCCCTCCCTCTCTCTCTCTCTCTCTCTATGGCTGAGGCGGAGGGTTTCGCAGCCTCTCTCCGATCAGGTGTGTGGCAAAACGAGCGGGGACATGTCAAGAGCGTTGGTTAGCATCTAGGTGCTAACAGGTCCGTCTGGCGAGCATTGTTAGCGGCCGGCTGAGTGGAAATAATAAGGCTATAGGCTAATTCCGCCCAGGCTGGAGAGAAGTCTTGCGTATACAGCATAGCCAGGGGCATCACAAGGGAGGAAAAGTGGGACTGAGTTACTAGGGTCCAAGGTGGAGGGGCCTTAATTATTTTATACTTTAGCTATTGACAATGACAAATAGCAGATATACAAGCTCACAGCGTGGCACTGAGTGCAAGCTTGTAGATCACCAAGTATAATCATAATATCTGATGTTTATTGTCATACCTCCAGACAAGGTCCCCCTATGGGATAACAGCGCCATCTGGCGATGCAACAGAGTAAAACTCATAAGCTCCCGTACGAGAAATGTCATTTGTCGGAAGGGCTGTCAATCACAAACGAGGGCACCGCCCCCGAGTGTATATAAGCCCTGTGGGCTATCATAACTTCCTCTTCCGCACCTCTGCTTACCTGCAACTAGAGTGTCGCGAACTCAGCCATATAAGTATTAATTCTGTAAAGTTTAGCCTAAAGCGACGGCTAGGAAGTCGGCCACTGGCCTTTATAGATTATCTCCCGTACGTTTTCTACTTCTATATTCTTCCTACAGTTCGGTCTTTTCTTCACTTTCGCCTTGAGTCTTTTACTTCTCTGTACGTTCTGCCACGTGTTTCCCTGCCCTAGCTTAGCTTCGCTTAGCTTCGGTTAGCTCACGATGGCGGCTCGTCGGCCCACAGTTAGCAGCCTGCTAGCCAGGGTACCGAAGAAGTGCGGCCTTCCCAGCTGCAAAGGCCTCATCGCCAATGAAGATACACATCCGTTCTGCATTGTCTGCATGGGGGTAGGACACGCCTTGGCCTCTCTGTCCCCTCCGGCCCCGGCCACGGGGGTGAACTGTACTGACTGCCTCCAGTATGATGTTCCAGCCCTCGAGGCCCGCTGTGAGATCGCTGGCGCTGGTTACGGCCTTCACACCACGGTCTCCGCCGGATCCCTCCCAGACACCTCTCCTCGTGTGCCGGACAGCGCTGTACGCCACAGCGCTGCTTCTCGCCACGTGGTTAGGCCTCCAGCGGCCTCGCCCTCAGCTAGCTTCGGTAGCCCCGATGCTAGCGGGTCTGCTGCCCCTGCTATCCCTGCTGTTTCTCCGACGGGCTCGACTGGTGCCGTGCCCAAGAAGAGAACATGCAAGACCGCCCACGTTGCTCCACCGCCAGCTGCAACCTGGACCGTCCCCCCCAAAGAATTCCACCCTCTAGTCGTCGGTGACATTCCTCTCTCCTTCTCCGTCCCCCAGCTACGGGCTATGCGGCCACCTAGCCCCGTCTCCTGGCATGCTAGCGACGGAGACGAACCGGAGCAAGAGGACTACGACATGGATGAGGTGGACACGGAGGGTGAGTACTCGGAGGAAGACGAGTCCACGTTCCCCTCCGGACAGGGCGGAGGCGCGGCCAGGGTGGTTCCTCATGCCGAGGCTTCCACCTCCGCCGCGTCCTCCCAAGCCCCTTCTGCCTCTCTCCCCCCTTCCATGCCGGCTGGGGCGAGAGGGGCAGCGGCACAAGACCCAGACTCCATCCCCATGGACGAGCTCTCGGTGCTGGAACGTGCTACCATCCGTTGTGGCCTGGAGCTGCCGCTCGGAGACGCGCCACTCGGACCACGGGCTAGAGTTCCCCTCCTTGGCCAGGATGTGGAAGCCTCTCCCCCGCTTCGAATGGAAAAGCTCCCACTGGTCCCAGGCTTTGCAGAGGCCCTGCATTCAACCTGGACTACACACAAGGACCCCCCCAAGCTCCCCTTCTTGGTCGACTGCCGCGACGCAGAGAAGGCGGGAATCCCCTTGTGTCCTCCCATGGACAAACTGATGGCGCAGTCCCTCGTCGGGAGCATTAAGCCAGGTCATGAGCGGACCGGTCCTGGAGGCCGCAATCCCTTCAACTTGTCCGTGGGGAAGAAGCCTCCTGGGTTTGCCATCCCCTATGACGACAAGCAGTCTTCCAGGGTTAGGAACTCTTACAGAGCCTCCGCGCTGGCAGCCAGGACGATGAACGCCACCCAGCTGCTGCTTTTCTCCACCAGGCGCCTCCTTAGCGAGATGCGGGAGGTGCCTGACGAGATGGTGGAGGAAATGGACAAGTCGCTGCGCATGCTGATGGACCTGAATGTCCACGCCATCGAGTGGCTTGGACACGGCATGGATTACTGCATCCAGGCGGAACGTGCCAGGTGGCTTGAAAAGGTAAAGTGTCCTGGCAGTTCCGGAGAGGAGACCGAGAAGGTCCTGCAAGACCTCCCCGGCCACCCTACCTCCCTCATGGGCGGTGGACTGGAGCTTCTCCGCCAGGAGGTGGCGGATAAGAAGATTACTCTGGAACTCCTGGAGGCCACGACGGACCCCCAGGTACCCAGAAAGGAAAAGAGACAGGGACGGAGCAAGGCCCCTGGTCAGGCTGACAGGGGGCGCTCTTCCTCCAAGCAGGGGAAACAGAACAATCCCCCTAGGACCCCCTCTTCTTCCTCCGCGGGACCCCCTCGCACTGCAGCGGGGGCTCAGGCCCGCTCCCAATCCCGCCACCCTCCCAGGCACGGGATACCGGCCAGCTCCCACAAAGCCCGTGGGAAGCCGCCGCGAAAGTGACACTGGACTCTGGCGGGGTCCCCCTGAAAATTCAGGGGACCCCCCCTTGCAAGCGCAGACGTTTGGACAATATGAACAATTTTTCTTATGCCAAGAAAGTAATGTTTTTTCCTCCTCTGTGCTCTCCTCCAGTGCCTGTATTAAAAAGTGTGTTGATAAAACAATGCCTGTTTATTTCAAACCCACCTGCTTTAGTACAGACGACCCCATTTTGCATGAATTTAGCCAGTGTAGAGAAGTCCAGGCTGGAATTTCTTTCCACTCAGAAAATATCGCTTCCTCCAGTCACGCAGACAGGTTACAAGCAGAATATTTCTCTTTGCAAAATGTTCCCAGACAAGCTAATTCCTATTCACAATGGTATGGTTTCACTAGTGTGCAATACCCCTCTGTCTCCACCGAGCGGCACTGTTATGCCGACTCTAGTTCAGGACAGGAGTTTGGTCTTAGCGTCAGGGAAGAAGCCAACACATATCACCCAGGGTCGGCCTCGTCTTCCCGTAAGGAAGCATATAAAGGCCTTAGCACAGGTTGTAAACGTAAATACAATTCCCCGAGCCGGGGATTATGTTACTTATGCGATGAACCCTGTCCCCCGGGCTCCACGTTATGTGCCGCCTGTATTTTTAACAAGCGAGGCTTCTTGGAGGTCACGTGTCCGTCTCCCACCGGATACGGAAATAAGCGTACCGGAAACGGAAACGCTCTTTCCGCCGGTGTCTCCGCGCCTTCCGGCCCGGCGTCTGGCGGATACGGATACGTGCCCGGATACGGAACCTCTCGGTCCCATCCTTCCTCTCCCTCCCGGCCCAGTAGTCCCGCTCAGGCGGTACAACCCCAAGGCTTCTCCGTTGCTCAGCAACACGTTAGCACAGTGTGCAGAGCAATGGAAGCGTTGCAATCCGAATCACTGGGTGTTTTGGACGGTGACACGGGGCTACAGACTACAGTTCGCGGAAATACCCTCCCTATCCAGCAAGGTTATTTACACTCGAGCCCGCGGCTTGAAAGCGGATGCCTTGAGGGAGGAGATAGACTCACTATTGCGCAAAGGCGCTATAGTGGAGTTATCACGCGACCAGAGCCGTTTAGGCTTCTGGAGCCGTTATTTTCTGGTTCAGAAAAAAGGAGGGGGGCTGCGTCCGATTATGGACTTACGTGCTCTGAACAAGCACTTGAAAAAGTTCAAATTCAGGATGCTGACGTCAGAGTCACTGATGAAATCAGTGAGACAGGGGGATTTCCACTGTTCAGTGGATCTGAGGGACGCTTATCAGCACATCCTCATTTATCCCCCACACAGGAAGTTCCTGCGGTTCGCCTTCGAGGGGCGCCTGTACGAGTACACGGTCCTCCCTTTCGGTCTTTCCCTGAGCCCTCGGGTTTTCGTGAAAGTGACCGAGGCAGCCATTGCTCCACTGAGGCATCAGGGAGTCAGGCTGGCGAACTACATAGACGATTGGATGATTTCCGCCGCCTCCTGCTCAGAAGCGGCGCGCCATACCAATCTGGTGTTGTCACACCTGAAGGCCTTGGGTTTCAACGTCAATTTTGGCAAAAGCATGTTGTCACCCTCCCAGCAGATTTCCTTTATAGGAATATCTCTGGACTCGGCCACCATGTCCGCTCGCCTCTCCCCGGAGAGGGTGGACAGGTTTCTGACTTGTCTCGGCTCCTTCCGACTGAACCAGGTGGTCAGGTACAAGGAGTGCATGAAGTTGACTGGGCTGATGGCGTCAGCGGTGCAACTTCTGCGTCTGGGCAGGTTTCATATGAGACCTTTCCAGCGGTGGTCACTGGCGCTCAGGATTCCTTCCCTGCAAGGGTACAGGAAGGTGACAGTCAGCCAGGTCTGCATGGACGCTCTGGTCCCATGGAGGGACCAGGCGTTGTTGACGAGTGGGGTCTCCATGGGCGAAGTGGTGTCACGCAAGGTGATCACCACAGACGCCAGCCGCTCGGGGTGGGGCGCCACCCACGAGGGGCGCTCAGCCAGGGGCCTTTGGACCCAGGCCATGTTGGAGTACCACATCAACTATCTGGAGTTAATGGCGATCTACTTGGTGCTCAAGCATTTCGAACCATTTCTCCGGGGTTGCCATGTCCTGGTCAGGACGGACAACACGGCGGCCCTGTATTATCTCAACAAACAGGGCGGCCTCTCCTCGCGTACGCTGGATCAGCTGGCGCGCGAGATGACCCTCTGGTGCTTGCCTCGTCTGAGGTCCATCAGAGCCTCCCATGTTCCGGGCCTTCAGAACGGCGGCGCCGATCTGTTGTCCAGGGGGGAGCCTCGTTACGAGGATTGGTCTCTCCACCCTGCGGTGGTGAGGCAGATTTTCTCCAGGTTCGGTCAACCTCGAGTCGATCTCTTTGCCTCCCAGGAGAACGCGAAGTGTCCCCTTTACTTCTCAGTGAGGGGACCTTCTCCTCTGGGGACGGACGCGTTTGCTTACGAATGGCCACAAGGTCTTCTCTACGTGTTTCCACCCCTGGAACTGATCCTTCCCACTCTGGAGAGGATCAGATGTTCCAACCAGGAGGTTCTTCTGGTGACACCATCCAGGGGAGTGTGGAGGTCTCTGATCACCCCACTGCTCTCTCGACCCCCTTGGCGGCTTCCCTTGCACAGGGATCTGCTGCGCCAGGCAGGGGACGAGATCTTCCATCCAGACCCACGGGGCCTAGACCTGTGGGTTTGGCCCGTGAGAGGGAGAACCTGCTCGCAGCAGGCTTCTCACCGACGGTTGTAGCCACTATTCAGAGTGCTAGAGCCCCCTCTACTAGGGCTGTGTATGATGGAAGGTGGAATGCCTTTTTGGACTGGTGTGAGCTACAGGAGCCACCTGTGGTGGCTCATTTAGCTTCGGCCCAGAGGGTGTTAGATTTCCTGCAGGACCGCCTGGACCTTGGTCTGTCGTTCTCTACACTGAGGGGTTATTTTGGCGGCTATTGATGCCTGCCACCTGGGGGTGGCAGGTAAAGGCCTTTCTAAAATCCCTGAGGTGGTCCAGTTCATGCATGGTGTTGACCATTTGAGACCTGTGACCAGAGCCTTGTTTCCTGTGTGGGATCTACAAGTGGTTCTTGAGGGCCTTTGCAAGGCACCCTTTGAACCGATTGGGAGGACCTCTTTGAAACATTTAAGTTTCAAAACAGCTCTTTTGCTTGCCTTGTCTACGGCTAAGCGTGTGAGCGACCTTCATGCGCTCTCTGTGAGCCCTGATTGTATGAGGTTTCTCAATAATGACTCCAGGGTTCTTCTTAAACCTCATTTGAGTTTTATTCCTAAGAACCGTGTGGTCCCGAAGGAACCTGTTGTTTTGACGGCTTTCCATCCTCCTCCATTTGCATCGGAGGAGGATAGGCGTCTTCATTGTCTTTGTCCAGTTAGGGCCCTGAAGGCCTACTGTGATAGGACGGTGGACAGCAGGTCTACTTCTCAGCTTTTCGTGGTCATGAATGCCCGTCAACGAAAAGCCGTGTCCAAACCCACTCTGTCGAGATGGCTTGTGGATGCAATTAGGTTGGCTTACACCCGGTCTGGGTCTGAAGTGCCGGAAGCACTTAAGGCCCACAGTACTAGGGGTGTGTCTACCTCTTGGGCTTTGTCCAAAGGTGTCTCCATTGAGGAGATTTGTGCAGCGGCGAATTGGTCTTCGCCGTCCACCTTTGCGACCTACTATCACCTGGACGTTGCGCCTTCTGCTATGGCGCATACGGTTCTGGGTGCTGCTGTCCTTCCTACTATGTAGTGGGGCGGCTCTCTCCCCTTCCTGAGACAGCATGCTACTGTCTCTAGGATACATGGGGGGGGACCCTGAGTTTTCCCTTATATTACTGCAGTTTTATAAGGCGGACCTGTGTCTGCCCTTAGTGCATAAGGCAGGCCTCGGTCTGTCAGGGTCTTTTTCTGTCTGAACACGCCCAGGCCCTGTGGGTCTGGGTCGGATCAGTCCTGAAAGGGGTCACGTCGGTTGACGGGACCTCCTTCCGGGTGTGGTCGGTGTGCACGACAGTCTTGTCGGTTCATGGCTTCTCGGGGAGTGTATGAGTCCCATAGGGGGACCTTGTCTGGAGGTATGACAATAAACGTATAGGTTCCGGACGGAACCATGTTTATTTAATACCGGAGGACAAGGTCCCCCGAATAAAGCCCCTCGGTTCGCTAGTTGCGGGCGCAGAGGTGCGGCTTTAGAGGAAGTTATGATAGCCCACAGGGCTTATATACACTCGGGGGCGGTGCCCTCGTTTGTGATTGACAGCCCTTCCGACAAATGACATTTCTCGTACGGGAGGTTATGAGTTTTACTCTGTTGCATCGCCAGATGGCGCTGTTATCCCATAGGGGGACCTTGTCCTCCGGTATTAAATAAACATGGTTCCGTCCGGAACCTATACGATTATGTTGTAGAGCAGGGGTTTTCAAAGTGGGTGACGGGGCACCCTGGGGTGCCGTGACAGCAGCCCAGGGGTGCCTCGAGATAATTTGATAATATTTGGAATTTATTTGGACACTTAAAATATATATTTCGTATAATTTTAAACTTGAAATACGTTATTTTCAGTCAGTTCTAACCAAAATGTCTATTATCTCAACGTTTTCCTTGCAACATAATTGCTAAAATATGCTATAAATATAAGGTGCTGAGAGTGAAAATTATGAATATAATGTAGGAAGGGGTGCCTCGGATGAAAGATACATTTCTAGGGGTGCCATGAGCCCAAAAAGTTTGGGAACCCCTGTTGTAGAGGGTGAAAAAATCACAGCACGATGTCTTTAAGTTGTCTGTCCTTAATACCCCCCCCCCCCCCACCACCACCACCACCACCACCACCACCACCACCATGCAACTAAGCATAAATCAAACTCACAATACGATACCTGCCATTGTAAGCACAGACGACTGGAGTCGTCTATGCGAAAAGTGTGGGGGAAAAAAAAGAATCTCTCTCCCGCCGATCGTATTTTCGTGCCACTCGACAAACACATTGGGACGTTATTGAGTAAGTTGCCCCGGAGCCAATAAACGTTACGGCGGCACGTTATTAAAAGCAATATCGCTTGATTGCAGGGGCAAGGCTCGGAAATACACGACGCCCCGGGAGGTCGTCATAAAAGCTCTAATTCACTCCTCCCAATGAAATGTCCGGGGCAGGTTGGTAAACTGCGCTGAGTGATGGTGGCATCTGCGCCGTAAAAGCCAACAGGGCTGAAAATGTCCGCACCGAGAATATTGCCTTTTACTACGGCAGTCTGAGCCACCCAGCGACTCTAGAGGGACCGGGGCTTATCGACAAACAGACAAATCAAAGAAGTGAACTACAAAAGCAGACATAAACCTGGTTTAGTATGTACGTATGTACGCAGGGGCGTCACAAGGGGGGGGGGGGGGGGGAGTGGGACTGAGTTACTAGGGCCCAAGGTGGAGGGGCCTTAATTATATTGAAAAAATAGCAGAAATACAAGCTCACAGCTCGGCACCGAGCGGCACCAAGCTTATAGATCTGCTATTTTTGAAAAGTCGTGAAAATGTGTGCAAGTCTTTCAATATATGTATTTTTAAGCGAACATTTGTAACTCAAATTTTGCTTCTGGCAGGGTCCCTGGAACTAAATATTTTGAGATGGGAAACATCCTAGAAGGATTTGAAATATTCAACGACTTGCACAAATTTTCAAGATTTTTCAAAAATAGCAGATCTACAAGCTCGCACTTGGTGCTGTGCTGTGAGCTTGTATATCTGCTATTTTTTAATAGTTAAAGCACAAAATAATGCTTTCCCAGTCTAAATGGGTTAAACCCCCTCCCCCTATGAAGAACATTCATGGGGGCCCCGCAGTGAATCCTTGTACTCAGGGCCCAGAATTTACGACACCCCTGTATGTACGTGCGTGCTCGCACGCACACACGCTCTCTCTCTCTCTCGGCTGTCAGTATTGTGTGTGTGTGTGTGTGTGTGACAGAGCAAGGACATAAAACTCGACTTTATTCACTCAAGCAAAAAACTAAAATCATCAGTGCTGTGCATTCTGGAGTCGGGCCTGTTAGAAGGCGGTTTTCATCTCACGATGGAACAATGATTACATCTCAGCCTTGAGCATCCTTAATGGTATATTCCTCCAGCTTCTACTTCTAAGAATTATGTGCACTCTCAGAAACCGTAGACAGAGGAATAATATCAAATAATTACCTCAATTAAGCATTTTATACCTGTGTGCCAGAGTTCTATATCAAAGCATAGAACGGAATTAAACAAGACACAGAGAATATTCACAAGCACCACTGCATAAGGCACCCCACTCGCCCATTCATCCAACACAGCGGCGTAGCCACGGGTGGGCCTGACCAGGCCTAGGCCCACCCATTTCGTTTTTGTGCCCACCCAAAAATAGCTAAAACATTTGCGGCGCGGTGCGGCGCGGCGATGCGCAGTGCGGCGTGGGCCGTGGCGCGGCGCGGCGTGGCTACCTCGGAAGCAAAGAAAGACACCACAGTTTGATTTGATCATAGCTTAGTCAATGATGAAGTGATATCTAAAATTAAAACGTCTCCATTTTGCTAGGGAAGTCCACTTCCATGACAAATGACTGTATTATGTCCCTGTAAATATTTAAATGTTCGCTATTTTAAAATAGCCGATGTACAAGCTCACATCTGTGCCCACCCACATTGTGCCGGGCCTGGTCAGTTGGTAAATCCTGGCTACGCCGCTGATCCAACACAAAATACAATTTCTACCACTTTTTGTGGTCACATGTTCAAATACTGGATTCTGATTGGCTTAAAACCATGGTAAATCAGTCAACAACCTTGAGTTGGCTCATGGACCCCGCCCACTGAAACAATTAATGATTGTAACTAAAGATCCTTGCAAGTTACAACTGTGTTATCTTTCATTTATATGGTAAAAGTGGTAGAAAAGCAATTTACCATTCGAGGTCGTGGGTTGTTGGCTGATTTACCACTGTTTCAGGGTTGTTTGGCACTCGACCCGTTAGGGTCCATTTGGTTCCATGTGTACACTGTCAAAGTCACAGACTTGTAAGAGTCAATTTAGACCCCAATAAAGGAACCATAGAGTCGCTGAAATGCACTTTGAGAACCTGACTGATATAGTGCATTGCTAAAAGTCTGCTTTCAAATGTACTGCTATCACTGGCTGTATTCTCTGACTGCTGGTAGGCTATACCACACACTGTTTACTGTTATTGTCTACTGACAGTATGTACTGAATTGTTTACTGTTTGCTGTCTAGTGTCTGCAGACAGTATGCACTGCATATAACCATACACTGTTACTGTCTACCGTTATGTAGATACAGTATAACCTTGAACACATACCACCAGTGGTGGATGTAAGAGAAGTACTCAAAATACTGCAATGTAGATTATACTCTGTTGCAAGTAGAAGTCCAGTATTCAAAACGTACTCATTGTGCAGAATGTCCCATTTCACAAATAAAAATCACACTTGTGTGAACTGAGCGGTGGTGTGTGTGTGTGTGTGTGTGTGTGTGTGTGTGTGTGTGTGTGTGTGTGTGTGTGTGTGTGTGTGTGTGTGCAACAGCGCCCCTCCCTTAACATGTGTGGTCAGAAAAGGTTACTGCAGGCTACAGACAGACAGACAGACAGACAGACAGACACGGAGACAGACAGACCCACACACACGGCCACGTATAGGAGCGTTGTGACCACCGCTCAAAAAACGTATAGGTTTTGTCGGTTGGTACAAGCTCACAATGCATCACATCGCATCGCAACACATTGTGAGCTTGTAGATCTTGTTTAATTTCAATTGGCCAAAAAATATATATACGGTTAGTGTGTTTTCTAATAATAATAATTTAAATCTACAAAATAGAAACTAAAGTCTTCGTGTAGCCCAATTGTAATGGAGTAAAAGTACAACATTTGCTCCTACTCTGAGATGTAATGAGGTAGAAGTAAAAGTATTGACAATTGTAAATACTAAAAGAAAGAAAGAAGAAAACTACCTCAAAATTGTACTTAAGTACAGTACTTGAGTACATGTACTTACTTTACACCACTGACTCCAATGCTGCTTTAACGCGTCTCAAACTTGCACAAACGTTTCATTTTTGCTGCTAAATGATGTATCTCACCTACACAAAAGGCAGTGATTCTTTCTTTTGTTTTGTTAATTTTCGGGGGCTTTCCTGCTTTTATCAATCGTACAGTGGAGATAAGTAATTAAGCTAGCTAATAAACCTCGCTATTATCCCTCTTTCTTTCTTTGGGCAGCATAACCAAAGGGTGCACGTCGTCGTGCACGCACTTGGTTTTTATATTTGTCATAATAAACAAAATGTAATATATATAATGTATCTGCCGTCATTTATCTTTCCTGTTCCAACAACAATATGGAGAGGAAATGGACATATTTTGGGCATATTTATATGAATGGTGATTCATCATAATTATTCCCAGCTACACTGTGAGATTAATCAGATCAAAATGCTTAATCTTTTGACAGCCCTTAAATACTATAAGTGTGAGTGTGAGCACACGTGCGTGTGACAGTTATTACGTTTTGGGGGGTCTGTTTGGGGGTCCACTGGGAGGTCAGGGGCCGTTCCAACTGAAAGTGAGACATAGCTAAGACCACCCTGCCACAGTGGTTCTTAACCTGTGGGTCGGGACCCCCAGGGGGGTCCCCAAATTATTTTGAGGGGTCCCCAGATGTTTTGCTAAATGTTAACATTGTTTTATCACTCCACAGTAAACAGAGCAACATACAGTATAAGGGTATCTGCACATTTCTAAAGTGACAATTTAAGGACTTTAAAGAAAGCGTTAGTACCTCTGGTCAAACATTGGCCAAATTGTCAAATATTAGAGGCAGAAATTTGTGAAAATAGCAGATCTACATACTCACAACGCCTCGCGTTGGAACAGATCCAGTCAAACTAATGTAATGTAACCGGACTTGCGTCAGATGGTGGCAGTAGTGCGTAGGCTACCGCTCTACTTTACCATCTGAGATCTCTCGGGCAGACTCGATGTAAGGGGCGGGCCATTTTTTGAAATTCTTTAGCAGGTGATTGGATGTGTTGCCGTCTCTCTGTCACTCAGAGCCGCTCAGAGCCTGCCCGTAGCTGCCGCTGATTGGTCCGGCCCGGGGCTTTACGAGCGTTATCAACTCCCACCGAGAGATCTCAGATGGTAAAGTAGAGCGGTAGCCTACGCACTACTGCCACCATCTGACGCAAGTCAGGTTAAATGTAATGCCAACTCCTAAAATTTTAAGTGCTTGTCAGGGCGGCCTGAAAAGGTTGAGAACCACCCTGCACTATACGGACAGCTAGTACTGAAATATTTCTCCCGGTCTCTCCCATCGTTTTAGCTATATATCGTTCTGTCCCCAAGGGCCCCCCTGCCTTTGTGTGGCCACCGTATTAGGTCGCCGGTGATGCATCTTTCCACGAAGCGATATTAAACCCCGTTAATATCGAGGAAGGCGTGTGTGTCTGAGCGTGGGCGGGGTGGGGTGGGGTGGAGGGTGTGGGGGCATTTAAATCAATGTTGAGAGAGCACACCGACTCTCTAGTTTATCACGCTGTCGGCCGTATGGCCGTGTGGCAGCTATGCAGGAGGACAAATGTGATCTAGTGACCCACTATAGCAGACGTGGAAGAAGTAATCTGATTGTTTCACTTAAGTAAAAGTAGCAATACTGCAATCAATGTAGAAAATACACTGTTAGGGCACGGTCACTACGACAAAATATTCTATCTAGTGGTTCTGCAAATGCATTTAATTTTCATTTTTTATATACATTTTTATCCCATGAATTTGTGGGACTGAGTTACTAGGGGCCCAAGGTGGAGGGGCCTTAATTATTTTATACTTTAGCTATTGAAAAATAGCAGATATAAGCTCAAGATCTGCGAGTTTGATCTGCTATTTTTGAAAAGTCGTGAAAATGTGTGCAAATCTTTGAATGCATTTTATTAAGCGTCCGTGGCCAAATACATATCATTTTGTGGGTCCTTTACATGAAAAGGTTTGAGCACCATTTACATAGAAGCATAGGTTTTTCAAGAAACCTTAGAAGGATTTGAAATATTCAAAGTGTTAAAAATGTTCAAGATTTTTCAAAAAATAGCAGATCTACAAGCTCGAAGCACGGCACTCGGTGCCCCGCTGTGGGCTTGTATATCTGCTATTTATTCAATCGTTAAAGCACAAAATAATGAGTAATAATGCGTTCCCAGTCTAAATGGGTTAAACCCCCTCCCCTATGAAGAACAATCCCACAGTGAATCCTTGTACCAGGGCCCAGAATTTGGTGGGACACCCCTGAGTAGAGCCCTGGCGTAAACATTCTCAGTTACTTCTCTCTCACCACTGGTCACTATAGTTCTTAATCTCCTGACCTACCCTCGATCCACCCCTAGCCACCCCTAGCCACCACCCCAGCCCCGCTTGACAGGCGGAGCGCCTCCGTGCATACAGATGGACGCCTCTTCCTCCCCCCCCCCCCCCCCGGAACGCGACAGGTCGGGGATGTGTCGGCAATGGCGTCCCTGCCAGCGCCAGGAGAAGACAAACAACATTTTATGGGAGTTTTCAAGGTGAAGACAAGCGGAGCCCGGGGGCCACACACAGGTCAGGGCGCCGCGGACGGGGCCGCCTGTCAGTCGGCGGTGAGCTATGCAAGCACCTTCCACAGACACACACCAACATGCAGCGAGGTACACATGCACGCTCTCGCCACGCACGCATGCACGCACACACGCACGCACGCACGCAGGTGAGTGTGTGCGGTCGCCTAGACAACGACTCCGCTGACGGATGCTCCGTCGGGTGTAGGAAGTCATGTTTAATGCAGTGTTGATTTCGTCTACTAAAACTATGAGGAAGAATGTTCGTCGACTATACCTTTTTTCACAAAAAAGAAATAAAAACTAAGCTACGATGACTAAAACTACTAAACATATTCTCGTCAACAAATAATAACTAGGGAGAGACTAGTGGAGAAGAGATCCAGTAGAACTAAAAGACAAGTCATTTTATGTTTGGTTACATTTTGGTGTTGTGCTCTGAAAATAGCAGATCTACAAGCTCCCTACGTGTCGCGCTGGGACCACTTTAACTCTCTGGCATCTACATTTATAGTTTCAAAACACAAAATGACCAAATCCCTTTTTTTCTCAGGGCTCAAATGATAGACCTTAGAGGACCGGTTCACCTCTGGGACAACCAGATCTTATTCCTGAGTTATTTTTTTGGGTTCAATCTGTGTTTTTAGATATTTTAGTATTTCAGCATGCTACAACTGGTCATATGATGCATTTTGCATCATATGATGCATTAGATGATGCAATATTATGCTACAAAGCATCATATGACCATGTTGTAGCATGCTGAAATACTAAAATATCTAAAACACAGATTGAACGCAAAAAAAAATAACTCAGGATTGTGTTGATCGTGTCCCAAACAACAATAAAATAAGATCTGGTTGTCCCAGAGGTGAACCGGTCCTTTAATGGTCTTTCAGTGAAAATAGCAGAATAAACACAACATTGCAAGCTTGTAAATCAGCTATTTTCACTACTTTTGCGTGACACAGGTTTACGAAAAAATAGGGCATTCATTTACTTAACAAAAAAGTGAATACATAAACACTTAAACACGGAGAAACAAGGTTTCTGACCGACAGCAGCAATTTGAAACTCACTTCCATTGTGATGCATACTGTAATTACTCAGAGTGCAGGCTGTGTACAAAAAGCATCGAAACAAATAAACAAACTAATACACGTTTGTGATTGCATGATTAGCTGTGATGCATTAGGCTGTGCTCACAGAGCAGAGTTTGGCCCTTTCCCAGATTTATAAGCAACCAGGTATAGGAAAACAAGCCCAAAAAGAAGAAAATAGACAACCTACAAAAGATTTTTTTTAGAAGTATTTTTGAAACCTTCTGACAAAACAAATCTGGTACGGGAGCTCCCTGGCACAAAGCATTTTCAGATGGGGGCAGAGGCGTGAATTTGAGGTTAAATGTGAACACTGGGGGGCGACCATTGCCAGCCCCTGATGCCCCAAATGACGCCCCTGGCCTGGATAGGGGGTTAGGGATGAAATTGAATACATATTCCTACCGTTACATGATTATGTTTGAGTTATTTACACACAATAAGCAGGGGATTTCTTTACAGTAACACTACTAGCCCCCATAAGTCACATCTGCCCATGACAGATTGTGGTGCATCTTGGGAATGGGCTTATTGTGTCTAAAAATACATATTTAGCCACTTGCACGCATGCCCCCAACCACTGAAATCAAAGTCATTAAAATTGCTAAAACAATAGAAAGCAGTAAATAAAATAATTTTTAACACTCATCTTTTCTTTTCTCTAATATAAAATATGAACCATTGTTGTAAAAAAAACAGTTGTCCTTCAAGCCCCAAATAAGAAACTACACTTTAGAAACAAGCACCAAAACACCACAAGCCACCACAACCAATATTTACAAGCAACTTTCCAGAAAAAAACAAGCCAAACGTTGTTTATAATAAGCAGACATGGCAACACTGCCTGTAGTCAGACCACCTACTGTATATCGTCGTTGTCGGGTGGAAACCTCGTATCTCCAAGTTTCAAATTTGTATGTTTTTCCGCTAAGTAAAGCCCTGCTTCATCAGACAAGGCTGTCGCACAAAAGTAGTGAAAACAGCAGATCTACAAGCACACAACGCTGCTTCATCAGACAAGGCTGTCGCACAAAAGTAGTGAAAACAGCTGATCTACAAGCACACAACGCCTCGTGGTGCGATTGATTGATTGATTGAAGACTTTATTAGAAGTTTGCATAGGAAAAGGTACAGTTTCATGACGGTACAGTTCACTGGTACAAGGTCTACTAAAAGGAGATCCATGAAAAGACTAAGCTTATTTCCACTGGAAACCATTGAAGTATCTCATATAACATTGAATGACAGACAAATAGAACACAGTACTATGCAGTAGATATGTAAAGAAAAACAAAAAAGAAAACAGTAAGTCTAAACAAACAGTATACAAAGAAGGGGCGTTGTGTGCTTGTAGATCGGCTGTTTCCACTAGTTTAGTTCGTTTTTTAAATGATAAATACAAAACGAACGGTTTGGGACATACAAGGTTTTCACCCGACAACGACGATATGCAGCATTATTACCCATAAGTCCCTCTCTTCTCCAGTCCGTGTAACACAACCACCAGGGACTAATGACCTATGCTGACAACGCCTTTATTTCTCTCTAAGCAACAGCAAAGTACCACAAGAATCACGACCTACTGTACTGTAAGAGACTCCCAAAATTAGTTATAAAATATCTTTAAAACAAGGCAGAAAAACAATGCATCAGCTTTCTTTCCCTTGTTAATTTTCTTCCTGTTTTTTCCCCCCACTCAGTACACCAACTTCCTGGATCGTTCCTAAAGTCCCTTTGGTGCCACCGCGCTGTTGGTCTTTTGCCGTAGAAATCCCCAAGCAATTAAGGCGGTCTCTGCAGAGGCTCTTTTTTCGATTTCCCATAGCCAGGGGCAGCGCTTGACAAACAGCTAGTTTCCAATAGTCACGTACACACACACACACAGTCCCAACCCCTGTGAACTTACACGCAGGGTTACAAATGCTGGTCAGCTCTGGGATAAAATGCGGGGCTTATGCAGCATATTAAAACGTTCTGTTTTCACAAAGCAGAAAGGAAATAGAATGGAGAGCGAGAGAGCGAGAGAGCAAGAGAGAAGATGAAAGGGAAGAGCTTCCATGGGCTAAAGCTTTGATCATGGCTGTAGGTATGGTAGATATCGAGGATCTTTCTGTCTGCAGTGGACACTTGTGAACAGTCCCATGCTAGTCTGGGATCACTTCACTTTTCGGGTTTGTAACCGGTCTGGAGCGGAAACCACAAAACGTCATGTTGTAGTACTCAAGGCCGGAACTATCCACCGAAAAAAACAGTTTTAACCCAAAATAATTCCCCTGCGCTCAAGGACATACTTTTATGGCCTACCTAATAAACTCCTCGATGCGGAGTAGTTTTGCTTTTGAAAAATTAGTTTGGTATATGCATGTTTTAGTCCAACTTTTAGCGACCGGCAAAACCACACTAGGCTACTCGAGCATTTTAATAGGGATTGGGGAAACAAACGGTGGGAACCAAATCAAAGCGACGCCGCTTCTTCTAGTGGTTTCCGCGCTTTAGGCGGAAACCAAACGGCCTGTTGTGAACGAACACCAGGCTCTCTCCCGGGAGAAAGCCTGGTAGGCGAGGTTAGTCCCATGCACTTCTCCTACAGAAGAGCTGTCAGTCAAGTATACCTTCGGCGCACCTTTGACAGGGGTGTGTGTGTGTGCGAAAACCTTTGAGTACAGCTACACCAGGGGTCTTCAACGTTTTCAGGCCAAGGACACCTTAGTTGAGAGAGAGATGAAGCAGGGACCCCACATCTTTTCATAGATTTCATATAGTTTCATCGTTTGACAGCCGATCATCAGTGTATTAATTGGATTCATGTCAATTTGTGTTTACAGATATTTAACCACTTGAACCGTCATTACCTAATAAACTTGACCTTTCACTCTGTACTTAGTCTGCTCTTTTTCTCCTCTACACCAAAGCTCTTTGCCGAAAATAGCGATCTACAAGCTCACAACGCCTCACAGCATGAGGCGTTGTGAGCTTGTAGATCTGCTAATTTTGGATACAGTTCTCAGAATATCGACACTAATTCAAATTGTTAATACAGTATAACAAGGATTGGAAGATTTGGAGGACCCCCTGTAGTAACTCTGAGGACCCCCTTGGGGTCCCGGCCCACACGATTTTTCCAATTACAGCGTGATCAATAATCTGATCCCCGATAGGTTGTACACGTCAGGGTGGAGGATTAAGAGATACAACAGGATTCATCAGGCATCGCACGTGGTTCTGTTTTGTCACGTCAAGCAGCGTGAGACGTGATCTATCAACTTTTGAGCGGATAGATTACTTGTGAGGAGACATACAACGCAGAATACAGATACTGTACAACTCCTGTGCTAAGCATAACAAAAATAGCCTTGCATTGCCTGCCAGACACGAATCAGCTGGTGCAAAATAAAATTGCCCGCCTCTGCGGATATCGAGTCTGGCAACCCGAGGCTATAACAAAAATCTTCCTATAGAAAACTCTCACACGCGCATGCAGTCAAAATCGTTCTGAATTTCAATCTAAAAGTACAGCCTACACGATTTTCCAATTACAGCGTGATCAATAATCTGATCTCTAACGCGTTGTACACGTCAGGGCGAAGGATTAAAGAGATACAGTGGAGGGTTCGCGGCCCGGGTCAGAAGTTCTCAAGTGGGGAGGAAGGGAGGAGGGGAGGAGAAAATAAAGAAAGGGGAAACAATCAGTGCGATCAGGGGAGTCTTCCCTGAGAGCTGCTGTCACCAGACCCTGCAGCGGTGAACTTCAGCTATATGTGAAACACCCCAGCTTCAGATTAACCCATTATAACCTGAGGACCATTCTACGAATGTCTTCTAAGTTCTAAATACTAAGGCCTTGGACACACATAAAATAAAAATAATGTTACCTGTGATTTACCTGCGGTGGAGGGTAAACAGCGTCTGCCCTCCACCCATGAAGCATAGGCAACGTGCTTTTTTATGTGTGTCCAAGGCCTAACAGTTTATGGAAAAGTTAAGTTTCTATATGTCATTGATGCTCAAACTTGTTCATGTCAAGGACCCCTAGAACTATATATTTGACTGCCGACCCCAATCAAAAAATATGTTGTTCCAGGGACCCCCAGAAGCAAAGATTCTAGTTACAAATGTTCACTTTCAAAAATACATACTCAAAGATTTGCAAAACAATAGCTGATTTTTCAGAAAAAATAGCATATCTACAAGCTCGAGCTTGTAGAGTGTCGCTGGTTCAATTCCCGATCACGAATACATTTGCTGTGTGCCTCCCCATTTCCTGTCAGTCTACTGTCCTATCAATAAAGGCATAAAAGCCCCAAAACATATCTCAAAACTAATGGTTAAAAGTGTTTAAAATCTAAAAAAGACACCAATGTCGTTCTCGGTCTTAGCGCGTTAAGCACAGATGAAGGGGCTCTAAGCACACGTCCTCTACCCCTGTCTCCCCCTCTCGCTGTGAGCCTCATCAGGCCTGCATTACTGGATGATGTGCGCGAGGCCCTAGGGCCATATGAAAATGCAGAGATTGCACTCTCCCTCGCTCGCTGCACTCTCATCACTGCACTACGCCCTCTCAAAAATTCTAATTTGTCAAAGTCACGTTCCCTCCTGGATTCACCATGTAGATGAGACCTTGCATGCCATTACATACGCACAGTGCCATGCTGCAGTGCTCGTTATATTACTGGGTTAATTTTTAGGCCTAGAATTATTGAATGCTTTAACCAGTGAAAAATAGCAGATCTACAAGCTCGCAGCGCGGCACCGAGTGCCGCGCTGCGAGCTTGTAGATCTGCTATTTTTGAAAAAGTTGTGAAAATGTGTGCAAATCTTTGAATATACTATGTATTTTTAAAGCGAACGTTTGTAACTCAAATTTTGCTTCTGGGTGGTCCCTGGAACTAAATATTTTGAGATGGGGGTCCGTGGCCAAATACATATCATTTTGGGGATCCTTCACATAGTAGTCTCTCAAGAACAGACTAACTGCGCTCCAGTTAAGTGAAAAGGAACTTTTCTTTGACGATGGCTGGCCAGATTGCTGACATAGAAACACAGGTTTTTCAAAAAATCTTCAAAAGACACTTATAGAATCGGGTCAAAATTCTAATTTTCACGATTTTTCAAAAATAGCAGATCTACAAGCTCGCAGTGCGGCACTCGGTGCTGTTTTTCAATAGTTAAAGCATAAAATAATGATACACAATAATGTGTAACTGTTCTAAATGGGATGGTCTATTATTATGTTTTTTTTTTTTTTTTGAGTGGTGGAACAGCGCTCCCAATGCTTAGCTTTGTGTGTCTCCGTCATGCCCTGTCCCCCTGTCCCGTTCAGCATAAATAGCTGCAATACTGCTGGGTGACCAGAAGAGGGAACTGGTGTGCAGCCTAGACACACAGGGTATCCACAACTTTCCAACATCCCATAATGCATTGCGCAGAAGTTGGACGCAAGCCCCCAGAACCCAGGGCTAGATTTGAAGCAACCCCGATGGTGGCCAAAGTTGGAACTGCAGCCTAAACGCGCATTTTGGCCCCGCCCCCTCCACTCCAGACAATCCTTCCTCTGAGTGGAGAGCAGCGTGACGTCATTTTTGGCCACTAGGTAGTGGCCAATTTCCCCCAGAATGCACCTGGATTAGCTACATGCTAGCATGTAGCCGTTGCTTCAAAACGCCACTGAGCACTTGCATTGAAATGATAGTGGGGGCGGGGCCGGTCCGCTCTCTATTTTATATATACTCTATGGTTGGACGGAGCTTCCGGCGCCACAGCCGAGTGTGATCTACAAGCTCACAACGGCTGCAACGCGACGTGAGCTTGTATGTCTGCTGTTAACCGGAAGTGTGGTGCAAAGAATTCTCCAGTAAATTCCCGCGGAAAGAGGTGGATAGATGCTCAAATTCACCGCTTCCAATTCGAACCGATGCGATGGATTGATTTGAACCTTTTTAACCCTAACCCTAAAGATATTTTTGGGGCTTTTTTATGCCTTTATTGATATAGTACACACAGTGCAGAGACTGACAGGATACAGGGGGAGAGGGACGGGGAGTGACACGCCGCAAAGGACTCGAACCTGTGACACACAGCCAGGCTTAGAGCCTAGGTGGTATGCGCCTGGACCGCTAGGCCAGCAGGCGCCCCCTAATGGTCTGTTTTCAAAACTTTTTGATGTTCCACTTTGTTCGAACATGGGAGTCAATGATTTGCCCGTCTATTGTGTGACTTGTTAGCCTAGTTCCAGACCCTGAATCGCTAGCCACACCCCTTTAAAATTTTGTTTTGGCGATTCAGGGGTCTAGAATTGCTCTCATTGAATAGGCTTTCCTCGTTCGAAAATCTGTACGGCGAATCAGCGTTGTGAATCAGCGTCTTGTGATCAGCGTGGGTGGGGATTTCCCAGAACTCATGTGCAATTCGCCGCCGCCGGACGGGATCGCACACATTGCGTCGCGGTAAAATGCGGTAAATTGCGGTAAAATGCGATCGTATTGATCTCGCTATGAAACATCAGTAGCAGACATGTTATGTTGTGTTTGATTACAAATTTGTTGTGCTCCTATTCCTGCTGTTTCTTTTAGTTTAGTTTAGTTTATTTGAACACTCACATTTTTACAAGTCATACATCCACTTAGTCATTGTTACATGTGATCAAAAGGAATAGGCTGAAGCTGAAAGCTTGTAGAAGCCTATCCTACTTATTCAAGGAGTAAAATACAGTGATTAGTTATAGGAATGTTTGAAATTCAAGGATGCATCGGCCTCATAGCAGATATGAGAGAATAAAAAAATAAAAATAAATAAAAAAAATAAATGGAAAATTAAGAAAAGGGAAAAAACATGTTGGAAGAATTTCCATATACATCAACACTAGCAATTCAGGAATCAGAAATATGTTATAAGAGTATACGATTTTACCTTCTGGTGATAATGAAATAAATGAATAGAATAATCTACTTTTTTTTCTCAAAAAAATGTAATTAAATAAATGGAGATAAATGAAACATGATAAAAGGATAAGTGCGATTTGGCCCTGCAGTGAGTTTTCACCACAAGTGGCCTTGAGCTTGTAGAGCTATAGTGCTATGCGACCGTCTCTCTCACTGTCTAGTTTATACCTCTGGTTAGCAAGTAGCACTAGCAAGCAACAGGCTAGCCACTAGCCAGCCACACATAACAACACTGCGTCATCTGCTTTGCTACTGTTGTGTTGGTCAGACGGTGAACCAATCGCAGAAGACTGCCTCTTTGGCAACGCCCATCCCAGAAATCGCCCTGGGTGGTAGTAACTTCAGACTGAATAATGGAGTGAAACGAAATGTCAATTCAGGCTGAGTGTCAGGCTGGTGACTTGTGCCAATCTGTCCGCCCCGCCCAAAATTAGGGTCCTAACGCTAATGATTGGTGAAGGAGCCACCCTCTCCTCTCCTCTCCTCTCCTCTCCTCTCCTCTCCTCTCCTCCAACTCCGTAGAGAGAAGAAAGGCCTGTTATCCTCTCCTCCGCCCACGCAGTCTGCGTTGACCGTCCCCACCTCTCCTCTCCTCCGCAGTCACTACTCCACCCTCCACTCTGCTCACTCTCTCTGTCTATCCTCCACCCACACAAGTCTTCTTCACATCACTATATGCATACAAATAATATTGGAGGCGCGCACGCTCACACGCACGCACAGCACACACGCGCACACCTATCTCGTCTTGCATGATGAAGTCCTGATGCCTTCAGGTTGATACAGTACGTCGCTTTTTTCCCCCTCTCCTTGAATATTTGCATATTTGCAGCAAGCACATTAGCCGTCAACGGGGGAGCATATCTATTGTCGCGAAGGCGTGGAAGGCAAGCGCTAATGGAATAGTACACAAGTGCACATTTTGCAAATAGAGATTACTGTCTGAATGCATGTCGTACAATTTGTCCTTCGTAATTTCTAAAAGATACTGTGGGGCTCGTGCCGTTGTTGTTTCGCTCGCTGTGTTGAAGAGCGATGCTCACTCTTGTGTCAGGGATTAGTTGCAGGTCCGGAGATTGGGGCCAATTGACAATCAGTCCACTAAGTCAAGATACAAATATGTAAGAATTGTCTACCATGTTGCATATTTTTTAATGGCCTTGTGATTATATTTGGTTATATTCCGATTATGATTAAGAAAAATAGAGTCTGATCTATTCAGGTCTTCAGCAGACAGCAGTACTCCAGACATATACTGTATATGTACATACTGTATTATGTATACTGTATGTCCTGAAATGTTGACTTTGCATTAAAATACAGCAGAGCTTTTTCCAGGATCACCAGTCTGCACACTCTATTATTTACTTATGAAACTTTTGCTTGTCTTGCACCTAGACCAGGGATGTGCGTGCACTATACAGTACAGTACCTTCCTCATATATTCAGATTATTATTATTATTCAGGAGGTAGAGCCGGGGACAGTCTGGGAACTGGAAGGTTCATGGTGCCATCACAGGGCTTCTCCTGGCTGGCATTGTGTCGAATTTGCCCAAATAGAAATTGTAAACTTTAGTATATGACTTATAAGAACAAAAGTGCCTCATAAGAACAACAGATGCTTAGTGCATGCAACCACAACCCAACTGTCACCCACTTCATGTCATTTCACATTTTTTATTTAAATTCATAATCATCAGGCATCGCATGTAGCCTTGACACTCAGCCTGAATTGACATTTCGTTTCACTCCATTATTCAGTCTGAACGTGCTTTCACCCACAACAGTTTCTGGGATGGGCGTTGCCAAAGAGGCAGTCTTCTGCGATTGGTTCAATCACAACAGTAGCAAAGCAGATGACGTAGTACTGTTACGTGGCTGGCTATAGTGGCTAGGCAGTTGCTTGCTACAGTACTTGCTAACCAAAGAAACAGGCAGAATAGGAGCGCTACGAACTAGTAATCAAGCACAACATAACATGTCTGCTACTGATGTTTCATAGTGAGATCGATACGATTGCATGTTACCGCGGCGGGCGACACGATGTTTATGTTTGAGAATGTGCGGTACAGTCCGGCGGCGGCGCTGGGTTACCTGGAATCGCACATGAGTTCTAGGAAAATGAAAATCCCACCCACGCTGCTCACAAGCCCCGACATCATCGAGTTGAAGCGACGCTGATTCGACGTACGGATTTCCAAGCGAGGAAAACCTCTTCAATGAGAGCACTTCCAGACCTCTGAATCGCCAAAACAAAATGTTGGCTAGGGTGTGGAACTAGGCTACATCGCATGTGCTTCTTTTGTCCTGTCATGCAGCATGAGATGCGATCGATCTACTTTTGAGGGGATAGACTACTTGAGGAGACATAGGCCTATACCATTCAGAATACAGATAACTCCTGTGCTATAGGCATAACAAATATATACAAATCATTATCCTATGAAAACTTTCTCCCACTCCATGACTCTTGTCAGCCGTCCAAAAAGCACAATGTGCAGATTGTAGACCGGGCTAATCAATTAAATCCTCACATTAATTCTACATCATTTCTGCCAGTTAGCGGATCTGCAGCAGGAGGTGCGGCGGGGCCAGCCTCCTCTCCATCTCCTGCCTGCTAATTGATGGAGGAGATGATGAATCGACGCCTCCGTTTATCGCACCCAAATGTCCGACTTTAACCCATGTGGAACGGGTGCACATTATTGTGAATCATTATTTTATGCTTTAACTATTGAAAAATAGCAGATATACAAGCTCACAGCGCGGCACCAAGTGCCGCGCTGCAAGCTTGTAGATCTGCTATTTTTGAAAAATCGCGACCCGATTCTATAAGTGTCTTTTGAATCCTTCTAAGGTTTTTTGAAAAAGCTTTGTTTCTATACAGTATGTCAGCAATCTGGCCAGCCATCGTCAAAGAAAAGGTCCTTTTCACTTAACTGGAGCTCAGTTAGTCTGTTCTTGAGACTACTATGTCAGTGGTTCTCAAACCTTTTCATTTGAAGGACCCCCAAACTGATATCTATTTGGCCACGGACCCCCATCTCAAAATATCTAGTTCCAGGGACCACCCCCAGAAGCAGAATTTGAGTTACAAACGTTCGCTTTGAAAATACATATATTCAAAGATTTGCACACATTTTCACGACTTTTTCAAAAATAGCAGATCTACAAGCTCACAGGGCGGCACTCGGTGCCGCGCTGTGAGCTTGTATATCTGCTATTTTTCACTGGTTAAAGCATTCAATAATTCTAGGCCTAAATGGGTTTAATTAAAATGTGCCTCTTTCCCTTAATCACTCGTGTTGAATCGGAATCCTAGCTCTGCATGATGCATCGCGTGTCGTTTCAAAATGCGAGGCGGGACGACGCCTCTCGCCGGGATAGAACGCACGTTTTCGTACACGCAAAGTAAACGCTACGAACGTCGAGCGTTCAACGGCCAACATGAAAGCGGGAAATGGGAATCAAAACATCGCAAAATTATCCCGTTTAGAGCTGGAAAGCATCCATATCGCTTTAGATTTTAACCACTTTATCCGTTGTTTTATACACCCGGGTTTCGAACCCGGGTCTCCCATGTGTAAGTCTAATATCTTAACCACTTGACCAAAGGGACCGGGGGAGGTGTTAGACTTTTGAGGGCATCAGGACGAGGTAGTGAGTCACTCTGCTACATTTAGCCATTAAAAAATATCAGATATACAAGCTCATAGCGTGGCACCGATTGCCGCGCTATGAGCTTGTAGATCTGCTATTTTCCAAAACAACATCTTTTGAGATGGGGTTCCGCGGCCAAATACATATAATCTTGGGGGTCTTTGACATACAAAGTATGAAAAACCACTGATCATAAAAACATTTAAACAAAGTTTTTCAAAAAACCTCAAGAACGATTTAAAAGACATTTTGTAGAATCGGCCTCAGGTCTTAATGGGTTAAGAAAAAGAAGAGGAAAAAAAACACCTGAGATGTGCTACGAAAAACCAAAAAAACAGAAAAAAAAAAACTCCCCACGTTACACAGACTTTGAGCAGAGCGGAAAGCGCCGTGTCATCTTCAGAGAAGGGACACAGAGTGAGAGAGTGAGAGAACAGAGGAAAGACTCGGCTGGATGGAGCCGCCGGCGTCACGCTGACAGCCGGCTGGCCCCGGCGCTGCTTATCGCCCGGCACCTGTGCCAAGCTACCTGTGTCTTCCAATCAGCTCAGTGGATCCGTCAGCGGCATCTGTCTCGTCTCGCCGCGCCGAGGTATGTTTTGATGTCCACCGAGTGTGGAGGGAAAGCCTCATTAGTCTCGAAACTCCGACACGACAACACAGCCGGCTACGCACAGCTATAGCCGCGCGGCCGCGAAGCGCAACAGATGCAAACAGCGAGGGAGGCACGCAGCAGACACGCGCGCACGTTTCGGAGCACGTGTTTCGGGAGTGTAGCCCGCGGGAGCGAACTTGGGGAAGAGGAGAAGGTTGTTTGCATAAGTACACCGGCGCCGCTCTCACAATGACAATACTGGAATGCAAAGCTCATTCCGGCCCAAAGAGAAACGGCCCGGGCTGTGGTTAGCAGGAACGGCCAGAGAATTTTAGAGAGGCAGGGGCTGAAATCTCTAAAAGGGCCTTTTGGTGAAAATATCTAAAATAGCAGACGCTGCAACGCGTTGTGAGCTTCGAGGTCGTCATTTTTGCTGCGTGATACCACAATGAACTATACCAAGACATCAGAGACACATACTTCCCACAGATTACACACACCCAAAGTGAATTTGAAAACTCGACCAATGAAATACAACAATGCGCGAACACAGCAGCAAGATTTGTGAACTGTTGTGACAAAAGAGGGCTAGAAACACAACCACCCTAAGGACTACAAACCATGGATAGACAACTAGACCTACAGCACATACAGTATGAAACAGAGCTGATACCTTTAAATGCATTTTGAGGAAAATAATGCTGCTATTTGTACCCTGCATATATATAAAATGTCACAATACGACATAGCTCTGTTTACACAATGCTGTACCCCCTCCAACTGTATATGTTCCCCATTTTCAAATGTTTTTATTGTATTTGTGATACTTGCTTTGGCAATGTAAACGTATGTTTTCTCATGCCAATAAAGCTCCTTTGAATTGAATTGAATTGAATTGAACTAAGCATAATCAAGTGAATAATGGAGATGTGGCGTAACGGCATGGATTTCTACACAGAGAAGGCAATTCTTTCAACACAAGATAATGCATTCAAGTTCAAGAGAGTTTGGACAAGGCAATTCTCTTGAATGCCGCCTGCAGGTATGGCATTGAAAGTTAGCATTTCTTTCACCATAGTAAAAACTGCATTCATGGTCTGGAGAGAGGGCACTTTTTACAGACGGATAAAAGGGCAGGGGCTCAAGCCCCTTTAATGTCTATGTGTGCACTGTGCACGTGCCTGCTGGAATGCATAGCTCATCGTGGCCAAGGTCGCGAGGGTTACGGCCCAAGGGGAGCGGCCCCGGGTCTGCGGTTAGGCTAAAGATGCGGAACGGAGACCAGTGAAACACGGATCGACGGCGGGTGGTAAAACAATAGCGGGAGGTGAATGGGGGTCTTTTCTGTTGTCCGGGGTCAGGCAGGCTGATGGGATCAAAGTGGCAGCAGTGGAATCAGAGCGAAACAAGGAATCCATGCGTTGCATGAGGATCACCGCCGGACGAAAGCTGATGTTGAGCCAACGGGGCCAGCTGGTAGGCATGTTGTAGCATAATGACTCTGGGAATGGGCTTTTGAGTGTGCGTGTGTGTGTGTGTGTACTTCTGCGTGCATGCACGCAAGGACTAATTCATTCACCTGTGCCATTGCAAGTGTGCACAGTGGTGTAAAGTAACTAAGTAGATTTACTTAAGTAATTTAGTATATTTTGATGCCAATACTTTTGTACATTTAGAATTCCAGACTTTTACTTGTAAGGGTGCCCTCACACCAAAATACCTATGAGAGTGGAATCCGTGTTCTGCCAATGCATTTCAATGAGAGTGACGCGGTTTCATGCCAGCAGAGGATTTCTGCAAAAAAACGCTTCACTCTCATTGAAATACATTGGCGGAATGCGGATTCCACTCTCACAGGTATTTTGGTCCGAGGGCACCCTAACAGAGTATTTCTATATTGCAGTATTGATACTTTTACTTAAGTAAAACATTTGAGTACTTTTTCCACCACTGAGTGTGCATTTGCGTGCATGTTCACCTTTTGAACAAATATGTGCGTGCGTATGTGCATCTGAGTGTGTATGCACGTGTGTGCTGTGTGTGTGTGTGTGTGTGTGTGTGTGTGTGTGTGTGTGTGTGTGTGTGTGTGTGTGTGTGCGCGTGTGCGTGCGTGCGTGTGTGCGTACGTGTGTGTGCATGCGTGCTTGTGTGTGCGTGTGTGTGCATGCATACGTGTGTGCGTGCATGTGTGGGGGCCAACAGTCATCCATCACTCGCGGCTGACTGAGTGCAGGTGTAGCGCAGGGGTCACAGTGTACCGGCAGCATGCAGAGGCAGGTCCAAAACGACGGACCCAGGCCTGGCCAATGCCAGAGTTGTGTGTCCGCAGCTGGACCATGTTGTTCACTCCATCTCTATCCCTCTCCTTTTGGCCCGAGCTGCTCTATCTGCAACCTGGGCCAGCGGGAACATTAGGCCGCGGGCCCTGCTCTCACCACATGGAGCCCCGCGAAGCCAAGAGTTCTGTTGGACACTCCAAGACACACCGCAGCAACAATACCAGTTAGAGTGGACTCACTGGGCACGGGGCAACAATACCAGTTAGAGTGGACTCACTGGGCTGGGCACGGAGCAACAATACCAGTTAGAGTAGAATCACTGGGCACCAGGTCAGCTGCACGGTTGCAATGCATTATTGTTAATTGTGGCACGTTTACTAACATGCTAAGTTAAGCTGCACTTGAACAACCATTCCAGGCTGCCAAAACAGCCCAAGAAACCGTAGAAACCTGTGTAAAAAAACGGACAAAACTCGTTTTTTTCAGACATTGTGAAAATAGACGATCTACATGCTATTCTCACAATAGAACTGTGTTATACAAAATGTAATGCCTCTTTTCCATGAGGACTCCCAACTTTGCCATACCCTAGCTTTTGCTGAACTGACGCCACTGCTGGGCACGGAGCAACAATACCAGTTAGAGTGGACTTACTGGGTACAGAGCAACAATACCAGTTAGAGTGGACTCACTGGGTACAGAGCAACAATACCAGTTAGAGTGGACTCACTGGGTACAGAGCAACAATACCAGTTAGAGTGGACTCACTGGGTACAGAGCAACAATACTAGTTAGAGTGGACTCACTGGGCACAGAGCAACAATACTAGTTAGAGTGGACTCACTGGGTACAGAGCAACAATACCAGTTAGAGTGGACTCACTGGGCACAGAGCAACAATACCAGTTAGAGTGGACTCAGTGGGTACAGAGCAACAATACCAGTTAGAGTGGAGTCACTGGGCATGGAGCAACAATACCAGTTAGAGTGGACTCACTGGGTACAGAGCAACAATACCAGTTAGAGTGGACTCACTGGGTACAGAGCAACAATACTAGTTAGAGTGGACTCACTGGGCACAGAGCAACAATACTAGTTAGAGTGGACTCACTGGGTACAGAGCAACAATACCAGTTAGAGTGGACTCACTGGGCACAGAGCAACAATACCAGTTAGAGTGGACTCAGTGGGTACAGAGCAACAATACCAGTTAGAGTGGAGTCACTGGGCATGGAGCAACAATACCAGTTAGAGTGGACTCACTGGGTACAGAGCAACAATACCAGTTAGAGTGGACTCAGTGGGTACAGAGCAACAAGTACTCACATTGTTGAAAAACAAGTAAAAGTATCACCACTGCCATGCAGACTGTTATAAGTAGGCTAAAAGTCCTGTATTAAGAATTTACTTGAGTAAAAGTAAAAAAGTATTGGCATCAAAATATACTTAATGTAAGAAAAGTAAAAGCAATCATTATGCAAAACGTCCTGTTTCACAGTTGTCTAAAATGTATTAATTATAATAATTATAATAGCAGATCTACAAGCTAACAACTCATCACATCATGGCACGATGTGAGCTTGTAGATAGGCTATTTACAAATAGCAGAACTTTAAATAGGGTTGAAGTTTCAATGTATGTTTTGTAATAATAATCAAAATCTACAAAGTACCTCACAATTGTAAGAAAGAAAAAAAAGACAGTACTTGAGTAAATATATATACATAATTACTTTCCACCACTGTGCGTACGCGTGTGTGTGCGTGTGTGTGTGTGTGTGTGTGTGTGTGTGTGTGTGTGTGTGTGTGTGTGTGTGTGTGTGTGTGTGTGTGTGTGTGTGTGTGTGTGTGTGTGTTTTATCTCAGGTGCAAGTTAATTTAGCATTTTTTTTCTTCCTCGTTCTGTGAGTCACCGTTTCTTTATGCACAAAATAATTAAGCAGTTTACTGATGGAGAGCTCCAGATTTTAATTAGTATATTAATCCAGCTGGAACGCTGAGCATTCAGTGGCAGAAATGGCTGTTTTATTTCGCCTCAAACATCCGTTCAGAATGTAGCCTACAGTTAAAATGATAGAAATTCTAATTCATGGGATATCATTTGCAACTCGCTATCATCCCCATCATTAATAACCATTTCCCACATTGTTTTAAGATGGAGAATATTGTATTATATTACGGAATCAACCCTGTTTTTTCAGTTTCTTTCTTCTTTCTTTTCGTGCAGACTGCAGACAGTAACAGATGGTAGTTACTTGGTAATTAGATCACTGTAAATCGGGCTACTGGCAAATTTGTTACAAGGGAAGAGTGCTGTTTGATGGTGAGCTACAGTAGCCAACAGTCGGAGCCCTGTGCCTGCTATGAGGTAACAAGTGACTGTTTGATATTATACAACAGGTAGTTCCAACGAAGCCATCTGATTGGTCGAAATGGCTATCTGCCTGTGATGATAATGAGCAGTATGGAACGGGTCTCATCAAACAAAGATGTGCCGGTCGCGAAATAGCTGCCGACTCACTATAATTGTTTCTGTATAGGCGATGCCTTGTTTTCATGTGAAGTTCAGGAGCATACTGTAGAAGCGAAATCTGTCATTAAAAATGTACTAATTTCTTCTTAATTAATCTTAACTCTTTTACTGCTTCGGACGTTCCCGTTCGCCCCAATTTTGACAGCGGCGCGTTGCCAATACGAACGGCCGTTCTTTTACCTTGTCTGATGACTGTAAGCTGATGAGAGGTCGCGCGGGTGTGTACAGTAAAAAAAAACATCTCCCGTAATGCTGCTTTCAAATCTCCACTACACGTAAACATCAATGATGTCCAATTCACTTCCTGGCTGTTCTCTGTGGACCTGATTATGCATTTCTATGGATAGATTATGCATTTCTATGCTCTGAACAACGGAAAGAGGGGAGGGCCATTTCACATCCATTCCTTGCATAAGGCTTCCCCCTGCCGCCAGCTTGGCTAAAGTACACATATAATAGGTCCAATGAAAAAAAAATCGTTTGGAAATAATCAATAGATCTTTTGCTATAACATTGCAAAGGTAAGCCGCTTTTTGCTGGCACCAGCCCCAATAAATAAATAATAAATCTGGCAGTAAAACTGTTAATTACAATGAAATTAAGTTGACATGGCATTTATGTGGGTGTCTACATACTATAATAATGTACACTTTTTCACACATCTTCTAAGAGTAACAGTTAAGTCACACAAACTGCAGTTTCACTTTTTAAACGTGTTTGGTAAACTGCACCGCCTACACACTGGTTTGAGGTTCAGCCTCAAAGGGCATGTTTCTTTGGCTACAATTAAGAAGCTACATTTGAAGTCAGGTTTGACAAGGGTAATCATCAGATAATGTTTAGTTTGACAACGAATCGTCAAGTGGAAAGTCATGATCTTGTAACAACCCCAGCTGGCACCAATCAGATGGTAAGTGGATCAAATCACGGCCACATTGTTTCCCGATTTAACCGCAATCAGAGGCACAGTGTTGGACGGAATAATGGTTAGAAGAATGTGTGTGTGTTCACATGGCTAATGACACAGGACCAAAATGTTAAAACCAGAATAGCACCGGTGTCATTTTAGATGTTAGCTATCGGTTGACACTAAGGTCTCGAAGGAATTTTCCCGTAGGGTACAGGTTATGTTCTAGATATAAAAGCACAAAGTGTGTCACTTCATGCCGCTCTGCAAGCTTATTAATGATGTTATTTTTGAACATTTTTGAAAAAACCTCGAAAGAGTTTGAAAACCTCTGGGAGGTCCCAGATAGGTTTGAGAATGTAACTGGTTGCGACCGTAGGTCGCAAGTTTACTATGAAAACAGGCACATCTATCTTGTCCTCGTATATCTGTCTGTAGGTCACGCATGACACTGTGGTTCCCCTGACACATCGCTGTGACATCACAGGTGTAATCACAGGTGACATCACCTATGTAAAAGTCCATATTATGGGTATTCCTCACAATCCCTTTATGCCCATATATGAAGATCCCTGATGTCATCGATATACATCACTGGCCAGATGGCCAAGAGATGGCCCATATCTGTGTGTTCAGATAGGGATCTCCATGTGTATGGGCATAACATATATTGTATGTTGTGATGTCATGGGCACCACTCTAACTCACCCATTTTATGCCCATATATGGAGATCCCTGATGTCATCAATATTACGCCCATATCTAACAGGACTTCATATGGGAATGCTCATATAGTATATGGAGGAAGACAGCCCATATCTGTGTGGCTGTACCATATACAGTACATGGATCTCCATATCGTCGTTGTCGGGTGGAAACCTTGTATCTCCAAGTTTCAAATTTGTATGTTCAATTCGCAAGTAAAGCCCTGCTTCATCAGACAAGGCTGTCGCACAAAAGTAGTGAAAACAGCAGATCTACAAGCACACAACACCTCGCGAGGCGTTGTGTGCTTGTAGATCGGCTGTTTTCACTAGTTTAAATCATTTTAAAAATGCTAAATGCAAAACAAACGGTTTTGGACATACAAGGTTTTCAACGACGATATATGGGTAACTGGTCCGATATACATCACTGGCCAGATAGCCAAGAATTGGCACCCGCATGTCGCACTGAGGCAGTGAGGCATCTTACTAGTTTAAGAAGGTTTAAGAACTGAATTAGAATTAGAAAGCATTTGTAGAATCGGGATCGATGTCTCAACGGGTTAACATATCAAGTTGTTAATGTTTCTTTTTTCCATTGCGTTTGTAGTTCCATCCTGGTGAACACGTACAGATGTCATGGAAACCAGCCATCACGGCGGTCATCTAAGGACAGAGGATCTCATCTCCCTGCATGGCCCTAATGGCCTGCATTATTATGGTAATAATGGTGCGTTGATGCTATCAGCTCATTTTACATCCCCCAGAGGTGCACATCAGCACACTTGCATGCACTCACACATACAGTACTTAGGGCGAACCACTGTTCCTCAGCAAATTTATGTCTTTTATATCGTCTTTGTCGGGTGGAAACCTTGTATTTCCAAAACCCCATTTTTTTTTTTACGATTTTGTGAAAATAGCGTGCTTGTAGATTGTTGTGTGCTTGCCTTGTAGATCAGCTATGTTGTGTGCTTGTATCGGCTATTTTCACTACTTTTGTGCAACACTTTTGTATGATGAAGTAGGGCTTTAATTTACAAAAACACATAGATAAACTTGGAGATACAAGGTTTCTGCCTGACAGTGACGATATATATATACTTAATGTAAACCAAAGAGACACGCTAACATTGCAGTCACAAAACAAAACAATGCATCCATTATACACACTACGAGTTCATGGCCTCATCACAGATTTTTTACATATCAAGCGAGTGCCTATGCAGCAAAAAATGATACATCAAGGATAGCGTATGGCCAATAGCAATAATAACACTGTTATTCCAAACCTTGGAAAAACGTTTATCCTTCTCTTTGTACATCATAACCAGGTCAAATACACACCTCTCTCTCTCACACACACACACACACATATATATAGCACACACACACACACACACACACACACACACACACACACACACACACACACACACACACACACACACACACACACACACACACACACACACACACACACACACACACACACACACACACACACACACACACACACACACACACACACACACAGCCCCACCCACTCCTGGTTTTGAGACACAATCCAACACGCACACGCCACAGTATGATGAAGATGTTTTGTAAGTTGTATGGAAGGTCGTCCGGCATTCTAGCCAGTAAACCATGTTACCGCCGCATGGGTTGTTTGTCACCGGGGGCTCCCGTGAAGCCGCGGCGGTCCTTGGTCACAATCTGGGGCATTTATCAACGGCTCCGGCAGGATGGCACCGCGTCCTTGGGAAAAGAATGCGGCGGCGCCGCACGGTCGCACGCCGAGCCTTCCCCCGAGGTCAGCGGTGACGCATCACCCAATATATATATCGTCGTTGTCAGGTGGAAACCTCGTATGTCCAAAACCGTTCGTTTTGCATTTATCATTTTAAAAATGATTCAAACTAGTGAAAACAGCCGATCTACAAGCACACAACGCCTCGCACCGCGAGGCGTTGTGTGCTTGTAGATCTGCTGTTTTCACTACTTTTGTGCGACGGCCTTGTGATGAAGCAGGGCTTTACTTTGCGAAAGAACGTACACATTTGAAACTTGGAGATACAAGGTTTTCACCCGACAACGACGATATATAGAGAGAGAGGAATGTTATGGAAAAAGGGAACTTCCAGCGAGGAAGAGTGTAGCGAGAGGGCGGTTGGATTGTGCTTAGTGAAATTGCAAACATTCTCTTGGTAAAACTACATGTCAACAACAGCAGCTATACTTCCAAGGAACGGTGGTCATTGTCACGTTCAATGTCACACCTTGAAACTGGCACACACACACAAATGTACACATCCCACTGCACCCAAACACACATGCACTGCACGCATGCACGTACATGTACGGATGTGCACACGCACGCAACCAAACATACTGTCCAGATGCAGTGCATGCACTGTTTATGTTTTTATGTTTTATTTATTTTTCCAAATTGCATACTGTTTTTGCTACTTTTCCCATTCCCCAGCAGCTCCTAACTCTTGACTAATGAGTATATTTTGCCTATCTAGGTTTGCACTGCAGCACTGTTGCATTGTGTGCAACATGAGTAGATATGACTGTGGAAAAGGGAACTTCCAGCATGGAAGAGTGTAGCGAGAGACCGGTTGGATTGTGCTATAGTGAAATTGCAAGCATTCTCTGGTAAAACTACATGTCAACAACAACAGCAACAGCAGCTATGTTTCCAGGAACGGCAGTCATTGTCATATTCCATGTCACACCTTGAAACTGGCACACACGCAAATGTACACATCCCACTGCACGCAAACACACATGCATGCACGCAAGCACGTACATATACGGATGTACACACGTACGCAATCACACATACTTTCCGGACACAGTGCATGCATTGTTTCCTTTTTAAAAAATCATTCCAAATGATATACTGTTCTTGCTACTATACTTTACACCAGTGGTTCTCAAGAGGATTCCAGGGACTCTGTGGGTTCCTTTATGGGGGTCTAAATTGGCCCATACTAGTCTGTAACTCTGACAGTGTACAAATGGATTTGTATACTGTCAGAGTTACGGGGAGACCTTGAAATGTAAAAGTTTGAGAAACACTGCTATACCGTACCTATTCTATCCTCCATATCATTCAATTGCTCATTCCCCAGCAGCTCCTAACTCTTGACTAATGAGTATATTTCGCCAATCTAGGTTTGCAGCGCTGTTGCACTGTGTGCAACATGATATGAGTGTGGAAAAGGGAACTTCCAGCATGGAAGAGTGTTATTTATGGAGAGACCGGGTGGATTGTGCTATAGTGAAATTGCAAACATTCTCTGGGAAAACTACATGTCAACAACAACAGCTATACTCCCAGGAACGGTAGCCATTGTTATGTTCAATGTCACACCTTGAAACTAGCACACACAAATATTGACACATTCCACTGCATCCATTCCCCCCACACACACACACGCACGCACGCGCGCACGCATTCATGCATGCGCACATGCACGCATTCATGCATGCGCACATGCACGGACGTACGCACACATACTGACTGAGGCAGTAAATGGAGTATTTAAGTTTATGTTTTTTAATCCAAATTGCATACTGTTTTTGCTAATATAGGCTATAGGCCTACACTACAATGCCAACTACTATCTTCCATAGACATTCCTTACACATCCCACCCAGCAGCTCATAACTCTTGACTATTAAATGAGTATATTTTGCCTATCTAGGTTTGCATCACTGTGTGTGCATGCACGCACACACACATGCACCTAATGTATCACAGTACTTGTACAACAAACACACTGTGCAAACACACAGCACACACAGAGCATACGCAACAATACGCCTCGTATTTTGTCAGATGAGTCAGAATCAGTTCAAAGGAGTGAGGCCTGTGGCAGGGAGGGGTAACTTCTGAAATGCATGTAAAAAAAATGAAAATAAACAAAACACACACAAAAAAAAAAAACTGGGACACACCTGTCATCCTCCTGTTTCGAATTGGGGGCCAGACACAGTGTGACGCGGCCGCAGTGCGATTGAGACACAGCCCTGTCAAGGTGCTGTTGGAACTTTAATACCAAGAGTCTCTTTGGTTTGTCTCACTAACGTGCGCTGACAGGAACGTAGGCATGTCCCTTTTCTACCTCCATTTTACCTCTCTTTCTGTTTGGGGTTTTTATCTAAAGCTGCACTGTGTTAACTTGACTCTTCTACCCCAGATTTGAACCCGGTGCTCAGGGCTGGATTACCATCTCAGAGGGCCCTTGGGCACTGAAGCGCCAAGGGGCCTCCGTGTGCGCGCAAAATGTTTTGTAGGCATATGTAGGCATGTAGGTCCAATATGACATCTGCAGCAGCAGTTGGCTCAGCGCGGCCCGGCGGAGTTTTAATCAGTTGACTTGACTTTCATGAAATATTGTACATTGTATTTAACACACAATCAGCATTTTTTTTTTTGGAGGGCCCTTGATGCCCAGGGGCCCCTGGGCACGTGCCCAAAGTGCCCATATGGTAGATCCGGGCCTGCCGGTGCCGACATATTTGTATTTTATTTTATTTCTTTACCATTGATCTAACAGAGCCTGCTAGCCTGCTTGCTCAGGGGATACATTGAATCTTGTGTCCTAATTTTGTGTCCGATCCTGTGTCTAGGTGACTCGGTGAGATGTGACCTTTGACACGTTCTAAATGTCTCAATGGCAAAATACAACCTCCGCAAAAGTTATTAACATACTCTACCATACAGATGGGTCAAATTTTTGTTTTATTAATAATAAAAAAAAACATAGTAGGCCTACCGCTTTAAAGGACCATACCAGTCTATGGTTGACTTCTAGCCATTAGCAGGGATTGCCCCCTGCATATCTCCAATAAATAACAGTAAGTGTATGCAGTGTTTACTGCACTTCTGCCTCAGCCTACGTTTTTAAACTCATTTATGTCGAAAAATAAACAACAACTGAGGCTTTTAATAGTCACTAGTCAAATTTGCACATTGATATCAATATGCGCTGTTACAAGTATAATTCCTTACAAGTGCTGCATTTTATATGCTAATATGAGCTTAAAGAGCTTTCAACACTACAGTTGTTATTTTTTTGCGTGAACAACCTCATGTACAGTACATACTCTTGCTTGTCTTATGCTATGCATAATATATGTGTATATAGTATGTGTGTAGCTTGATACCGTTATGTGATCTGTGACATGCTTATAATGTTTGATTTCATGATTCCCTGCGCTCCTTCTCACTGCCACCACGATCTTACGCAAAATAATATCAATACAAAAATGCACCCACTTCTTTACATCTGTAAACCTCTCTCTCTCTCTCTCTCTCTCTCTCTCTCTCTCTCTCTCTCTCTCTCTCTCTCTCTCTCTCTCTCTCTCTCTCTCTCTCTCTCTCTCTCTCTCTCTCTAGAGTGTGATGTGTCATCCTCTGGGTGTCTCTTAGCCTGCCTAATCTTTGCTACATCAGTTCTGTAATGCCTCTCATTATGAGCGGCCATCACACAGTTATAAAGCCTTGGTTCTTGCCCTTAAATCCCCTTTAATACACACTCTTAAGGCAGGAGTGTGTGTGTGTGTGTGTGTGTGTGTGTGTGTGTGTGTGTGTGTGTGTGTGCGTGTGTGTGCGCGTGTGTGCGCGTGCGCGTGTCCTGCTCCAATGCATGCAAGGCCACGGAGCCCATGTAGAATATGCACGTGCACGTACGTGCATGTGGTGTGTGGTTCACTATAATGTGACACACCACACCACACCATACATATGCATGCACCAATAGACATGCATGAGCATGTCCCGTTGGAGACACCCACGCGGCCAGTGGGCCGATAGCGAGGCCGTTAAGGCAATAGATCCGATGCCGATGACTAGGTTCACACCTCATGCAATTCTCACTATATCCTGTGGAATGAATGAATACATATCGTCGTTGTCGGGTGGAAACCTTGTATGTCCAAAACCGTTTGTTTTGTATTTATCATTTTTAAAATGATTTAAACTAGTGAAAACAGCCAAACTACAAGCACACAACGCCTCGCGGTGCGAGGCTAGTAGATCAGCTGTTTTCACTACTTTTATTCAACGGCATTGTGAGATGAAGCAGTGCTTTACTTTGTGAAAAAAATGTACAAATTTGAAACTTGGAGATGCAAGGTTTCTGCCCGACAGTGACGATAATGTATGCAGAAGCCGGTTGGAATTTGTTCAATCGCAGTCAGAGAGAGCTCTTGCAAATGTCTGGGACTCACAGCACACAGTTGGTTCTACAGACTCCAACTTTTGCACACGGATATGTTCTTAGCTGCTTTCCCTGCTGTTAATGTACTTGCACAATGAATGTACAGTTGTATGAAACAATCTTTTTTTTTTTGTAGAACCGCCGATCCAACCAATATGCCCATATCTCCCACAAAATATGCACTTTCTATACGGTAAATAACGAGGGCTAGTAACTATCTGCAATTACTATTGTTATCTATACTATAATCTTGCGAATGTCTGTCTGTCTGTCTGTCTGTCTGTCTGTCTGTCTGTCTGTCTGAGTGTCTGTCTGAAACAGCGTTTCTCCTCAGTGGCTGGAGCAATTGATCTGAAATCGCATCACCATTAGCATATGAACACACCTGACATAACTGTGAAGCCAGTTTGTCACTTTCACAAATCGTATGCTGTATATTAGCATTTTTATGGTGTATCTACTATCTATTCTGCATCTAGCATGAGGCACATCTATTCTGCATCTAGCATGAGGCAAAATGTTTAACCAGCTCTGTGTGTGTGTGTGTGTGTGTGTGTGTGTGTGTGTGTGTGTGTGTGTGTGTGTGTGTGTGTGTGTGTGTGTGTGTGTGTGTGTGTGTGTGTGTGCGTGCGTGTGTGTGTGTGTGTGTGTGTGTGCAGGCAGGCGGGTGTGTGTGCAGGCGGGTGGGCGGGCGGGCTGGGGGGGGGGGGGGGGAACAGTATCTCTGTAGCCATTAAACGAAACGGGTTTCTTACATTGATGCTATCATGCAAGCACCAGTTAAAGTTACTTTCCATCCCTCATATACTGTGTGCACATCCCATAACCCACACACTGCACATCATTTTGGAGCTCATATCTTTGAACGGGTAAGGGCTAGTTATCATAAACCGAGTAAACCAAGGAGGGTTAATAACAGTAAAGCTTCACGTATATGTCAGTCTTCATGTCCAAAAATATTTATATAAATTATTTTAAGACAGGAACCAAGCCATCCAGGCTCCTGGTGCGTGCATGTCACAGATTCACAGCTTACTAATGTCTGATTTTGGTTGCAGGGCATTGTGTTCCATCCATCCATCCATCCATCTTCAACCACATATCCGGAATCAGGGGTAATAGTTCCAACAGAGACATTGCACATTGTGTTGTGTTGCGCGCTGAAAATAGCAGCTCTACAAGCTCAAGTAGTCTACAAACGAGCTCAAGTGTACGAGCATCAATCAGGCTTAAACTATGGCCTGTCAAAAAGTACGTTGTTGATGTGTGCGTCACTCACAAGGTTGCCGGGTCAAGACTCAAACTGCACGTCTTAGCAGTAACTTCGGCCCGTTTTGGCTGATTAACTGGCACCTCAATCGATGGAATATGGAATAAGTTTAAGCCACACAAAGACGCAGAAGATTGGATATTGAATATTCTCCTTCACTCCTGCACACAGCCTGCCCACCCCCTCCTTCTACTGTTGCTATGTGGGTACGTGCACACACACGTGCACGCACGCACGCACTTTCAGACACACACAGGGCAAATTATAGATAGCGGCACATGCACAAGGCACGGATGCATACTCACAGAGATGATATGTCTACTCGAATGTAGACATATGGACGCGCACGGGAAGCGGGCACACGCACACGCGCACACGCACACACGCACACACACACACACACACACACACACACACACACACACACACACACACACACACACACACACACACACACACACTTGTTTTTGCTACATACTGAGGACTTTACATTGACTTCCATTAATTTTTATGCAAGTCCTGTGGCCTTACCCTAACCCCTAAATCTAGTGAGGACCGCAACTTAGTCCTCACTTTCCAAAAATGTCCTCACTCTGTTGGTTAAAAACTATTTCCGGTGCTCACTGGGTAGTAAGAACGGGTACACACACACACACACACACACACACACACACACACACACACACACACACACACACACACACACACACACACACACACACACACACACACACACACACACACACACACACACACACACACACACACACACACTCTAACATAATCTGACTTCAGAGAGATAGGAACGATTCATTCATGGACAGCGACAAAGGGTCAAAAGCCCTTGGGCTTTATAAAAGTACAAATTCCAGTGGGACAAAACAACTCCTGCCTGAAGAAAATTCAATAAAGTGCTTTTGCGAAAACCAGAGAGGTCATCTATTTGTTATGAGGACCACGCACAGCGGGTCAAGACTCAAGGCTTGGAGAAAAAAAAGAGAAGAGAATTAGAAAAATACAATGAAAAGAATCCACAAGGTTAAGACATAATGTTTATTCAACTTATTTTCACTGGCCAGCAGACATTATTCATTATCTCTTATGTTGCACCTAACAGGTGGAGGGGTTCATGCAAGGACACTGGGGTTTCGGATAGAAAATAAGGCGCATTGGGCGCCCACTGGCCTACTGGTCCAGGCCCATATACCACTCAGGCATTGCCACATAGGCAGGGATGCCTGGCGGAGTCGCCGGTTTGATTCCCGATCCGGACGACCATGTCACTCCCCATCTCTCCCCCCATTTCCTGTCAGTCTAACTGTCCTATTCAATAAAGGCAAAAGCCAAAAAACAAATCTTTAAAAAGAAATACAAAAAATAAGAAGCATTAAGGAGAACTTAAACCACTTAAGGGACCAGAGTACCTCAGGGATATACTAGCTTCTTTTTGTTGTTTTTAGCGTCTTGTTGTTAGCTTGTCGCCACAATACTTTTATAGAAGACCTCCTAACTCCACTTGAGCTGTATTTGGGTAAAGCGATGATAATAAAAGGACACAATCAAGTATCTGACAATATAGATGGTCACCATACCAACTTTGCTGAGGCACGGTTGTGTCGTTTTAAAAACATGGTAGGCCTACAGTATATATACCCTAGGTGGGGTTGGTGAAAGGGCCTTTGTGTGGAGTTTGCATGTTCTCCCTGTGTCTCCTAGGGTAGGTACGCTCACAAAAAACATGCAGTAATCCTGGTCTCTATACTGCCTCGACCCCTGGCCAGCCAGGGAGCCTGATGGAGGGGAAAGGAACTGGTTGGAATAACATGTTCCTTTCACGCACTACGTCCAACTGGGGAAACTCCCCCCTGTCAGGTGAAAAAAGCAGCTTGGGCTCCTCATGCATAGAAGGAAGCATGAGGTCAGTCCGTTGCTCTCCCCAGGTTGGCAGAGGGAGTGTAGCGCACAGGATTGCATTAGACAATTGGCACTGGGTGAAATATGTGTTTAACACAACTACTGCCTCTTAATCTGAAGGTTTGCTTGGTGCCTCGGTGCCACGCCGTTTCCTCCATAGGCCGCCGCTATTATTTTGAAGGGCCGGAAGGGGGTTGTTTTTGTTTTTTTGGATTATCACTTGACGGCAACGATTACGTCATCTAGTCACATGACAGTGTGAGCCCAGAAGAGAAACATGGCTGCGCCCAGCTTTTGTGTACAGTATGGAGAGTGGAGACCATCCTTTGTATAAGAATGTCACTTTTGAGTAAATGAAGTCTCTTTATGGGCCTCTCAATGGATTTACTATGGAGGGCGTTCACTTCGCGTGCACGCCCGATGTGCGTTGTAAACAAATCGCGGACATTACCGATGCGGGCGGGACCGGAGCGACGTACAGTAAGTAATAATACCTTTACTGTATATACAGTAAGATTGACAGTCCTCGCCGTCAACGGCGCCATGGTATTAACACTTTCAATGACGGTGAGCGTCGTCAAGGGCAGCAGAACAGTTAAAAGAAGAAGACAGAAAACACAAAAAACATGGTATTTTGGATATCGTCACTGTCGGGCAGAAACCTCGTATCTCCACGTGTCAAATGTGTACGTCTTTTGGTAAAGCAAAGCCCCGCTTCATCATACAAGACTGTCGCACAAAACTAGTGAAAACAGCCGATCTACAAGCTGTGTGCTTGTAGATCTGCTGTTTTCACTAGTTTGGTACATTTTATAGATGATAAATACAAAACGAACGGTTTTGGACATACAAGGTTTCCACCCGGCAACGACGATATGGTAGTTTGTTTCTGACCGACAGCAAAGATATAATAAACATCACTGTTATCGATCCTGGAATATTGTACAAACAACATGCTATCTAAATAACATCAAGATCATCTGTGGTCAGCCAAACCGCCTACTTTTAGACTGCTGGTAAATGGAATAAGATGTCTATTATTCAACAACACACATTTAATTCAAATGTGGTGCACTGCACCGTGCATTTAAATTACCCAAGATCATAAAAGTCAGGTCTGTTATACAGTAAACATTCACTCTGCATAATGCCGTTTGCGTATTTATTTACCTCCAGCGTTGTGAGCACAAGTAAGAACATGCTTCAAGCTAACACAAGCAGACACTGTGTTCGCAGCTAGCAGCGTGCGTTGGCAGTAATCTACAGTACTACAAAGCATATGCGTGGCCTAGATTTGAGGGAAAATAAAAGTCCCCACGGAGGGAAGACGGCAGAGTGGGAGCATTTTATCTGTGTCCACATTACTGAGTCACACACATGCACGCACACACCTGCCCAACCACACGTACTGTAAGGCGATCCCACCCAAATATAGAACACACATTGGGAAAATTCTCATTCTACTACTACTGCCACTAAAACGTGGAATGCCCTGGGTTCTTTGTGGAAATGTGGAATCACTGGTTTCTTTCAAAACTGTCCTGAAAAATCGTCTATCAGGAGACCACAAGGGGAGGTAAAGTAAATACAAATTCCCATAGAAAGGAGGCGTCGTTCACTGCCTCCGTTTTTCCTTTTCCTCCTTTGTATATCGTCGAGTGGAAACCTCGTATCTCCAAGTTTCAAATGTGTATGTTCTTTCGCAAAGTAAAGCCCTGCTTCATCGTACAAGGCTGTCGCACACAATTAGTGAAAACAGCAGATCTACAAGCACACAACGCCTCGCGGCGCGAGGCGTTGTGTGCTTGTAGATCGGCTGTTTTCACTCGTTTAAATCATTTTTAAAATGAAAAATGTAAAACAAACGGTTTTGGACATGCAAGGTTTTCACCCGACAACGACGATATGGTGTTTTGTATTTGTTGAAGTAAGCCTTGCCGAGCCATGAGGCCCATAGGGCAGGAGCCTATCTCCTGGTTCTATAGCGTGAGGCAGCTTGATGTACAAGTACAACCCCTGAACATGACGCTAGTACTGTATGTCGCAGAGACCCCCAATCCAACCCTTGATGCTGAGTGGGCATAAAAGGGATCTCCATATATGGATCTCCAGACAACATAATCCATATATGGCCAAGACAGATGGCGAAGACAGCGCTTTTCGCCCTTAGGCATCTTACTGGTCTGTTTAGCCTTAATGTCTGATTGTACCACGTGCTGTTTACATTTCTCACTAATACATTATGCAATCAATCAATCAATCAATCAATCAATCAATCAATCAATCAATCAACCAATCAATCAACTGGAAGCAGTTTGGTGTGAAGTGCCTTGCTCATGTGAGCAGACTGCCAAGCGTATCCTCCCGGCATGTTGTGTGATTCAAACCAATGCCACAGTTGAGTCAATTAACTGGCTTCTCCAAATATTCAGCAACACAGTAGATCCAAGTGTTAATTTAACTCTGATATGTTCAGCGCAAAGTCAATTAACACTGAGGATTTTGCTGTGCATAATGTTGTCACCTGTAATGAGTAATAGAGACGAGGTACTTTATGTACAAGTGTTTTATTTTTAGGCAGAAATGTTCTGTATTGTTTTCTTGTTGATGAGTGCTAAATAATCGTTTTTCTTTGCACCTTATTTACTCAACAATTTACCCTGTCTATGTCTTGTTAACTAGGGTTCTTGCACTTAAGTCACACTGGATAGGCTTATCAGCTAAATGAGTAAAGTGTCAATCGCAAGACTAAGAGAAACACAACAACTGCTGTTAAGAACAGGAGGAAGGCCTAATTCAAGGCAGGGTAAAAGCACAACCAGCCATAATACAGTCTAATCATGACTATCGTATTATGTTACAATTATTATATTTCTGGGAAAAAGTCTGTTCGCAGCAGAGCCAACTTCGGAACGCTTGGCGAAACACTCGACGTCGGCTACAACGGATCAGCGGCGTCGTCGATTTTGTTTGTCAGCGCCACATGCCGCTTTTCCCGCGGGAGTGGCGCGTGATGGCTAGAAACGACAAGCTACACTATAGACACACGCGAGCGAACACACAAACCGATGAGAGGGATGAGACGAAACGAGATGGGAGATGATGACAGCGGGAGGGAGAATGAGAAAGATTTGAGGAGGAGAATAGAAAGAGAGAAGGCAGCGGTAAATAATTATACGTGTTATTGTCCAACCGCACATATATTTTCGAGTGCTATATTTATACTCTGAGCTATGATTTGTGTATGTGCGGCGTGTGCGTGTGCGTGTGTGTGTGTGTGTATGTGTGTGTGTGTGTGTGCGTGCGCTGGCAGGATGACACGCTTTTATGATGTCATCTGTCCCCTGGAACAGATTGGATTTAATTGGTTGGTCGTTTCACAACCGCACACCGTTTTTTAACAAGCATACCTATAAACCACTCGTGCAAACAAACAACACGGGCACACGCGCACACACACAGTGTACATGCGTGCAGCCACGTGCACGCACACACACACAGCAATTATTGTAAACCCCCAGCATCAGCGGAATGTACTTTACCTCAGAGAACCACCAATGAAGTACACAAAAAAGTAGTTTGACTGATTCATATCAAATTGCATTGCTTCGTCTCGCAAACACACACACACGCACGCGCACACACACACACACACACACACACACACACACACACACACACACACACAGAGCAGGTTATTTCTCCACCTATTCCCTCTCTCAATCATTGACGGCTATTGGCCCCGGTGCTCCTGACATGGGGTGGGGGCCGCTGGGGGGCCCCTCGTGCCATGAATCGTATATTGTCACGGCTCGCGCCGATATATCAAGCGCTAGCCCTGGTCACCTCGGCATGCGTCCTACCCCACGGCACAGCTATCGTATGTTGTACCAGTTTGCGGCCCCCCTTAGTGTTGCTGATAACAACGCCGGGTCTGCGGGCTCTCATTTATCACCTGCGTTTGCAGGGGCGTCACAAGGGGGGGGGGGGGGGGGGAGTGGGACTCAGTTACTAGGGCCCAAGGTGGAGGAGGGGCCTTAATTATTTTATACTTTAGCTATTGAAAAATAGCAGATATACAAGTTCGCTGCGAGCTTGTAGATCTGCTATTTTTGAAAAGTCGTGAGAATGTGTGCAAATCTTTGAATATATCATGTATTTTTTAAGCAAACATTTGTAACTAAAATTTTGCTTATGGGGGGTCCCTGGAACTAAATATTTTGACATGAGGGTCCGTGGCCAAATACATATCATTTTGGGGGTCCTTCACATGAAAAAGTTGGAACACCACTGACATTGAAACATGTGTTTTTCAAAAAACCTTTGAAGGATTTGAAATAGTCAAAGACATTTTCACGATTTTTCTAAAATAGCAGATCTACAAGCTTGCAGCGCCGTGAGCTTGTATATCTGCTATTTTTCAATAGTTGCATCCCCAGTCTAAATGGGTTAAACCCCCTCCAAACTATGAAGAACATTCATGGGGGGCCCGCGGTGAATCCTTGTACCCAGGGCACCAGTATTTGGTGCGAAACCCCTGACTGCATGCGTTTGTGTTGCTGGAGCCTGGCTGGACGCTGCGTGCAGGCGCGCGGTATAACAGCGGCTCTGGGGCTGCCAGAGGAAAGCTTGGACGCATCAATACCTTCCCGCACCTTTTTCTTTCCTCCTCCGCATCAACCGTTATTTGAATAGAGTCAGCTTTAACCAAAGGCCAAAGCCTGTGCAGAGCCAACACCATCTGCTCCCCAAGTTTATTGAGGTTTTTACACTTTCATGTCAACTTAATAACCACTATCAACCTGCCCTCCCTGTTTTTGGGCATGTCATTAAAGGGTAGCATTTTTTGGCAATTAACCAGATGAGCAAGCTACTTGGAAAATGTAGTTAGCTAAGCTACAAGTTACTCATGATTAAATATAGCTTTAATTACAGCAAACTACAGCAACTACTATTTGTAGCTACTCTACAAGTAGCCTCGGAAACCCAGGCTTCTTTTGGCGATCGGAAAGAAAAAGAAGCCTGGGCGATCGCGTTATGATCACTGTTGTAGGAAGTGTAGAATTTCCCTAACCAATCAGAGTGCAGAGAGCGTCGCACCGAATGTGTTGACGTCATGACGCAGCAGCGTTCTCTGCGCTGAGCAGAGGAGGGTGGGGGGAGGAGAACACATGCTATTGGCTGGAGACTCGCGGAGAGATTCGCCGCGCCCGCCCTTCTGCATACAGAAACTGTCCGCGTTCAGCTCAGAGTGCACTACAAGCTACATGGCAAATGCAGCTAGCTACATCGACTCTACTTTTTCTCATCAAATTCATGATCAAGAACAACTGTCCACCAAACAAATAGGCAGGCAAAAAAGGGGGTCATACAGTCCTGAATGTCCCCTCACTAATGGGTACAATATTCAATTTGCTGGTCTATTTATTCATCTTTCTCCGACCATGATGGGCAAGCTTCTTGGAGAATGTAGTAAGCTACACTATAGTTACTCTTGATTAAATATAGCTTAACTACACTACAAGCTATCCCCAGAGAAAGGTTGCAAATTACCGTTACGCTACTGTAGTTAAGCTATGTAGCTAAGCTACTTGTAGCTAGCTACTGCCCATCACTTCAATTAACTAAGTTTACAAGTATAAAATTAGGGCTTAAATGGTTAAAGCTCCCCCTCCAAAGCTCCCCCCTACTTCCAGTCTCTTCTCTTATGTGGCTCAGGGGTAGAGTGGCCGGTAGAGTGGCCAGATGGGAACCCAGTTCGATCCCGGGCTCCCCCAGAGATAGTGTTGAAGTGTCCTTGAGCAAGATGCTGAACCCCTAATTGCTCCCGATGAGCAGGTTGGTGCCTTACATGGTTTCCTCTGTCGTCGGTGTATGAATGTGTGTGTGTGAATGGGTGAATGTAATGCACAATCTATGTAAAGCGCTTTGGATAAAGGCTCTATATAAAAGCACCATTTACCATTTTGATTGTATCACCAAACTGCGTGCTTAGAACGTCACATCTGCTCCCGAGGGAACGCAGAGGAGATGAACGTACAGTAGCTTGTAATTGCATGACATGCTATAGTACAGGAGGAACAGGTCAATTAGTATGCACGCACGCACGCATGCACACGCACACGCACACGCACACACACACACACACACACACACACACACACACACACACACACACACACACACACACACACAGAGAGAGATCTGCACAATTAAACATGTGGAATGGAATGTGATACAGTAGCCCTTGAATGACATCCCATACATTGTTGTATAAATTAAATATAGCTGAATATCTATTTTTAGCTATGCATTCCGTACACAGCTATAGAACCCATCAATGCAATTTCATGGGCAGATTAATCTCCATGGTATTCTCATTTTCTCTAAAAAAATAAGTAGAAACTGGTATAAAATTACAGGTGTAAATGGAGCCCTTGAATGGCTGATATACCATACATTGGTGTATAAATATGGCTATCTATTTTTAGCCATGTATTCTGTACACATTTATAGAACCCCTCAATGCAATTTCATGGACAGATTATTCTCATTTGTAGCACTCCATGTGAGCTCACCCAATAATTAATTGCTGCTGGGGGTCAGCTCTTGTCATAATAGTAGCCTCAAATCCCTTTTATGAATGTTCTTGTAAAAACCTGCATATTTGGTAAAAAATATCCCCACTTTTCCCATGAGATTCACACAGACCACATTGCGCATACATAATCGGAAATTGCTAAGTGCAATTACAATGAATAACCCAGCGCTGCACCAACCCTAATGTGCCTGGCATTTGGTGTGTAAAGGAGATTGATACCTTCGTTGAGCAATATCCCACTTTTTTTTGTAATGGTGTTCACACATTGCAGTTCCCCTACAATTTGATTTATAATCCACCCAAGCAAAAGAAAAAGGAAAAGAAAAAGGAGAGAGAATGAATGAATGAATGAATGAATGAATGAATGAATGAATGAATGAATGGTTACAACCATATCGTTGTTGTCGGGTGAAAACCTTGTATGTCCAAAATCGTTCGTTTTGCATTTATCATTTTAAAAATGATTTAAACTAGTGAAAACAGCCGATCTACAAGCACACAACGCCTCTTGTGTGCTTGTAGATCTGCTGTTTTCACTACTTTTGTGCGACCACTTTGTATGATGAAGCAGGGCTTTACTTTACGAAAGAACGTATAAATCTGAGAGGTTACCGCTCGACAACGACGATATACTGTAAGTATTTTACCTGTGTCTTAAATGCTGCTTGTACACTATGTGGTATAACTTCCGTTTCACCTGTGCTGTCCCGTAAATAACTCATACTCAACATTTTATTCAAAGCCTAGTGAGCTGCTTAGCTAAAATTCAACTATTCCTATAATCTTCCGCATCTCAGATTTTTAACAGGTCTGAATAGACCTTCTTCACGGCAGCCATATTGGCATAAAGGCCTGTCCATACTCTCTCCGACCACTGAAGTTTTCGTCGGAAAGGTCAGGTTCAACTGCTGCACGTCGGAAATTCGGAACTCTCAGACGAAAGGTTTGGTGGTCGGAGACAGTATGGACAGCTCCTTAATAGTTGTCAACTTGTCTACTCTACTTCTCAAGTCTCCATTTACTGTAGCAGAGCCTCTCCAGTGAGCCACCATGCACAATATACGCATCCTGCATATTTATGTTTACACAGTTATTTATTGCCAGGGACCTGCCAATATGAGTCCATGTAGCTTACTGACTGACTGACTGACTGACTGGCTGGGTGGGTGGGTGGGTGACTGAGTCCCCAATGCTGAATCATGGATGTGTCTATTGCTGAATCATGCATGTGTCTGCCTGTCTCACATATCTCAATCACAAAAATGCGAGAGATTGAGTTATCCTTTCCCTACTAGAGCTGGCTAGAATGATATATTTTTAGGCTTTGGACATTCATTGGTTAGGAATACCATAGGACTATTAATGCTCTCATTCTTATGCTCTTGTAGCAACTTATTAATGCCCTCATTTTAATGATCTTGTATTAATGCCCTTGTAAAGTCTTTAATACTCATATATTATATTATTGGGAGGCCGTGAGTATCTGTAATTAGAAGGTCATGTCTACAGTATGTATCTCTAACCAATACCAGCGGTGGAAAAAGTTATAAAATGTTTTACTTAAGTAAAAGTATCAATACTGCAATATAGAAATACTCTGTTACAAGACGAATCTGGAATTCAAAATGTACTTGACTAAATGTATGAAAGTGTTGGAATCAAAATGTACTTAAAGGACAACTTCACCACTTTTCAACCTATCTTCACATAATTGGTCTTCAGTTGTGAGCTAAGTAAAGTTTTCAAAGAATTGTAGTGGAGTAAAAGTACAATATCTGACTTTGAGATGTAGTGAAGTACAAGTAAAAGTATTGAAAATTGGAAATACTCAAGTAAAGTCAAAATACCTCAAAGGTGTACTGTAAGTACAGTACTTAAATAAATCTACTTAAGTTACTTTACACCACTGCCAAACCCAATAGCTCCCAAATGAGCACTCATCATGACCATCTGAGCAACCATCAACTGGGGGAAGCAGAAGCTTAAACAGAATTTCCCCCGCAGGATATACAATGTATTATATATTTGCATATATAAGTTCTTTTGTCTTTTTCCTGCCTTTAATTATTGATGGATACAGTAGACTGAAAGGAAATGGAGAGAGGGAGAGAGAGAGAGAGGGAGAGAGAGAGAGATGGAGAATTACACGCAGCAAAGGCCGTCAGGATCGGGAGTCGAACCCGCAACACGCTGTCAGGGCCTAGTTGCCCGGACCACTAAGCCAGCCGTAGCCGTAACATTGGTCCCCCCTCTGATATAAATGCTTTGAATAAAAGTCAGCCAACTGGAGTGGATTTCATTTCATTTCACACATCCAGTGCTACAGTATTCAGTACGATCGACCAACTGGAGATAACCATCATCAGCCTGTTCAGACTTTAAGCTGACTTTTGACACGGCAGACGACACCACGCCAGCTCCCATCGGCCCTTTGTTTACTCGCTCATCGGACAACAAAAGAGACGGAGGCGCGTCGGAGCGCTGCAGAACCAGACAGCGAAACAAACAAAACAAAACCAAACCCACTCTGTCTGGCAAATTGTGCTACAGCAAAATGTTCAGTGGCAGGAAAAAATAAGCTTAGATGAGCTGTGCTGCACGGATTAACCACCAGTGGGACTATTCGCTGCTGCTGCTGCTGCGTTCTGGCATTCGGTGAGACGTGGCTGGAGCCCAGCGTGGCTGACTGGTGCCGTCGCTCCGATAAGTTGCGAGGAGACTGGAGAGAGGGAGCCTGCTTCATGGTTCATTTTAGCTTTATGGTGGTCGGGCCATGGAATGTCTGACGTCTTCACTCTGCACTAGGGCATTCACCAAATATTCGAATATTCAAACATCAAATCCCAGATAGCAAAATATGGTTGAATCAACGTAGCAAAATAGTTGGCCAGAACGGTTGAATCAATATTCAACACCAACGTTGAAACTATGCTGAAATCACAACGCCATTTTATATTGATTCAACATTGGTGTTTAAGCACTATTTCAGCATTGATTCAACCATGATTCAACCATCATCTAAATGGTATTCTGCAAGCTGATTTTTAGTTGATTTTACGTTGAATCAACGTTATGAATCAATATTGATTCAACCATCATCTAAATGGTAATCTGCATGCACATTTTAGTTGATTTAATGTAGAATCAACATTAGGAATCAACATTGATTCAACCATCATCTAAATGGTAATCTGCATGCACATTTTAGTTGATTTTATGTTGAATCAACATCAGGAATAGAACACAGATTTAATTTATAAATTGATCATACTGAATCATGTTAGGAATCAATATTTATCCTGATCATCCAACAACCTAATGGTAATCTGCATGTACATTTTAAATTATGTGTATGCTGATCACTGTAAGGCTAGATCTTGTTCAAAATTACCATACATTTCCCAAAATGTGAAAATATAAAAATACAATGAGATTAGAATCTTCACATTTATTAAACTGAATTGAAGGCATTTAGTCCTGCTTTGAACTGCTTCAACAGATGATATATAGAACAAAACAGATGAAATATAGAACATACAAGGTTATAAATCTGCAAAAAGAAGGAAAAAAAAAGTCCAAGTTCAAAAACAAAACGCTGTCCCGGTCTAGATGGGTTAAGACAAATTTCACATCACCTTGTTGTCAAAACACAAGACACACTTTTCAGGTTTGCACACACTTCTCACATAAAATCTCATAGCATCAATCCACAACACACAAATATTCAAATCTCTAAACTTTCGGGTCAGGCGAGCAATTCAGAGCCAGGTCCCACTGCTTCAGGCCATGGAGGAGGCTTGTGGAGATGTGGGCTTTGAGGCCTGTCAGGGCTTCATGCGGCACTCTAGGCCAGGGGTTTTCAAAGTGGGTGATGGGGCACCCTGGGGTGCCACGACGGCAGTCCAGGGGTGCCGCGAGATCATTTGATAATATTTGGAATTTATTTGGACACTCAAATATTATTTAGTATAATTTTAAACTTGAAGTACAAAGTTATTTTCAGTCAGTTCTAACCAAAATGGCTATTATGTAATGGCTCAACGTTTTCCTCGCAACATAATCACTAAAATATCGTCACTGTCGGGCAGAAAACTTGTATCTCCAAGTTTCAAATGTGTACGGCTTTTGGTAAAGAAAAGCCCTGCTACATCATACAAGACTGTCGCACAAAACTATTGAAAACAGCCGATCTACAAGCACACAACGCGTTGTGGGCTTGTTTGGAGTGTTTGGGGGTAAACCTTTAGACCTACAGTCAATAAAATGTTTTGTCTGCATATTTGTGTGCTGTTTTATGTTTGTCTATGAGAGAAGTGGGCATACACTGGGTCATTTTACAAAAAGGGAATTGGTTCATTTACCAGAGTAATTGACATTCATTCAGTGTGTTCCATTTCGACAATTGTGTTTTCAATTTTGCTCTTCAGTGTTCTGTTCATGCTTGGTAGTGTTCAGCCAAAAGCTAGTTGTGTTTATTCAATGAATGCATGTGTGTGTCATGTGAAAATATGGCTGTGTTTACCAAATGAAAACACGAGTTCCATTTTGTGAACATGTTAAGAGATTTGATGGCAAAGAGTTGTTTTGCAAAGGGATGCCAGGGTTTAGCAATTTGTGTTTGATGTTTGGAGTTTTGTGTGTGCAGTTTTGAAACAAACGTACAGTTTTGAAAAATGTGTTTTAGCAATCGAAAAAAACTGTAACATACAGGCACATACTTACAGAGAATGCAAAATGTCCATTGGTCAGTGCAAAAAAGCAGAAGTGACATGGGCTGGACTCCCAGCAAAGCCGCACAGGAACAGTCAGTAACAATTATTCCAGTTAAGTTACAGTTGTCCAAACGACCGCTGTGTCTCTCTCTCATTGTATAACATTCACAAAGGACTTTCCCAGTCTCTCACATCTCCGTCCTGGGTAGATTAATCTATCGGCTCCTCTGTCTTAAGGTGGAGGGGGTGGGAGGATTTCTTCAAGTTTGTGTCCAGCTTCCACCCTGGCCAATCCTCCACCCCCTACAAGGAGAACCCAACAACGGAGCCCGCCTTCCTCACCAGTCTGTTGAGTTGAAGGTGTCACTCGCTCAGTTCCTCCCCAGCACGTTATTCCACATTAATTTAAAAAAAAACCCTGGCATAACAGTTTGGTGGCTAAACGATCCCAGTCTTCTCAGGAAGAACAGCCTGCTCTTCCCCTTGCGGTGAATCACCTCAGCGTTGTCCAACCAGTCCACCGATACTGCCTTCCATCCAGCTTCGGTGCTATACCGTAAGATTGGAGACAGAGAAGATGAAATTAGCTATAATAGCACATTAAACATGTTTTCCCCTAGCCCATATAGAACCTCTGCTGCATACTGTTATGCACCGCGGGATGGAAAATCATACTCTGGGAGCATGGAACTACCTTTACTTTTTGTGGAGGCATAGGGATATCCGCTTACGACCTCATCTCGAGGAGCACAACGGTATGCAGGGGAGAGTGAGGTTCTATATGGGGCTAGTTGTCCCCATGTTCGGTCCTTTGCTCAGTCAGTGGGGGATGTTACAATATTACATTAAAAAGTATTTGACTAGACTGGGAGAGACTCTCACCACTGCAACATCATGTTGGAGCTGGGCAGCATTTCTTTACTAACTACTGCACAATGTATCAGACACATTATTTCCCACATATAACCAATGCAATGGTGACATCATACTGTATATCGGAATATACTTTACAAAACGTGTAAGTGTAAGATAAACTTACTTTGAATCTTTTCCACTTTGGTGGGGTCCAGCATATGTTTGCCCTCGAGCTCTGGAACAACACCATGCCTCCCTGTGACAACTGCATCCTTCAGTTCTTCAGTCGTGAAGAATTTGTCAAACAACTGGTGGAACAGGCGACTGCAGTCCTTCTTAGCACTGTGGTGAATGGCTACCTGTTCCAACGAGAACACAGAGTCCACAGCCAGTGAACAGAGATTCCATGATTAACACATTTCACAAAGTTTCTGCTCTTCAAGTGGACCATGGAAACAGACTACACTGGCAGCCAAACCCAGCCTGAATCAGATCTGTGTCACATCCGGGTTGGAATCTGATTGGTTCCATGTGACCATTTAAGCCAATCAGATTCCAATCTGAATGTGACTCAGATCTGATTTAGGCTGGATTTGACTGCCAGTGTAAAGCAGGCCTAAAGGAAACTTAACTTTCTAGCTCTAACAGATCACAACGCGTAGTATGGGATATAGTTAAGATAGTTAATCTTCTCACTGTAGTGTGAAATGTATATTGAACATGTTCGTCTACCTCCCAAATTTTTACCTGGACTATAATCGTACCATCAAAAATGTAAAATCCATAATACATTTATACATACCTGGATATAGCTCTTGCACCTCAATGGCCAACACATAAACTTTTCACATTGGATCTGCCATCTCCATGTCCCCAACCATCTCAACAAGTCCCTGTAGAGCTTGCAGGTGTTCAATGCCTGGAATGAAGAGGAAAAAATATTATGGCAATCCCAACATATTCAAAGGTTGAGTAACAACAAATAAGTGTTAAATAGCGCTATATTCTGATAACAGTCATTGCTATGCCATTGCTATGGAATATTTATTTTCTCAGTAGCAGGGATTGTTCAATGGCAACCTTCTCTCCCCATCTCTCCAGTAAACAGAAAATGTAAAGTTTCAAGTGAGACAAAGAAATGAGCTGACAGAATTGACAACTGCAACACTATGCTTCATTTTTTGTGAATGGTGGGTGACCCAGCCAGGGTAGGGTATATTTATAACAACACACCCGGGGGTCTAGAGTAACTTAAAGAGATATTCCAATTTCAAAATTACTTTTTGTCATTTTAGCATCTAATTTTGGGAACACCCAGGACAGTTTTTGAATTTCTTCATTCTGTATTTAGATTTAGAAGCAGACACATATCACAGGGCAGTCGCTGATTACAGATGAGCATGGTCATCGCATAATTTCAGAAAAGTATAGTTTTAAGGGTGAATATTAGGGACAGTACAGTGAGCCATCTTAAAAACTTTAATTGAACTGTAACCTTACCTAGATAAACTTCAAAAGGTGGTCAATGGCTTGTCGGGCTGAGAGCTTTCCTAGTCTCGTTGCGGCCTTGAGGTGAGGGTGGCATGTGGTGGATAAGGCAAGATGGAGGACATCTCACTGTCCCATCCTGAAAATAAAAGGGTGGGGGGAAACAAAGACATTTTTACTAAAATCTGTTTACATTTTGGTTTCAAAACCATCCCCTCTTCCATTAGTATTATTCCTTTAATTCCAGCGTACCATTTTCCAGTTCTTCTGTTGTGGATTCAGCATTATGAAGCAGATCTACATGGTCGCCTGTCTGGGCGAGTCCACAGCTTTGTTCAAGGACTTACTGCATGTAGTGAGTAAGTAGGCCACTTCTGCAGCGATGTCATCACCAAACATCAGAAAATCCTGTATCTGCAGACAGGATGGAATACAAACAACATGGCATACATTTTAATGGGTTCACCCTATGACCAGGGATGTGATCTGTTTAAAGTCATTTTTTATTTCAGTTTGACTTTAAGGCAAGACAGTTCAAGAGCGACATACCATTCCTGCAATGTCAAGAAATCTTGTAAAGGTGGTGAATATTTCAGAGGACTTCACTGGGTCATGAACCATTGTTTGGCGATGGGTGAAGGTCTGTTTCATCTTCTCCTTGACCATCATCAGTGCGATGCCCTCAAGACACTGGGTTTCTGTCGTTAGCTGAAGAAACCCACTCCCATCTACTGGATTGTAATACTGCTCCTAAAAAACAAGAACGTGTTTTATTTTTCTCCTTAAAAAACTAAACACATGCCCTTGTCTGGAGAATTGCTAAAATCAAGGTCAACAGGTCTGACATCTGTGGCGATCAACTTGTTGGGGTCAGCATATAGAACATTTGTTGAAATTTAGTTGAAATCTCACTCTTGTCTTTTCGAGCAATTCCAGGAGTGAGGAGTAAAGAAGTTAGACTTGTATTATGTACTTACATAGCCCAAAGTGCCCTAGGGATCGGCCAGGTATGGAAACAAGGCAGTGATTTGCGTAGTCCTCTTTAACACGCCTTGAAGGACTCTTCCTACAGTGTACACACACACACACACACACACATTATCAATTACACACACACACACACACACACACACACACACACACACACACACACACACACACACACACACACACACACACACACACACACACACACACACACACACACACACACACACACACACGTTATCAATTAATTAAACCAATTTGATTCCAGAAATTAAATGAAATGATCTGACAAATGATGATGGATCAAGCACATGCCTCCTTTGAGTGTCAGATGTGTCATTTTGTCTGGCTGGTGTCAGTGGTGTTAACATCAGCTCCACTATAAGATCTAACATCAAAAGTAAACAACACTAAATACAAACTGGTCAAACATTGGCCAAATTGTCAGCTGATATAAGAAAGAGGCAATGTGAAAATAGCAGATCTACAAGCTCACTGCAGTCCAAGTGCTTGGTGGGTGGAGGGTCCCCATAAAATGTGAATATTTTGGGAGGTCCCCAAAACTCCCCATGCAGTTCAAATGTGATTATTTTGGGGGCTAACAGTCAACAACAGATTAAAATGTCAAGGTCTCCCCTTAACTCTAACAGTGTACAAATGGAACCAAATTAACCTGTTAGGAGTTGTTTGGTTCCATTTGTACACTCTCTGCTACCATTGAACAACTAGCACATTGACATTAGCTAGCTAGCTACAAACAACACATGCTGCTAACATGGAACAATTGCTAACTAATGTTAGCTTTGTTAGCCACACATACTACAGTACACAGCAAAGCACCTATGATAACACAAAACCAAAAAACTGCCACTTCTATCAAAAGGGCATAGTATAAGTTATTCAACACAGTTGGAACATTCAGTTCCTTTAGGATGTACTGTAACTTTAGCATCAGTTAGCATTAGCTTTGTATTTGTCTACTGGTTAGCATGGGCCCTTCAGGAAACACCACAAACAAAAACACCACAGACAACATTCTTAACATACATTATCCAGTGGTTAAGTATTGTTTAAATTTCACCTACCAAAAGGAGATATAAATATAGTCCATGAGAGAGCCTTCAGCCTGCATTCACACTCACTAGCAGTGGCAGTGAGTCACTGAGTCAATTCAAACAAACCGGTTCAATCCAGTTTCACTCTGCAGGCACATCAAAGCACCGTGTGATGTCACTCTGTGTGATGTCACTGGTCTAACCAAGTTTGCGAACTTAACCCTGTAACTGCTGATGCAACAATGCATTGTTTCTCATGTGATGAACAACACTTATGCAAAGATTATATTAGATAATAAATTGATTGATAATGATAATAACAATAATTATTACAACTATTATAATTATAATACATACTATAAATAATTTTAATAATATCATTAATAGCCTATAATTATATTAATAAATCCGGATTTTATTTTACATAGGAATGTTATAAAAAAACACACAGCATCAATTATATATTTTTTCAGATAAAATACACTTATTCTGACTTGATTTTTGACATTGAGTCCGATGTAGTTGGTCCTGTCGCGTGAAAATGCTGGCTGTCCGTCACGTCACACTTTTCCCCAACTCATATCTCTGCCACCGTTGCCCCAACCATGCCAAACTTTGCACACACAGTCCTTGCCTGGCAAACCACAACCTCCACCCCTCCCAAGACCCCCGGAGCTCCAGGGACCCCCTGTTCCAGCTGCATATTAATACTACTACTACTTGAATATTGATACTACCCAGATAGCAAAATATGGTTGAATCAACGTAGGAAAATAGTTGGCCATTAATAAACTTGTTCCCAGGCCATAAAAGATTTGCCAAATTCTCCTGGCCAGAGCAGAGTTAATTTTTATACCGAAAAACAGTCGTTTTATACACTAACTGACTCTCTTTGACTTAGTAGCATTAAGATATTGTGTTAATATTCAATCTGTTGTCACCTGAACAGCAATCAATTGCTACTCTGAAAAGTACACTCACATATATATTTATTTTTGCATCTTAAAAGAATAAGCTAAACTACACCTCATCTGTTTTATTTTGTAGGAACTAAAATGACCATGCCCTTGAACACATGGAAGTATTTGAGGGTAAACTGCTTCCACCCGATGCATAAAGTTAAAGTGTAGTCCATCTGATGACTACAACATGACGTAGGCCAGTGTTTGATGAGATCAGTGACGTGATCTTCATATATGAGGATCAGATAGTCAGCTCCATATATGCATAGAAACATATATGGGCAGGGATATGGCAGGTGATTATAGTCAGCTCCATCTATGGAGAGACACATAAGGGATCTCCGAATGTGTCCATATGGACATTACCTATATATGGGCCCATATATGCCCATATTTGGAGATCCCCGAGGGTGACATGAGATGTTGAGTCATTGTCATTCCATATGGATATCTAGGTGATGATCCAGTCATCTCCATGTATGACTATGTAGGGTTTGATGAGGTCAGTGTTGTGATATTTATGTATTGAGATCCAAGTGATGATCACCCCCACCATCCCTTTGATGTTTTTCTAATATCTCATGATTTGTTTAGGCCCAAAGGTCACGTTTTCAATATTTTCAGTGACCTTTCACACTTACAAGTGTCGCAGTCATTCAGGACCAACTCCATTGAATTTTCCATCTCTTTAATATGAATAATATTTCCTGCCTAGTTGTGTGTGTGTGTGTGTGTGTGTGTGTGTGTGTGTGTGTGTGTGTGTGTGTGTGTGTGTGTGTGTGTGTGGGTGTGTGTGTGTGTGTGTGTGTGTGTGGTGTCGGGGTGTGTGTGTGAGAGAGAGAGAGAGAGAGAGAGGTTTCACGTTGGTCGTGGACGCAGCCCCCCAAATTATACATGCATGATGTGACATTGTGTATTGAAGCACGGCCTATCGTCGTCAGTTGATGCACGAGACGACTGCCTGGTGTAATATCCGAGTGAGGGACATCGTCTTTTTTTCCTTCCACTTTGGGTCGCGACCCATAGTTTGAGAACCGCTGCACTTGGAAATTGAAGGACAACTCCGCCTAAATCACTTCTAGGCTGTGTTTCTTACTTGTGTTGATCCAAAATTACTGTCCATGGGGTCTATTAGGCAGAAATGCTCCTGTTGTCCGATTTCCACAGCCGAAGCCAGCAGCCCTCAGAGCATAGACTGGAGCCCATAAGCATATTGCTTGTACACTATTTATTGTGGTCAAAAGTGATTTTTCTTTTTCATGAATGTGTTACTAGTTGTCATTACAAACACATCCATGCCTTGGATGTCTCAAAAAAAGACACCACACACTGCTAAACAGATGTTAGGCTGTTATGCTTTTTGCCAAGTCCCGGAAAAGACGCACTGTGATTGGCCAGTACGTTCACTTTGATTGACAGTTCAGCAGAGTGCTGACCTCAAAACATGATTTTAGAGACTGTGGTGGCTTGTATGGGATAACAAAGGCATGGATGTGTTTGTAATGACAACTAGTAACACATTCATGAAAAAGAAAATTACTTTTGACTAGAAATAAAGAGTGTAAAAGCAAGAGGCTTATGGGTTCCACTTTATGCTTTGCGGACTGCTGGCTTTGGCTGTGGAAATCAGACAACAGGAGCATTTATGCCTAATAGACCCCATGGACAGTCATTTTGGATCAAAACAAGTAAGAAACACAGCCTAGAAGTGATTTAGGGCGGAGTTGTCCTTTAAGAGCCTATAGTTGTAAACCGTAGGTCTGTGTGGAAGGAAACTTATATTGGGCGAATCGGAGCGACGCACTGATCGAGAATCTGATTTTAGATTCACTCCATGGGCTCCAGAAGGCTAACCCTAACCCAAGGGCAGCTAAGGTTAGGGTTAGCGAAGGTAGGGGGAGGAGGGGAGGGGAGGCGAAGGCATCCCCCCTCTCTCACCCGTCAAAAAAGAATAAGGCAAATGTCATAGATAAACATTGAATCAATGTTGGTAGGAGGAGGAGGGGGGGAGGGAGGAGGGGGGAGGAGGAGGAGTGGGTTGCCCCCCTCCCCCCAACAAGAAAAAAATAAAAGAAAATGGCAAACTGCATGGATAAAACGTTGAATCAATGTTGTCATTTCAATCATTATATGGGGGGAGGGGGGGGTGTGAGGAGGGGTGTGCCTCCCCCCTCCCCCCATCAAGAAAAAAGAAAAAGAAAAAGGCAAACAGCATAGATTCAATGCTGATTGAATGTTGACATTTTAATCATTGAATTTGGACCATAGATTCAACGCAGATTCAATGCTGGCATTTCAAGCCTTGAATGTTGCGCTGCAATACAACAGTGAATCAATGTAGAAAAACCATCAGTCTTCAATCGTAACCAAAATTCAACACTACCCACTATATGTCAACGTTGAATCTACATTTTTTGCTATCTTAAGTCACTATTCGACGTTGTTCACCGAAGTCGAATATTCGTTTATTTTAACATTTTTATTGTTTTGTCCTAAAAAAGAATATATATATTTCTTCATGGTTTATAACGCTTGGCTAGATAGGAAGTCATAAGAACCCTGACAAGCACTAGGAATTGTAGGTATTACATTTAATGTGACTCGGTTCCGCAGATAAATATAGTGGAAAATAGTAGATCTACATGCTCACAACGCCTCGCGTGGGAGGCGTTGTGAGCATGTAGATCGGCTATTTCCACAATGTTCGCCTCTTGCTTACTTAATATTTGACAGTTTGGCCAGTTTGGCCAGTCCTGTCGAATATTCGACTATTCGAATACTTTGAGGTAGAATAATTCGAATACTAAAAATCACTATTCGTGAATGCCCTACTCTGCACTCTTCTCCCGGTTCTGGAGCTGCTGACCATCAAAGTTAAGGGGAACACACAGCGGCGCGGCGCAGTATTGAGGTGCGTGAAGTGCCGCGAGGTAACACCAACTGGATGCAGCGCACAGGAAATGGGGAGTCGGAATCGGGGAGTCGAACCCGCAACACGCTGTCAGGTATCAGAACCGGTACGCCAGTGGCCCAGGCCAAAAGCGAAGCATTTCTACATCCCCAGAGAGTTGAACTCAGTGCTCCAAATGGCTGTTGACATCCCCCTACAGGCTGGATGATACATCTCTATAGTCTTGGGTGAGCTGTGCGTTATTGTAAATGAAGTGGAGAACTTGCACCCACACAGTACCAATGTGCTACACTCATGCATGGAACACACCACCATACGTTGTGAACATTAATCATAATTCAAATCCCCACACTTATCTCCACTTGGCATACATGTATTAAGGTCCAGCTTAACCAGGCTTGTCTAGTCTTATTATTTACATAGTCTTTCAGCTAATTCCCAGATGGGAACCACGGTGGATCATATTTACATGTTTTAAACATTTACATCAGTATCTTTAAAACCGTTATATAATAATGGTTTTCTTTAGTCAGTCAGTCAGTCAGTCAGTCAGTCAGTCAGTCAGTCTGTCTCTCTGTCCTTCTAGCCTCTGATTGGTGAGTTCAGCCACTTGCGAGTTAGCGACAAGGAAGTCAGAGGCATCACTCGGGTATGGCAAGGTATGGCAGCTGCCATACCTTGGCTCAAGGGGAGAAAAACATTTACTTCTTAAAATAATACTATCCATTGATAGCAATAGTGCACTTTTTTTCTGCCTTTATTGATGAGTGTAAAGAATGCTGACAGAAAAAGGGGAGAGAGAAAGGGAAGCAAAGGTCGCCAGGATCTGGACTTGAACCTGCAACGCTGCAAAGGCTGAATTACCAGCCTAGGTGCTTGGAGCACTACCCTGTGGCCCAGGCCATCATCATGCCTGTCGCTAAGGTATGGCAACATGACTGGAAGGCGCGCGTGCAAGACACCAGTCCTGTTGCCATAGCTTTTGCTGAACTGACGCCACTGAAGGCAGTGTTGGTTGTTGTTGTGAAGCTGATGAGGTGTGGAGAACAGCAACGTGCTGCTTATTAAGAACATAATATGTCTGCATCCTGCTGTTTCTTCTCATTAAGGGTGATCCAACCACCGCCACATACCCAGCACTCACAATATGCTGTTGAATCACACGCGCACAACCTCCTACTGCTTCAACACGGCACAGCAGGATCTCAGCAAGCCATAAAATCCTTCCGCTTTTCATGGGCTGATGGTGTAGCCTATGACGAGATAGAGACATGCTTGCAGCAATTAGGGGTGCATCAGTGATTGAGCTGGTCAATCCGGATGTTTTTATTTGTTAGTTTTTTTACAATCTACAATCTTTTTTTGTGCTATTTATGAATGAATGAATAATATTTTTGTGTCTGGCTGCCTTTCACAGCCACATCCGTTATGGGATTATTCAGGCACAATGTAAAGAACACATTTCCAGTGCCAACATGCTGGCACCAAATAATATTTAAAACAAATAGAAATTAAACGAAATGTGCGTTGTGAGACAAAGTATATTGTATTAAAACATTTTGATTTTAGTAGAAGTTAGTAGAAATTATGGTAGATCAATCGTGACGCATTGTGAGCTTGTACATCGGCTACTTTCAAATGGCCAACATGCATACAGTAGGGTTGTAGTGGTTAATGTATGTTTTGTAATAATAATCTAAATCTATAAATTAACTAACGTTTTCATATGAATGCAGTGGAGTAAAAGTACAATATTTGGATCTGAGATGTAGTGTAGTAGAAGTAAAAGCATTGGAAACTGGAAATACTCAAGTAAAGTACAAATACGTCAACATTGTACTTAGGTACAGTACTTAAGTAAATGTACTTAGTTACTTTACACCACTGGTTTTGACAAGACATACCCTGCAGCCTGTGAGATCATTAGACATCCCCGCACCCTCCATCAAGAGACATTCACACCCTCCATGAGAGTGCTATACAGTAGCTGGATGGGAAGCCAGGGTGCTATGAAGCCCTAGCATGTCCACAAACCCCAGCTCCCAACTAGCCTCCAGGCTATTGTTCTGTTTCACCATAGACGGGGTGAGAGATGGAGACACAGCTGCTGACCGTGCAGTTTATTATACTGACAAAATATATATAGAAAGGTTCAACTCTGGGAAATGGCAAGTGTGGTTGCACTGACGTGAGTCGCGAAGAATCTGATGGGAAAATGAATTACGTCTTAAGGGCTTCGCACACAGGCCCGTTGCGCCTTTTCGGTTTGCTGCATGATTAAAACGCATTGGATTTGGTGTGCAATGCTGTGCGGAATCCGCACTGCGGATCCGAAAAGGAGTCATAAAAGGAGTCAATGAGTTTTTGCCGCATGCAAAAAGACGCACGAATCGAACTGGGTTTGATTGGGGGGAAAAAACGCACTGCCGCAGCCACTTGCCGCACAGCAAATCTCACATAGAGAATCATTGGTCTCTTTAAAACAAGTGAAATGTTCATTTTTTTTCGTGCAAAGAATCACGCCTGTCTGCAAAGCCCTTAAGGCCCATTCCCACTTGGCCAGATAACAGATAAAAAGATCTCTTTCTCCAGATATTTTTCCATTCAAAGTGGATGGTAGATACAGATAAAAAAATATCTACCACAGATATTTGCCACAGATACTTTTATCTGTGGCAAATATTTTTTTTTTTTATCTGCCATCCACTTTGAATGGAAACATATCTGGAGAAAGAGATTTTTTTATCTGTTATCTGGCCCAGTGGGAATAGGCCTTTACTCTGTATATTACATACTGTGATAATCCTGTCTGACTGGACATCATATTGTCCAATCAGAAAAGTTACAGATATCCATTTAACTTTTTTTTTACTCTGGGGTGAAATAAAAGTTTACAGAACATAGACGAACAAGAACAATTGTGCGGTTGCCTATAGCAACCACACTAACTAAAGAAATCACTGCCTTGTGATGTTGTGCAACAGAGAAGGAGTTCTATTGCTGCCAGGCTATAGATTTTTTTTAAATTCCAGAATAAGAGTGTGACTTCAAACAACCCTTAATTAACAACATTCACTTTCATCATGTTCAGTTGTGTTCCTTTAAATTGGTTCCCATGAATTTATTTTATTGTATTATGCTCCAACACGAACAAGGCAACAGCGAAACTATAAGAAAAGAACTGCAAAGATTGAAGTCACGACCCAGCCTGCAGTTCATGGAGTACGTTGTCACGTTGCCACCGATATGCTTAGAGACGCTGCTGTCTATATCCAGATGCAGCTGTTCTAGCGTGTGAAAATTGGATGATTCATCTGACTGTGAGAAACCTGTGCGAACAACACGCGCAGTTACTCTCTATAGGCTTTATACACATTTAGGACTGAATGCAAATCTGTGTCACTTTATATTTTAACCACTTTTTTAACCATTATTTTATGCGTTAACCATTAAAAAATAGCAGATATACAAGCTCACAGCGCAGCAGTGCAAGCTTGTAGATGTGCTATTTTTGTGCAAGTCTTTCGATATTTTTGACCCGATTATATAAATGTCTTCTAAATATATCTTCTAAATCAGTGGTTCTCAAACGTTTTCATGTCAATGTTACGCGGACCAATGTTACGCGGACCCTCATCTCAAAATATGTTGTTCCAGGGACCCCCCAGAAGCAAATATTTGAGTTACAAATGTTCTCTTTAAAAATACATGTATTCAAAGATTTGAAAACATTTTCGCGACTTTTCAAAAATAGCAGATCTTCAAGCTCGCAGCGCGGCACTCGGTGCCGCGCTGTGAGCTTGTATATCTGCTATTTTTCAATAGTTGAAGCATTAAATAATTCTAGGCCTAAATAGGTTAAACGCTGTTACACTCAAACCAAAGATTTCAACTGAGAGAACTCAAGTTCAAACATATTAATAGCAATCCCAACATACACCTGAACAAACAACTCATTCACCTCACAGCCGTGCAACGACAAACATAATGAATACAATCCTAAATGATATGATCAAGTGCCACTGACAAAGTAAATACAAATTGAACGTAATGCACATACTGTAATGCAATTACAAGCTGTGGGAAAGCCACAAGCCATCCCTGAAAGGATTAGATGCTCTGTTTGAGTTGCGTTATGGAACATATATATATATAGCTCTATTATATCAAATAGCACGTGTGATTATTAGTACAGCTGGTGCGGTGTGATATTAAAATGAACAGACTGCGAGCATAATATAGACGAGATAGCTCTAAATCTAATAATGGAGTCGTTGATTATAGAGCTTCCTGCTATAGTCTACTAATTAATAAAATACCATATACTGCAGGAACAGATATTTAATTTGCATAAACTACCAACATCCAAAACTTCTCGGCCACTTTACTTTGCAGTCAGCATCGTTTCTGGTCAGAACTAAAATGCCCTGATCTAATTAAAAATCTAGCCTAAATTGTCTCATATCAAGCAAATACTTCCGCCAATGGGGTAAGCATCTTGCTTAAAACTAGCAACAAATTCCTTCAAATGAGAACTGAGAAGAGCAAAAATAAGACTAATAATGCTACAAACAAGGATTTCTTTACTTTCTTGAAAATCTGTTTTTGCGAACTGGTTGCCTTGAATCTCGGTTGGGGTCCTTCTAATGTCACCAGTCTATGGTTAAAATGGAGTAGGCTATAAAGTTCAATGGATTAATATCTATAGGAGTAGTGTGTGTGTGTGTGTGTGTGTGTGTGTGTGTGTGTGTGTGTGTGTGTGTGTGTGTGTGTGTGTGTGTGTGTGTGTGTGTGTGTGTGTGGGTGTGTGTGGGTGTGTGTGCGCACGTATGTGTATGTGTGAAGAAGAATGTTTACGTTTGTCTGTTTTATCTCCTCAAGTGTTTGTGCAGCAAGTCCACGCGCACACATGCACGCTCACGAGCGCACACACACAAACACACGCACACACTCTCTGTAGGCCTGGACAGTATGATGCATGGCCCTCACCACCCTATTGGGTTGTGTATCGATCAGGCAGGCTGTGTGCTGCTGATGACCATGGAGCAGCAACCACAGGGACATCAACACCTAACTGACACATAGAGGTGGCCACACACGCGCGCGCGCACACGCGCACACACACACACACACACACACACACACACACACACACACACACACACACACACACACACACACACACACACACACACACACACACACACACACACACACACACACACACACACACACACACACACACATCTGCAAGAACATTAATTCTATTTTGTATGAACAATAGAGGACATGTACGTGACATCATCATCATACCAGTTAGTTATGCAGGAACGCCTACGTCGTACCCAGGCCTGTTTGTGCAACAAACCGTCTGGAACCTCCATCTGCCTGCATCTCTTCAACACTTCTTTACCACAGGGGTTTTCAAAGTGGGTGACGGGGCACCCTGCATGGGGTGCCGTGATGCCAGTCCAGGGGTGCCGCGAGATCATTTGATAATATTTGGAATTCATCAATATCACTACATCAATATCACTTAGTAAAACAGACCTGATTTGCACTGTACTTGATGCGTTTCCATCTACGACAACTCTCTTCTACGAGCTTGTAGATCGGCTATTTTTGGTGAACCATCTCCCCCCAGAATAGGCATGCTGGGGTTCAAGTGGTTAAACGTCAAGTATAACGTTGTTTTCAGTCAGTTCTGATGGAAACTGATATTTCTCCAATAGAATGTAAGATTCTAAAAATTAACAGTGTAATTCAGGGGTGCCGTGGATGAAAAGGTTATTTACAAAAAGTTTGAAAACACCTGCTTTCTTTACCAAGGCACAAAGGCTAAAATAATCTATTCACAGCAACTTCGTACTTCAAGACTTCAGTCTAGTCTTATTATATACTACAATTTATGCACTCAATACTTGGTCAAGGCTCTCTTTTTTTTTTACACAATTGACTGCATTAATGTGCGTTGTGTGGAGGTGGTCAGCCTGTGGCACTGCTGAGGTGTTGTGGAAGGCCAGGCTGCTTTGATAGCGGCCTTCAGCTCATCTGTACTGGCTATTGTTGCTCTTTCTCTTGACAATAACCCATAGATTCTCTACGGAGGGTCAGGCCAGGTGAGCGGGCGGTCTGGCCAATCAAGCACAGTAATACCATGGCCCCTCCATGCTTTCTGTCTGCCAACAAGCTTCATAGAGATGCAGTGCCAAAGCTAGTATGGTAACTGTTTTGCTGACCATGGTATTACTGTGTTAGACTGGGCAGCCAACTGACCTAACCTGAACCCCATGGAGATAGAGAATGTACGGGTCGGGGTATTGTGAAGAGGAAGATGATGAGACACCAGACACCACAATACAGACAAGCCGAGGGCCGTATATCAAATCAAAACGGGCTCCCATATTATTATTTTTTTTGGCCTTTATGCCTTTATTGATAGCACACAGTAGACTGACAGGAAATGGGGAGAGCGAGAGATGAGGAGTGACGGCAAAGGTCGTCCGGATCGGGAATCGAACCGGCGACGCCCGGCAACCATGCCTATGTGGCGGAGCCTATGTGGTATGCGCCTTGACCAGTAGGCAACCGGACGCCCCGAAACGGGCTTCCATATATCGTCGTTGGCGGGGTGGGAACCTCGTATCTCCAAGTTTCAAATGTGTACGTTTATTTCACAAAGCAATGCCCTGCTTCATCATACAAGGCCATCGCACAAAAGTAGCGAAAACAGCCGATCTACAAGCACACAACGCCTCGCGGTGCAAGGCGTTGTGTACTTGTAGATCGGCTGTTTTCACTAGCTTAAATCATTTTTAAAATGATAAATGCAAAACGAACGGTTTTGGACATACAAGGTTTTCACCCGACAACGACGATATATATATATTCGGTAGCACTTTACAATAATGACCTGTTATAAAGCATTTATAAACATTTATAACACATTAATAAGCAACTTGTAGATGAGTAATAATGAATGAACAAGCGGTTAATACATGTTTATTTAAACATTTATAACTATATTTAATAATCATATATAAATTGTTAGTAACTAGTGAACTATTCATGAATAAGCCATTTATAAACAATTATAAATATATTTTAAATCATTTGTAACCAAAGTTATTTAGTATTTATAAGCTATTTAGAGATAAATAACTAATCATTTACAAGCTATTCATATACATTGGTAAATGTTTAGTAAAACATTTATAACCCTTTTTATGCCTTTGTAAATGATTATTAAAACATTAATAACACAGTTATAAGTTATTTGTAGATAAGAAACTAATCATAGACAAGCTATTTATATACTAATTCATTATTTACAACTGTCTATTTATGTGGCCTCCATTTTTGTTCATGTTTAACAAATGCTTTGTAAAGCATTCCTAAATTATCTATAAATCATTGCTAGATGTTATCAAGAGCCCTAATGTAAAGTGAAGACACTTCATAATCTACAACTGTCTGTTAATAATGTGGCCTCCATTTTTGTTCATGTTTAACAAATGCTTTGTAAAACATTCCTAAAATATCTATAAATCATTGGTAGATGATATCAAGAGCCCTAATGTAAAGTGAAGACACTTCATAATCTACAACTGTCTGTTAATAACGTGGCCTCCATTTTTGTTCATGTTTAACAAATGCTTTGTAAAACATTCCTAAAATATCTATAAATCATTGGTAGTGTAAAGTGAAGACCACGTTAACAGACAGTTCATGTTTAACAAATGCTTTGTAAAACATTCCTAAAATATCTATAAATCATTGGTAGTGTAAAGTGAAGACCACGTTAACAGACAGTTGTAGATTATGAAGTGTCTTCACTTTACATTAGGGCTCTTGATAACATCTAGCAATGATTTATAGATAATTTAGGAATGCTTTACAAAGCATTTGTTAAACATGAACAAAAATGGAGGCCACATAAATAGACAGTTGTAAATAATGAATTAGTATATAAATAGCTTGTCTATGATTAGTTCCTTATCTACAAATAACTTATAACTGTGTTATTAATGTTTTAATAATCATTTACAAAGGCATAAAAAGGGTTATAAATGTTTTACTAAACATTTACCAATGTATATGAATAGCTTGTAAATGATTAGTTATTTATCTCTAAATAGCTTATAAATACTAAATAACTTTGGTTACAAATGATTTAAAATATATTTATAATTGTTTACAAATGGCTTATTCATGAATAGTTCACTAGTTACTAACAATTTATAAATGATTATTAAATATAGTTATAAATGTTTAAATAAACATGTATTAACCGCTTGTTCATTCATTATTACTCATCTACAAGTTGCTTATTAATGTGTTATAAATGTTTATAAATGCTTTATAACAGGTCATTATTGTAAAGTGCTACCATATATTCATATATATATTTTAGATAGGCCTACTGGATTTTAGCTTTTGCTTTCCATAATCAAGACTAAATCAAAAATAGCTTGAAATATAATTACATTACGGGGAAAAAAAATACTTTGACATTCACCCGTATCTTTAATAATGAATTGGGCTGTGACTAATTGGACTGCGAAAGCTAAACGGAAGTTTGGCTGAAAACTATGTGAGCGCCAACAATCTGTCTCCCTCGAGAGATCTCACCACACTGACTGTATATAGACAGAGTTGCCACCTCAACATTCGCAACATTGCTTTAGCACACAGTGCGAGAGATGGGAAGAACAATGCGGATAACGAGAACGCTTTTAAGCGGCAGATGCAATCGCCGTGTTTGGTATAGCGCTCGGATTATCTGAGCAACATGTGTGGTTACAGATCGCGTATTAATACCAGGTGTAAATGAGGCCGTTTTAACACGTTAAGAAAAGAGACATTTAATCTGCATTTTCATTTGATCACTAGAGTGGGAGGGTCTCATGATCTCTAGCACAGGGGTCTTCAACGTTTTCAGGCCAAGGACCCCTTAGTTGAGAGAGAGATGAAGCAGGGACCCCCACAACCTTTTCATAGATTCCATATAGTTTCATTGTTTGACAGCACGATCATCAGGATTCATGTCAATTTGTGTTTTCAGATATTATTTAACCACTTGAATTACCTAATAAACTTGACCTTTCGCTCTGTTCTTAGTCCCCAAACCCCTTTGCCGAAAATAGCCAATCTATAAGCTCACAACGCCTCACAGTGCGAGGCGTTGTGAGCTTCTATTGTAGATCTGCTATTTTTGGCTAGTACAGTTCTCAGAATATGGACACTAGGGTTCAAGTTGCTAATATAAAAAGGATTGGTAGATTTGGAGGACCCCCTGTAGTAACTCTGAGGACCCCCTAGGGGTCCCAGACCCGCTGTTGAAGACCCCTGCTCTAGCAGCTTTTGCAGTCGTAGGGTACAGGGACATGCAGAGAATGTTAGAGAGGCAGGGGCTGAAATTCCCTAAAAGGGAACTTTTGGAAATAAAATACATCTGAAAATAGCTGATCTTTTAGGCTCTCAACGCATCACAACGCGACACGTTGAGAGGTTGTAGATCAGCTATTTTCGGGGCACAAAACAGAGGACAAATTCTTTCAAGGCAAAATGCTGCGTTCAAGTTCAGGAGTGTTTGAGAAAAAAAAGGTAATTCTCCTGAATGCTGCCTTTGGGTATATGACAATGAAAAGTAGGTCATTTTACATTTCTTTCACAATAGCCAGTGCTGCATTCATGGTCTGGAGAGTCACTGCACTGCACTTTTACAGACAGGTAAAAGGGCACGGGCTGAAGCCTCCTTTGACATCTGTGTGTGCACATGCCTGGTAGCTAGGGTATATGAGCACTGCCGTGACTATCCCCATGTCAAACAGGCCAAAAACAACAACTGTCCGTTCACCCATAATGCGTTCCACAGCCACATAAAACCGTAAATTCCAATCTTGAAAATCTCAAAGATAGGTTTGCACGTTGGTTTGCACGTTGGAACAACGCTACAAACCCCATTTTTCGCAAAAACTGTAATACATTTTGGAGATAATTGTTTCAGGTAATTTATACATACAGTATATATATATATATATATATATTATTATTTTTTTGTTTTTTTTACACTGCACTGTTACATTCAGACTTCAGACTTTCAGTGTACTGCACCAAAACAGGGACATATGCCCACACTTCTCAAAATGTGTGGTGGTGCTGCTGCTGTTTGGGTCAGTGGCGTCAGTTCAGCAAAAGCTACTGTAGAGTATAGGGCAAAAAAATAGGCATTACATTTTGGATAACACGGTTCTATTGTGAAAATAGCCGATCTACATGCTCACAGCGCCAGCATGTAGATCGGCTATTTTCACAATGTCTGAAAAAAAAAATACTTTTGACAGTTTTTTACTCAGGTTTCTACGGTTTCTTGGGCTGGATATGGCAGCCTGGAATGGTTTTTCAAGTGCAGCTAAACTTAACATATTAGCAAACGTGCCACAATTAACAATAATGCATTGCACCTGTGCAGCTGACCTGCGGAAGCTGGTAATATACCATTTTGTCAAGCTGGGGAGAATACAAGTGTGGAGAATATAATTATAATACCTTGTTAAAGTGACCATTATGTATTTGAATTTGTAGTTATTTTACTGTAATTTAACAACATAATAACCAGCGCCAGATAGACAAAGAGACATTCATGGATTTATATTTAAAAGTAGCTTTTATTTTCCCCCCTGGACCCAGGGTATGGCAGCTGCATACCCCTGCCATACCCAATTGACGCCCCTGGTTTGGGTTGTTCATCATTATTACAACCTGCAGGAGTGGCACTGCACTGTGCTCGTCTTTCGTACTGAACCTTGGGCAGCGGGAGAATATTTCGGCCACGTGTGCGACTGTGCGTGCGTGCGTGCGTGCGTGCGTGCGTGCGTGCGTGCGTGCGTGCGTTTGCGTTTGCGTGCATGTGCACATACAAGAAAGTATGCACAGTACACAATATGCACACATTTACACGCGCACATATTTGTTACACATACAGTACGTATACACATACTGTCCATATGAACGTGTGTCATGTCCGCGCAAGCACGCTTGTGTGTGCATGTCCATATTATGCGTGAGTGTGTGAGTGAGCGAGTGTGTGCGTGCGCGTGTATTGTGCGGTTGTGTGGCTCTCTGTGCCAGCCTCGGTGCCCTCGGGCAGTGGCCGGGACCAGCTGTTGGTAATAAGCCGGGGCCGTTAATGAAGGCCTTTTTCCTCAGCTGTGGAGCTCCAGGGCACCAGGCGATGCAGGGCCATGGTAGAGCCACGCTCCGGCCCTGCGCTTATTTAGACACAGCAATGCCTCAACTATACGCTTAGTTGCACGCAGGTGTTGACTGGCTGAAAAGTGCCGATCTACGAGCTCACAACGGGTCGCGGCGCCACCCGTTGTGAGCTTGTAGATCGGCTATTTTCAGCGTGCGACACCTGCGCGCAACCGAGCATAACTCTCAGGCTATATTGCCCCCTGCTGCTCCCGTAATAAGACCACATTAATCTCCCTCTTGCTCTCTCTCTCTCTCCTCATGTTCGTTCAGCCCTGCCTCGTTCTCTCAGCCTTGATGTTTCTGGGAGGAATACAAAGTCTGATGTCTCATTACTCTGACTACGTGGCTACTAGTGCAGTTAGGGTTGGCAAATGGTAAATGGTGCATTTATATAGCACCTTTATCCAAGGCACTTTACATAGATTGTGCATTACATTCACCCATTCACACACCGATGGCAGAGGAAACCATGCAAGGCACCAACCTGCTCACCGGGAGCCACTAGGGGTTCAGAGTCTTGCTCAAGGACTCTTCAACACTAACTATGGGGGAGCCCGGGATCGAACTGGGAACCTTTCGAGAACCCTTCGTGTTCTAATGACAGTTTCTCTATACCCCTGAGCCACTGCCGCCCCTATGGTAATGGGGAGAGTCGGACGAACGCAACGTCGGAGTAATGCGGCGTAATGCGCGTTGGAACAACGCTACGCACTCGCTCATTCACACTCTGACTTTCTCTCTCTCACTCTGCATTCACTTCTGTCAAATTAACACCGGCTCTGTCTCTCTCTTTCTCTCCTTATTATTCTCCCTCGATCCTCGCAATCTTTCTCTCTGCGCCAGTTAACCCTCTAAGGCCCGCATTATGAAATACTTGAAATAAAAAATTGAAAAAAAATCAGATGGTGTTGTAGGAGTCCTATTAAGAGGAAAATGTAATGTTTTTTTCAAAAAAATGTTTTTGTAAGATTTTATAGCCATAAATCAAAAATCATAAATCATGCTCTAATTTACATATGGGGGATATTTTTCACAATAATAACATATGTACATGTTCTAGACATTCTAATGATCACCAAAAAAAATAGTACAGGCATTTTACTTATGTTTTTGTGAGGTATAGCTTCCATGAAAAAGTGAGATGTTGTTCGTCAAAACTCTGGAATTTCAGCGGGTGTGGCGGGTGTGAATGTCAGCCCCTGTGGGGGGTATTTATATGCAAATATTGTGGCCAATGGCATTGTAATACTAAACAATAGAATCCAATGGTGGTGTTTAGGTGGTAGGGGGAGCTAAAATAAAATGATTTAAACCTTTTTTTGGATAAAATACAAACGTTGTAATATTACAACCGTGGGCCTTAGAGGGTTAATGTCTCTCACTCTGTTTCCATTTCCGTCAAATTAACACTCTCGCTCCATCTCTCTCTCCCTCTCTTTGTCACGTTCTCTCAGCCCCTTTATGGAGTCAAATCAGTCTAATAGAGCAGCAATGAGCCTGCAGAGAGGTCTAATGAACCTGAGCCTGGGGCGCCGCCGCCGTGCTAAAACTCTCGAGGATGTCACGTCACGTGCAAGGCAAAGAGGAAAGATCTGTGGGATGCAAAATTTGAAATGAACCCGGTGCTCCGCCTGTGAGCAGGTGTGTCACACCAAATTCTGGGCCCTGGTTACGAGGATTCACTGCGGAGCCCCCAATGAATGTTCTTCATAGGGGGAGGGGTTTAACCCATTTAGACTGGGAACGCATTATTACGCATTATTTTGTGCTTCAACTGCTGAAAAATAGCAGGTATAGAAGCTCACAGCGCTGACGAGCTTGTAGATCTACCATTTTCCAAAAAAAAAAAGTGGCGCTCAAACCTTTTCATTGGAAGGACCCCCAAAATGATATGTATTTGGCCACGGAGCCCCGTCGCAAAATATTAAGTTCCATGGATCCCCCAAAAGCGAAATTTGAGTTACAAATGTTCGCCTAAAAAAAGACATATAGCCTATTCAAAGTTTGCACACATTTTCATGACTTTTCAAAAATAGCTGATCAACAAGCTCGCAGCGCGGCACACGGTGCCGCGCTGTGAGCTTGTATATCTGCTATTTTTCAATAGCTAAAGTATATAATAATTAAGGCCCCCCTCCACCTAGGGCCCTAGTAACTCAGTCCCACTTTCCCCCCCTTGTGACGCCCCTGCTGTGAGGTTAGCGCTGCAGGGGGAAGGAAGGGTGAGCACTGCTGCAGGAGGGTGTTGTTATTCTAGCAAACAAACAAGACAAAACGAACCAAAAAAAACAAAAAAACGATTTTCTCGTTTGTTTTCATTGTCTGCCTTAGTCACTGCATGTTATGCCCCCTCGCATTCTCTGTGACTGTCTATCAGACTTGGGTTTGCAGGAACATAATGCGTTTTGCGCACACACATACACAGAGACAAAGACACAGACAAACACACGCACGCACATACACAAAACTAAACAACACTCTGGGATGTTGGGTTCACCTCTCTGACATTCTTCACAATGTTCTCCTTGAACCTCTCTCTCTCTCTCTCACACACACACGCACACACATGCGCGCACGCACGCACACACTCGTTCTCCCACTCACTCACTCTCTCTCAGGAGACACAGGCTTAGCGGTGTGCGATGCGGCAGTCTAGTGAAGGTGTAAGTACTCAGCACATTCCTTCACACGGGCACTTTGTGTCGCCGAACTCAACAACACCTCTCTGTAGAAAACCTGGATGTTGGGGCATTTCGGGCGAAATATGTGTCTTGTTTCTCTACAAACTAAAAACTAAACTGCAGCAGCAGTCTCCAAACAGGACCCTCAGTATGCCTATAGTGAATGCAGTATGTAATGTTATGTAGTGTTGATTTCGTCCACTAAAACTATGACGAAAAACAAAAACTAAGCTATGATGATGAAAACTACAGTATAAGTAAATATATTGACAATTTCATCAACAAATAAAATCTAAAGTAAAATGTTAGGGAGGGACGCATCGCAGCGAGCGTGTAAAGCCCTTTGCACACAGGACAGTTGCGTTTTTTTCGTTTGCGGCATGAATAAAACGTATTGGATTTGGTGTGCAAGGCTGTGCGGAATCGGCGCTGCGGATCCAAAAAGGAGTCATAAAAGGAGTGATGAGTTTTTTACCGCATGCGACAAGACGCACGAATCGAACTGGGTTCGATCGAGAAAAAAACGCACGGCGGCAGCCACTCGTCGCACGCTAATTCGGAGCCGGTGTGCATGAGGTCATAGAGAATCATTGTTTTCTTTTCAAAAAATTATATTGTCCGTTTTATCTGTGCGGTTAAACGCGCCTGTGTGCAAAGGGCTTTAATCGGGTATTTTCAGTGTAAAATCAGCCATTACGACTCCATCGAGGCTTTTTTTTTTTACAAAATCAACTGTAGATTTAGTCGACTAAAATCTTATATTTAGTCGACTAAAATATGACTAAAACTAAATAAAAAATGTGCAGTCAAAATCAACACTATCTCCATAGGCCTATAGGTAATGCAGTACTGTATACAGTATATTGTGACAGGGGGATAGAATGAGAAGGAACAGTGCACGCTGTGATGCAGACAGGCCTATTAAATCTTCCGAGAAACCTGGAAAATCAGACCTGAGTGCCGGTGGTCCGGGTCGAGGTGTTTCCCTCTTTGATTCCCGGCATTAGAGCTTTGAATGGGCTTACAGCCATCGCCGCAATTACACTGAGGCTAATGAAAGCGGACGCCGCTAATCTTCACAAGCTACAGCCTCTGTGAACATCACAGCAGATGAACCCTTCATATTTCCATGCTGTCCAGAAGTGGTGCAAAGCAGTGGTTCTCCGGGGGTTTCCAGGTGGTCCCCAGCTAAATGATGGAGAGTTGGTAACCTAATGGACCCTTATAGATCTTTAACTCTTGAGCGAGTAACAAAATTATTGTTAAACACCCGTACTCAATTTACACGAAGTGTACACAATTAGCCAATGTAGAACAATTGTTAATTTGGTCAATGTTTGCCTGTTATCTCTCCTTTGGTACCAACATCAATACAGCATGGAATTGTGGACAAACTCTTATCCAACCGATTAAACCTCTACGTTTTGGGTCTGAGAGGCTAACTCTGATCAATTGGTGGCCCATGGCTCAGATTCAGAATAAATAATAGACCTTGATCTGCTCCAGTATATTTCAGATCCAAATATTGTACTTTTACCTCACTACGTTTATTTGAAAACTTTAGTTAGTTACTAGGTGTGTGAAATGGGACACCCTGCACGTGTGTGTGTGTGTGTGTGTGTGTGTGTGTGTGTGTGTGTGTGTGTGTGTGTGTGTGTGTGTGTGTGTGTGCGCATGAGTAGACGATAAGAGCACATGTCACAGTGCATGTCATCTTTCACATCGTCTGTCATGATCAGGCCTGGCATGTTGTCATTTTAGGGGTGAGGCCACTTGGCCTTTGGTGTTGACATTGTTTTTGGAGGGCACAAAGGTCAAATGCCAGGGCAGGCCATCACATAAAACATGGATTTTAAGTCCAGGGAAATAATGATTTAACCATCAGTGAAATATAACCCATGTATTTCACAAAATAATAGATTGGCAAATTACCAATATTATTTTGTACAAAATCATGTTGGTCTCGATATCTGTCACATTCAGCCCTGGACTATAGTGACTTAAGTATATAGTGGTCATGTGAATCAAATGAGCATTCACATATTAGAGATTGTATTGTATTTTCTTTTTCTTTTTTAGATTTGTTTTTGGGCTTTTTGCCTTTATTGGATAGGACAGTAGACTGACAGGAAATGGGGGAGAGACAGGGAGTGACATGCGGCAAAGGTCGCCCGGATCGGGAATCGAACCGGCGACGCCGACAGGCATTGATGCCGAAATGGCAAAGCCTATATGGTATGCGCCTGGTCCACTAGGCCACCAGGCGCCCCAAGATTGTATTGTATTTTCTAAACTTATTCACTAATAATGACTTTAGTAGATTTTTCACTCTTTAAAATATACTATTTCTTAATCAAAATAAGGATTCTAGGCCAGACTGCACCAATTAAGGCAACTATTCGCAACTCCTTGCAAACAAAACAGTTTCAAGGCCGGGCCACAGCAATGCAACTCCTTGCAACTGCCGTTGTGGATAATATATGTACAGCGTTTCACTTGATGTTTTCCAATAACAATTCTACAGTATAATGACAGGAAGATAGCGCTGAGGAGAAATGGTAAAATCAGCTGGGGAAGTGCAGGCAGGGGGGGGGAGCATCAAGCCCACTGTGGCCATAGGGCATGTCATTTTTTCGAGGGGCACACCGCCCCACAGAGAGGGGCAACGAGGGCCGTGGCCGTGAAATTCCAGCCCTAGTCACGATAGATATAGAACACTTTCATGAAGAGAATCTTTTGTGTGCATCTGTGTGTAACTTCATCATGAATGACTCACTGAAGTGAGCTTGCAGGAACCGTCTCACACATCAGCTCTCACACATCAGCTCCTGCTCACACATCAGCTCCCGCTCAGGTTGTCCATGTCCGCTTGGGCCGTCCGGACACGGACGGTCCGATCAGCGGCTCTTACTGACTTTTACTTCTACTCCACTACATCTCAGAGGCAAATATTGTACTTTTACTCCACTACAATATTGGACAACTTAAGTTACTAGTTACATTTGGATATTTAGAATATTATTATAAAACAAATTAATCTCTTCAGCCCTATATATTTTGTCCATTTGAAAATAGCCGATCTACATCGCGACGCATTGTGAGCTTGTAGATCTGCTATTGGAGAAAAAAATTCTGTCCAATCGAGTGAGTCGAAGGCGTAACATTCCGAGAATCAGGAAGGGACTGTGAGATGTTTTGTTTTGAAGAGTCTCATGCACCCAAACTCTTCTCTTTTTAGCATCTCCCTTTCCATTAAAGCAAGGGCGAGTAGGCTACCCTTCGCCTGTCCATTATAGAGTTGACACGTAAAGATGATGATAATAAAGCCTATTAAATAGATAACCTCGCAAGTCGCAACGTACCTCTGCAAAGGATTGCTACGCTAGTCTACTGCAAAAATGAATGAACTAAGCAAGATTTGCAATCGTATATCTAGCCATAAATTCTTATTGGTCTAGTTTTAAAAATTATATTCTAAAGAAGATAAAATTGTACAAGATGATGATTTTTGTTTTAAGAAAATATTTCTTTTTTTTCTTACCATGATATTAGATCTTAAATTATAATATTTCACATTTACATCAAGTAAAAATTACCCTCTGAGACAAAGGTTGAATCCACAGTGTCACTTTTAAGAAAATGAGTAGCTCTGAGTACTTATTTTAAGTACCAAACTAGTAAAATACCCTATTGTCTTTATGTATGGATCTCAGTGTTTGATTAGGTCATATGGAAATACAATGACTACAATATGGGCATTCCCAGATATGGGGTTAATATTGATGACACCATATATGGCATATATGGATATGTCCATGGGCTTTGCCAGATATGGGCTTAATATTGATGACATCAGGGATCTCCATATATGGATATGTCCATGGGCTTTGCCAGATATGGGCTTAATATTGATGACATCAGGGATTTCCATATATGGATACATGGGCGTTGCCAGATATGGGCTTAATATTGATGACATCAGGGATCTCCATGCTGCATAAGGGCAAAAAGGGGAGTCCTACATCTTGGTCAGTGAGTCAGAGTGATGTCACAAGATCTGCACGGTTTCAGAGAAACAGCGACCGAAGGTCACAATAACTATTTTCACACTACATATTGGAATGAAAAATGTTGTTCAACATCACGTTTATTCACATTTAATTAAGTACAGTGGCTTTCAAATGGCAAGATCAGAGTACATGGAATAAAGTAAATAATAAAGCAAATATATAGAAATCCCACCTCAGCCAAACCTTTAAATATAACATGTCTCTCGAAGTGGTGTTCAAATACATCATTTTGGGGGACCTTGGCATGACAATGTTTGAAAACTAAGGCATTTGTAGAATCAGGCCCAGGTCGTATGGCTCAAGTCATAACGGGTTAATTACACCACACTCATTCCTTTTGGGTTCTTAAAGGAGTAGTTCACCCCCAAAATGACTTTTTTTCTATTGATTACTCACCCCATGGAGACGTGAATTCATGGAAATGTATTTTTTGTTTTTTTGTCACATTCCTAAGCCAATAAAGCCTAAAGCCCCCATTGATTCCGGTAGGGGACCCAAAGTGTCTTTGGGTCCCCTACCCCTACATTTATTATAATCAAATTATTTACTTAGGAATGCGATAAGGGTAATAATAATAATTATTATAATTATTATTACATATATATATATATATATATGGGTAATAATAATAATTATTATTATATATATATATATATATATATATATATATATATATATATATATATATATATATATATATATATATATACATACATGAATTAGAGTCTCCATGGTGTGAGTAATCAATCATTTTGGGGGTGAACTACTCCTTTAATGGTAATTTTTCAGTGCAATTACGTCATCAATGTCATATGGAGCAAATAACGCAATTCAGAAATGACATAAATAAACAATACATTTTCTTTTTGTAATAGCCTGGGCATTATTTTAATGTATTATGTTAGGCTTATTTCCACAGGGCTTATGACGTAAGCACGTAAGCGCACGTTAAGCGCACGTAGATAGGCTATTTGAAAACGTCACATCCGCTTGACTTCATCATCATCATCTTCTTCTTCAAACTCCCAACCGCTAACCTATGCCGCTAACGCTAACAGCTGTGGACTTGGAGTGGAACCGAACGCACGCACGGTAAGCTATTATTCTATTATATTCTACTTTGCACACGAATGTTGAGTGCCATAAAACAACAAGACGAGGCCACAAGCCACAAAGCCTAATTTATATTTTGCACGGCGACGGTGTCGCACGCTGAAAATAACAGATCTTGCAGTGTTATACAAGCTCACAAAGCCGACCACGCTATGCACGGAGAGCTTTTAGATCTGCTATGTTCAGCACCGTCGTGCTGCTAAGTACTTAAACATGCAATTGCACCGTGTTTTGAACTTGTGTATGGTTCATTTTTATAAATTGGGGCTTTTGCCACGTTATCATGCAAAGTGGAGGGCCTGTTTATTATGATTTCAGGTTAACCTACAACAATAAAAGAACAATGATGATAAAAAAACGTTTTATTTTTACGATGAATAACAGAACAGTGAAGTTGTCAGAGTTGCAATTGGTCCCTCCTGATGTGATCATTTTAAATGATGCCATAGCATTTCAGTGAATTCACCCCCCCCCCTCCCTGTCTGCCAGGTACAATATGTGACAACATGTACTGCATCATGGTTAAGCTGGAAACTACCACACTATCCATTTTACAAGGTATGTTGATATTCAGCTGATTAAATTAATGCATGACAGACCTAAATGTGACCCTTGCGGGTACATTTGAGGACCCCCACCCCAAAAAGCACTTATAATTGTAGGATTTGAGGCATTACATTTAGTTGAAGCTTGTGGATTGGCTACTTTCATCTTGGCCAATGTTGGACCATTTAGCTGGCGACCACCTTAAAAGGATATTTTACTTTCATAAACAAATGTGGGTAATTGTTGTCGACCCATGCTTTTGTGAACACCCCAGACTGTTTTCAAGTTGTTCAACATAGTATGCAGAGCATGACATCGAAGGCTCTGTTCAATATAGTGAAGTGTTTCTCAACTTTTTTTAATTTCTAGGACCCCCATAACAGTATGGTCAAAAAGAAGCCAATGAGGGTCTACTCACTTAGGTTCTCCTCACTCTGAGTTACACCTATTTACATATTGATATTCATTTGATCAGACACGCCCCTTCCTATTCAATCCCATTGTAACTTAAACCATGCTGGATATTTTTTTTACTATTTTGAAAAGCATTTTAAATGGTTCAAATAGCTGATCTACAAGCTCACAATGTGTCAATGTAGCTATCCATTTGAAGTATTTAAAAACATATTGTTCAAAGTGGTAAAAATATTGTTCAAAATGGTAGAAAAGCCTAAGAAGTTAAGCAAAAAAAATAAAAATAGAAATTGATAAATACTGTATTGAAACAACACAAAACTAGGTATAAACTAGTCCCCTGGGGATTTGCACAGTATATGGGGGATTGATTAAATGTAGGGGTGTAGGAGTCTCAGAATTAATGGTGGAGAACCCAGACATATCAGTGTCATGTCAATGCCCATATTTGGACATTGTTTCATCATGCAGCTGTTACCATGGTGACGACACTGTTTAGTTTCAGTGCAGACAGAGATGGACATACATTCCGTAAATTAATAGTTATTATATTATTGATGTGTTCATTTTGCTTTACATTAGAAGCAGACATGCTACGCACCCTCACCCAAGAGGATTTGATGGAGGTTTTTCCAGGCCAGGCTGACTTTGGCCACAGAAAGCGCTTGTGGGCTCCAATTCACCCAGAGGTATTATAACTGCATTGTTTGGCAAATATCAGTGACAGAGTTTTAAATTGGGTCAGTTATTTACCACTTTGTAAATGTTTTATCTGCTTTACTTAGAATGAGAATCCACAAGACAAATCTGGCCCTGTTGGATCCAGAACGTCTTCCTTCTCTCCACTCCCACGGTAGGAGTACATCCCACCACTCCGACATGTCTCCTTTCCGACATGTCTCCATTCCGACACTAACCCTATCTCTAACCCTAACCTGAACCCCCATGGGAGTGTTGCCACTCCGACAATAAGAAGCCAATTTCGGAGTGGCGACATGTCGGATTGGAGAGAGCCTCCCCCACGGTAGATAATTATGTAACTTTGAAAAAAAAAAAAAAGATCTACAAGCTACAATTAAAATCACACGACACGACAAATCATATTGGGACATGGGTCCAAAAATACATTTCAGTCTTGGGATTTCTTTTTGCTTTTACCTCTACATACAGCAGTTGTTTCAATGTTTTTTTTGTTGTTTTTTTTTTACTTTTTTTCTAGGTTAAAGATGAGCTACGTCGGATCTTGGCAAAGGATAACCCTAACTTCACTGAGGCCAAGCAGAGGTGGGATAGCTTCTGCTGCCAGGTCCAGTTCTACGCTGCCTGGAACAAGGCAAGCACAGCTTCCTTTGGATGGAGGTAAGTGATTTTGCTCTCATCCACTCGTCCTAGACAAGTCGCCCTTCTGGCACCCAAAATGTGTAATATCTTCCTGTTGCTCTTAGAACTACAGACCCACTCTCTAGGTTCTGCCGTGGTCTGAAGACTCACCTCTTCAGACTCCATCATAGCCCATAGCACCTGCTCTTTAACCTTAACTATAAGTTAGATTGCATTTTTGTTTACTTTAGTTTTTTCTTAGATTACAATGAGTTTGATGTATTGACCTTGCTTAATGTATGTCGCTCTGGATTAAGAGCGTCAGCTAAACGCCTTAATTGTTTACAGTAGTACATTTTTGAGTAAACAACACTGAGTGAATAGATTTACTAAGCACTTTTATTTTTGTCTCAGTTGAATTTGCTGTAGGGAGAATCAAGGCACCCTGTTTCCCTCCAGCTCCCCACCACCAAAGAAGCTGGGAGGACCCAGTGAAGCGTTGCTCCACATCCTTGAGGTAGGAGTGTCACACCAAATAGACAAAATAGCTGATCTACAAGCTCAAAACATGTCCGTGTGGTATGTTTTATGCTTGTATATCTGCTATTCTTTTTTATTTTTATTGGAATTCTGAAGTGTATTTTCTAATGCATTTATGCAAGGTTTATTAACTTAAATGAACTTAACTACAAATACATTGGACTTAAAAAAATACTGAAATCAATACTATATCGGTTTTCTGTTATTAAGTGACAAGTCGGTTTGCCAGTTGCCCATTTATGTTTACTGAAATCATTTCTATATTGTTTTTCTTTGTTTTGCTGTAGCCATCTGAAGACCCAAATCTCTACCACCAGAAGAGACCCCTCCAGAGCCCCGTCCTGATCCTGGATAGGCCCCGCTGTTTGGTTGCTGTGGGGAACACTCCCATCACCATCTTTCCAGAGGAGCAGCTGATTGACGGTCTGATCTATTTACTTGGCTATTACTACACCTTCCATCTCACGTACCCCAAGTGCGTGGCTACACTCCTGTCTGTCGTGCAGACAGAAATATTATGTGATGACATACATGACCGTGACACCACTCCATCCTACAAAAAGCCTTGGCAGAGTGGAAGACTTTTGTTGATGGGAAGTAGTGAGGTGCTAGTGAAGTGCAATAACGGATGCTGTATTTTTTATTTGTTTTTATTTATTTTATTTGTTGATGTAAAGTAGAGGTGCTTGTAAAGTACAATACCAGGTGCTGTAATGTCAAGTTAACACACAAATCCATTCATTCAAGGAGTTATTGTTTTTAGATATATTTCTAAGCCAATAATTTGACCCGCTCAAATTATAAGCCTGTGAACTGATGAAATCTTCAATGTTGTCATGCCAATTTAAGCACAGAGCCCCTATTGCAGCCTATTGCATGATCAAAATAACAACCTGTAGTATAATGTAAACCTATCACTTCACTTGCATGTTTAAGATCCTTGAAGCAAGGATATGCTTTAAGGATCTTTGCAGGCCTGTCTTCCTTGTTCAGTGTTTCATCGCTGTCTATGAAGGCCCTCCTGGCATCGAGCTCCAGCAGTTGTGCCACGTCACTCTGGTTTGGTTTAGGCCTTTTTAGCAATTCCTGAAGCGTCTTGTAATGCCTGGCCTGTGCTTCACGGCTGTCTTCGACAGTCAACCTCCACTAGTTGACTCTCCTCCGCTAAAATCGAGAACACAATACACAAATCATGGTTATAGGTTTGGAGTCTCCCAAAAAAGAAATCATAGAAGCAGAGTGAAATATTTACATTATACTACATGTTGTTATTCTGATCAAGCAATAGGCTGAAATAGGCTCTGTGCTTAAATTAGCATGACAACATTGAAGATATCATCAGTTCACAGGCCTAGTGGATGCATCTGTCCAATGACCTGGTGAAATTATTAGCTTGGAAATATATTTAAAAAAAGAGAACTCCTTAAATGAATGAATTTGTGTTTTAACTGTGCTACACACCTATATTAACATCAGTTATTATGATGGTACTTGGAAAAACATTTTCTGAGGTGGTACCTGGTGTAAAAAGGCTTAGCCTATAGCCAAATCTACTTGCATGCAACAGGGCCATCAGGTCCATCATCTGGTGCTGGGCTCCCCAAAATCCCCAGAGGTCTCAGTGGTTTGGGACAAAATGATGGTTGAGCCACTGGATTCGTCATCACTGGGAGAAAGGTTGAGGCGACGTCTCTTCTTGGGGACGCCTCGCTTAGGTGTTGGCCCTTGTTTCTTCGGGTAGCAGTGCTTCTGTCCATGTTCACTGGCTTGCAGTATCGCAATCATGCTAGTGACTGTATTTCTCACTGTGGGGGTGTCAAAGATCTCCTGTATTTTTTGTAAAGTTAAAGTGCTGCTATTATGTTAAAGCTCTGGTACCTTTTGTTGTTAAAAGCTCTGGCAGTTTTATTTTTGCTAGTTAAAGTGCCGCTATTATGTTAAAGCTCTGGTACCTTATGTTGTTAAAGCTTTGGTGGTTTTATGTGAAAGCTCTGTAAGTAGTAATCTCTATAGTGTACGTATCTACAGTGTTAAGTCAGCAATCTCCAAATTTAGGCCTATCCAGGATCAGAACATACTCTTAAGATGTTCTGTCCGTCCGTCTGTCATGTCGGTCATCTCTAAATTTGTTAACTGTTTCCGCATGTGGGAGTATCTGATGTGGGCACTGTTTAGTGTCGGTCGTCAGCCATCTCCAAATGCGGGCTGACTTCAGTGACTTGGCAGCCATTCAAAGTTTAAAAATTGAATTGCTCTGTAAGCACTGTAATACTGTAATGACAATGTAAAGAGCACTTTATTGTCAAGTGCTTGGAGTGCCCTGACTCTGGCAAATTCAGTTGTCAGCCAATTTAAATCCAGCCTGAATCAGATCTGGGCCACATCCAGATTGGAATCTCATCTGTATTAACAACACGTGACCATTAAAACCGATCGGATTCCAGTCTGGATGTGGCCCAGATCTGATTCAGGCTGGATGTGGCTGCACTGTACATGGTGTCTTAATGACGTCAGTCATCTCCAACTTCTGGCATGTTTCAGCATCTGGCTCTTGTGGTGGTGTAGTGTCAGCATGCATGGCGGATGGACAGAAAGACATTGTGACACTGATCTCTGGTTTGGTTTGGGTCTCTTTATTGTCAAGTGCTGGGAGTGCCCTGACTATGGCAAATTCAACAAAAATAAGTGCTTAGTATGTGTTTACTGAAAAGTAAACACATACCCAGCTTCTTTGGTCGTGGTGAGCTGGAAGGAAACAGGGTGCCTTGATTATCCCTATAGTAAATTCAACTGAGACAGAAATAAAAGTGCTTAGTAAATCTATTCACTCAGTGTTTACTCAAAAATGTACTACTGTAAACAATTTACTGTAACACTCTCACACTTAATTGTTTTATAATAAATTTTGAGAACATTCATTATGCCTTCATTTATTTACTACATTTCAGGATTTGCTTTTTACCGCTTATTTGAGTAGCTTTGGGGTATTTTGGAAAGGGATTAACACTTAAATTTCAAGACCTTTAAAGGAGTAGTTCACCCCCAAAATGACTTTTCTTCTTTTGTTTACTCACGCCATGGAGACTTGAGTTCAAGAATATATTTGTTTGTATTTGTTGCATTCCTAAGACAAAATCCGATTATTGTAAATTTACCCCATTGATTCCGGATGGGGACCCGAATAGAAAATTCATTTTGAGGTGAACTACTCCTTTAATGGCTAGTTATTAGTCTCTTTGACTTGGTATTGTGCTTGAAAGGGGATTTTACCACCGATTTCAAGACCTTTAATGGCTAGTTATCAGTCTTTTTGACTTAAATATAGTGCTTGGAATGAGTCTGAACAACTTATTTGAAGAGGTTTGCCAACTAATTTTGAGTTTCTATGACTTAAATGACTAGTTACGAGTTTATTTAACTTACATTTAGTGCTTGGAATGAGTCTGAAAATCTTATTTGAAGAAGTTTGCCAACTAATTTTGAGTTTCTATGACTTAAACGGGTAGTTATGAGTCTATTTGACTTGAATATATTGCTTGGAATGAGTCTGAAAAACCTATTTGAAGAGGTTTGCCAACTAATTCTGAGTTTATATGACTTAATTAATTACTTGGAATGGGGTTTAATGAACTTATTTTAAGAATCCCTGACTTCCCTAAAGCCTTGATATATTTTCTTATTTCAAGAAATCTTACCGGGAAAAAATTTCTTACCCCACTGGCAGATAATCTTACTTGTTTTTAGTTGATTTATACTCAAAAACATATTTTTTTTCTTATATTTAGAGTAGGTTTTTTTGCAGTGTACAGGCTACAGGGAGGGAGGGCGGTGCGGGAAGTGAGTGACAGGCGGGTGCATCTCTCGACTCTGACACGTCTCCTTTCCGACATGTCTCCATTCCGACACTAACCCTATCTCTAACCCTAACCCTAAACTTAACCCCTATGGGAGTGTCGCCACTCCGACAATAAGAAGTCAATTTCGGAGTGGCGACATGTCGGAATGGAGAGAGCCTCCCGTGACGGGCGCGTCACTGGCTTTGGGACGGAATACGCTCTCTGCATTTTTAGACAGCCGCGCACCAGAAGAGTTTATCCACTGCCGACCATATTTTGGTCTGTCTGAGGGCACCCTATTTCTGCATTGTGGTATTGCTACTTTTACTTAAAGGACCTACACCATGAATTTTCACTTTTTCTATTTTAAAACCTTTTTTGGGTCCCACTGGCACCTTCTATCCTCACAAAGTCCTATTTCTGACCATTGTGTCTTTCTCTGTTTTTGGGAAGGCAGAGTTGAAAAGCTTTCCACGGGTTCTCAGAACAGTGCTGTTCTGAGAGTTGATCCGTGTGACGTCACACGGATCCCCCCCCCCCCCCCCCCCCCCCCCCCCCCGCCCTTCGGGTAAAAAACAGAGCTACTGTTGTAAACCCAGCCCCTCATTTGTTTCTAATTTGCTTAGCCTCCACCTCCATCTGCAGCTGGCTTACTGTTCTGGGGCTGCTCACTCAGTGCTCTCTCACTCTGCCTCCCTGTATAGTAGACAGAGTCATTTCCTTCTTTTATTCTATCAACATTTTTGCTATCAACATGTCCAAGGAGAAGTCTTAACGTTCCTGGATTGCACTATAAATGTGACGTTATAGACTGCGAGGACCCAAGCTTCGTCCCTTCTAACAAGGAAACAAAAGACTATTTTTAATGGCGATGGTCCTGTCTGTGGCTGTGAAGAAAACCCTACCATTTAATTTTGGACAGTTACCTTTCCCACAAACCACAAACCAGCCCCGGCCCGCGGGCGAGCTCCGGAGCTCAGCTCGGCGCGGTGGCCGGGTGGGTGCTCGCCGCGGAGCGAGCCGCGGTGGCCGGGTGGGTGCTCGCCACGGGGCGCGGGTGGGTGCTCGCCGCCGAGCTCGCCGCGGTGGCCGGGTGGGTGCTCGCCACGGGGCGCGGGTGGGTGCTCGCCGCCGAGCTCGCCGCGGTGGCCGGGTGGGTGCGGAGCTCGTCAGCCAGACGGAGGTCCACCGTCTCGGGCTGCGAGCGCCCCGGAGCCCGCGGTCAAAAAGTTTGGGAACCCGGCTAGAGTGAGCTAAAACACCCCGGTCCTCCCTTCACTATCCCCGGCTATAGAGACCTTAAACACGCCGACTCTTCTATCACCTTCCCCGGCTAGAGGGAGCTGGCCACTCCCTTCACTATCTCCGGCTAGAAAGAGCTCCACACCCCGCCTCTCCTCTCACTATCCCCGGCAACAGAGGGCACACACACCCCCGGTCTTCCCTTCACTGTCCCCGGCTATAGTGGGCTAAAACACCCCGCCTCTCCCCTCACTCTCCCCGGCTACACGGGGCTGCTGCTGCCCGCTGCGCTGCGGATGAAAACGCTCCAAACAGGAGGAAGAGGTAAGCGACCAGACCGAGCGACCAGACACCGTGAGTGATACGTAGTATGCATCGCCGATTATGAACGTACTTTACCATGAAATGGATGCTTCCCTCTGTTTCCCAAACACTGGGTCGGGACCCATTTGTGAGTCGCGGAGACAGTTTTATGGTTTATGGTTTATGGGCTGTTATATTTCATACATTATACATAAATACAATGCGGGTGGGGTTGATTGTCTAATGTAGATTAACGTTCTCTAATGTCTGGTCTAGCAACGGTCGCCCTGTGTCATTTGACAGTAGGCTTATATCATACAACATAGGCCTACAGTAGGCTATAATCAGAGCTGCAACATTATCCTATTTTTGGTCTGTGGAGTGGAGAGGAGAGGAGGGGAGGGGGGGAGGGGGAGGGGTGGAAAAACCCCACTAGATGCGCCCCTGAGCAAACAAAGGCCGTTTTGGTATTGCAGCTGGAGAGCCTAATTATAGCACAGCTATAAGAAACGGTCAGGAATGGTCAGGGTGTTTATTGAGGGTTAAAACCTGTCTAAGACTCAATTTTGAGCGTATATTTATACAAAAAATAGAGTTTTAAAAGCATGGTGTAGGCCCTTTAAGTAAAACATTTGAGTACTTTTTTCCACCACTGCGCGTTTGACGGGGAGAAGAGAAAAAAATACCTGCACGGGTTCAACTCCGCCACAGTGAAAGGAGTCGACAATCAATATCAAATCATATCCTGTACAGTGGCCCGATGCTAATACACATGCAGTTTGGGAAAGCGGTCGAACGCCTGTTTTCTCGGCGGTAGGTACAGTGGGGCGAGGTGGTAATCACTGTCCCTGGGACACACACAGCCACAGGAAGACAGCTAGGCAGGCAGGCTACAAGGAGAGATTGTTATCCTTAAGCCTGAATTGCATTTCGCCAGCCAAACCTAAAAAAGAAAAACAAAAAATCTACTGAAGCATATTTTTCTGTGGGAATCTCTCGGTTTCAAGCTGTTTATTTCTCGGCTCAGGTGATTAGCTCTCTCTCTCTCTCTCTCTCTCTCTCTCTCTCTCTCCTAATGGTCTCCTTGTGTGTCACATGACTTGTGCCATAATTCAGTGGTTCTCAACCTGTGGGTCGGGTCCCCAGATGATTAGCTTAATGTGCAACATTGTTTTCCCACTCAACAGTAAACAAACCAACAAAAAGTTTAAATGTAGAGGGTATCTGCACATTTCTAAAGTGACAATTTAAGTACTTTTTAATACCTCTAAAATTACAAATTAAACATGTCAAAATATTAGAGGCATGACCTTATGAAAATAGCCGATCTACATGCTCACAACGCCTCGCGTTGTGAGCATGTAGATCTGCTGTTTTCACAATAGAACCATGTTAAACAAAATGCAATGCCTCAACTCTTAGTGCCCGTCAGGGTGGGTGGTCCCCAGTTAAAATATGGTCATTTTGGGTGTCGCGGCCTGGAAAGGTTGAGAACCACTGCCATAAGTGATGATTTTTCGTTTTCATTTTGCTTTGATCTGATCTCTGAAAAGAATCCAACCCCTCTCTCTCTCTCTCTCTCTCTCTCTCTCCCTCTCTCTCTGCCAGCCCCGCTACGGTTGGAGAGACAGAACAGAAGCCTGTCAAGGGCTGATGCAACAATGCAATCCACCCTCTCGCTGCACACCATGACCGGCCTGCTCGCTCGCTGTCCATCTACTAGTCTGGAACTTGGAACAGAAATCCCGGCGTTCTGGCTCCATTTGTGGGGCCCACATACATACACATGCACGCACACGCACGCCCGCACGCACAGGCGCACACGTTGGTATTATACTGCATTAGGACAAGAACCGTTTTTGGAATGGTTATTTTCACCATTTATTTTGCCTAATCCTAAACCTATAACCGCAACCCTCAACCTATAACCGCAACCCTCAAATCTAACCCTAACCCAATTAGCCAGTAGCTATGCCCCTCCCCTAAAAGCTTTTGTCCAATGCTAGCTTAGCAACCGGCAGCTTGCCAAGGCTGTTGCCAAGGCAAACCTTGGCAAGCAGGAAGTTATTCTAAGCTAGCATTGGACAAAAGCTTTTTGGGAGGGGCATAGCTACTGGCTAATTAAGTCCTAACCCCTAAATGCCTAATAATCCAAACTGTAACAGTGGCTCTAAAAGGTCTTTGATAACTGTGAAAACAACGTTTAACTTGTGGGGTCCAGGAAATGGTCCTCAAACAAGGACAATTTATCACGTTCTACATTGTAGGAACAAGTATAGTAATACCCCCTGTTTCATGCACACGGACACACACACGCAACACGACTGAAAGACTACCCTTCCCACCAGAATACCCATGGCTATGTTTTTATGCCATGCTAATTCCAAACGTACAACTCCCCAAGTCAGGCATTGGGGGAATGTTTCACCATCGCATTTGGGAAAACGCATTATGTAAGCAGCTTTAGTCTGTGTGCTAATACCAGGCCAGGCCAGGGACCAGCCCCCCCCTCCCGCCACGGACCTTCAAAAGCCCCATAACTCCCCTAATTTACGAGGTCCTTTCATCACCTTCATCATTAAGGCACTCCTCGCGGAGGCAATGTTCTGTTTGATAGTGATGACCTGCCTATTTAATTCATTAAGACCTGGCGTTATTTTATACTTTAGCTATTGAAAGATAGCAGATATTCACCTGTTTCCGTGAGAATTTACTGTAGAATTATCTGTGGGACACTTCCGGAGAACAGCAGACATACAAGCTCATGTTGTGTCGCAGATGCAACCATTGTGAGCTTGTAGATCACTCTTGGCTGCGGCGCCGGAACTGCCGAACTCCTTCTGCGCAATGCATGATGGGACGTTGGAAAGTTGTGGATAGAAGCTCTGCTATTTTTGAAAAATCAAGACAATTTGTGCAAATCTTTATATATATTTTTCAAAGTGAACATTTGTTAACTAAAACATTTGCTTCTGTGGGGCCCCCGATACATAATATTTTGAGACGGGTCGACGGCCAAATACATAATAATTCTAGGGGTCCTTGACATGAAAAGGTTTGAGCACAACTGACATAGGAACATGCGTTTTTCAAAAAACCTTATAGAAGGATTTAGAAGACACTTATAGAAACTGGTCACACACATTCAAAGACTTGCACAAAATTTTCATGATTTCTTCAAAAAATAGCAGATCTACAAGCTCGCAGCGCGGCACTCGGTGCCACGCTGTGAGTTTGTAGATCTGCTATTTTTTAATAGCTTAAAGCATAAAATAATCGTAATAATGCGTGATAATGCGTTCCCGGTATTGACGGGTTAATTGAGCCGGGCTTATAAGGAGACGCGAGTGCGGAGACGACGGACAATAAAGAGCAATCTATTATCTGTGGAAACAATAACCGCTGCTCAAAGTTAGTGTCTAGCCGTGCGGCGACGATGGGAACGGTCAAGAAAGTGCCTCTCTTAAGAGCACAAACAAAAAAAAGGCAGCCCCCTTACTCGTAACTTAACGGCAGGCGCCATAAAATGCCAGACCCCTCTTGGCCGCATTTGCATATTGAAGGGGGTCATAACGATCTCATCTCATTACCTGAGATAATTACTGCTCTAAGGCACAAGCACTCCTCGCACACCACATTGTATCAAGGCCGGGGAAGCAGTTAAGTATTCAGCGGTCACTCATATCCCGGCTGACATTTAGGAGGACGCCCGTTTTCTGTGCCCACTGTGTCACACGTCGCCGGCGAGTTTCAACAGCCGAGCACGAGGCCCAGAAATAGCAACGGATGGATGGATACACATGTAGAGACGGATGGATGGGGTTTTTGTCGCCCTCCCCTTCCCACACCGCTCTGTTGTACTCTGCACGAGAGCACAGACCCGTGAACGTACAGTAGCTGCTAGAGTGGCTATAGTCACAGTTTAGACATGGCCGAGATAACGGCCCCCTTTCTCCTGACTCCTGAAATGTTGTGGATGCGGCGGTGGAGCAATCGCTCAACGACGATATGCGTGTCTTCGTCCTCATCGGCTCAAACGTATTCATCAAACTGTGATATCTCGACAGCTAAGATTTTCTCTCAGATCGCTATAAACGGTCGCACGTAATAGTGCACATTCCCGAGAGAAAGAGAGGGGTGTGTGTGTGTGTGTGTGTGTGTGTGTGTGTGTGTGTGTGTGTGTGTGTGTGTGTGTGTGTGCGTGCGTACATGCGCACACCATGGTAGACATGAAAGAGCCTGAAATAAAACATATCATCACTGTCGGGCAGAAACCTCGTATCTCCAAGTTAGAAATGTGTATGTTTTTCATAAAGCAAAGCCCTGCTTCATCATACAAGACTGCCACACACAACTAGTGAAAACAGCCGATCTACAAGCACACAACGCCTCGTGGTGCGAGGCGTTGTGTGCTTGTAGATCGGCTGTTTTCACTAGTTTAGATCATTTTCAAAGCGATAAATACAAAACCAACGGTTTTGGACATACAAGGTTTCCACTCGACAATGACGATATACCCTCTTTCTCTTCTCTCCTCTCTTTTCACTTGACTACTCTCTCCATTATGCCTCTTTTCTTTACTGCTGCCATTACACTGCTAGTGGGCTCCTGGAGAGAAACAGAAAACAAAAACAAAAGACAATGGCGGTTTGGGAAAACACTCCCAGCAGCCACCTGTCTTCTCGTGACAACCCCCTCCTCCTCCTCCTCCTCCCCCGCCATACACACACAGACACACACAAACACGCACACCTCAAGAAGCTTTGCTCCAACTCCACTGGTGAGCGTATGGCCGCGCTTCGCAACCAAAGCTAAAAATCGTCCAACCTAGTGTGGTCAGCTACATTACTGTCCCAAAGTCACTGTTGTTGATGCGTTGCCCATGGCGTTGTCACGTGTGTGGGAGCGACGAGCAAGAAAAATATGAAGGAAAATATAAAGGCTTGGGTTAAAAAGAACAGGCAACTGGCCGCTTCATTCAAATTAATTTCTGCGTATGGAGAGAGAGAATAGGAGTGACAATAGTGAGAAAAAAAAAACGTATGATTCACTGCATCGTGGTGCTCTAAACCTCGTCTAGACCTACCGAAAGACTCCTTGCCCAAACCCAAGACTAACTTAAAATAAATTTCTTCAAAATACAAGTGAACATAGTTTAACTCAAAGGACGACAATGGAAAAAATGTGTTGTCCTTTTGGCATAACCTTTGACTTCATTACCTGTATTGTTAATAATCATGTTAATAAAGTATTCAATCAGTCAATCAATCAATCAATCAATCAATCAGTCAATCAATCCCTTGCTTCCTTCGAGATTGACTTGTAGCTAGTTTTGTCGGTACGAGTGCTTATTTATTCATCACTCTCTAGGTCAGAAAGAGCGAATACACTTCCCGGCACCGGCGTCTGCCGCGGAATTGCCGCGACAGGCACAGAACAGGACCGGCAGTTCGAATGCACAGACCGGCAGGTAGGACCGTCGGCGGTTAGGGTTAGGTATAGTTTTACTGAGGTTAAGTTTAGGGTTAGGGTTAGGGTTATGGTTAGGGTTAGGTAACGGTCGGCACCTGCCACGGCAGCGTCACGGCACCTGCCAGTGCCGGGAGTTGTATTCGCCGTCCCTCCTCTAGGTTTCACTGGAAAAGGTTAAGGTCCAGAGGTGCTGACCGCTGACCACTAATGTACGACTTTGACTCACCGACGCTGTCCAATGGATGGAAATGTTCCGGACGCAGCTTGGTGGTCGAGGTGTCCCGTGTCCTTCCACACTGGACGGAGTACCAATTAATTGCTCTCAGCACTGAATCAATATGCGTCCAAATGAAGTCAAGTCACACTAAAACTCTGTTTTAACTAACTAGTTTGAAGAGTCCTCCGCCTGCCAACTGCTCCTCTCTGACATTCAAATGTTACGTGTCTCGAAGGAACCGTGCATTATCTCCATCTCCCAGCGTGGCGAGTGGTCTCTAACTAACAACGGCCAGACTCCATTTTCCGTAGGAGTCTGGGGTCGAATTTTAATTGGTTTTGTTCCCCCCCTACTCTCTCCAGATCCCGTTATCCTCGCAGGGCGTTCAGGGTGGCATTTGGACATTTACCCTCTTGGGGGGGCGTGAGTATGGAGGCCTTCCCTGGTCTGTCAGTATATAGTCTGGGACAGGCAGACAGACAGACAGACAGACAGAATGCCACATTGGGTATTCAGAGGGATCGGCTGGATGATCAGCTCTCCAGTCACAAAACAGAAACACCCACACACAAACAAAATGGACACAGGACCTGCCAACCTGGGTTTGATTTTGGGGGTATTTTCTTCCACTGAAACCCTACTTCTCCGGGGTGACAATTAGCAAAAATAACGAATACGATTTTGATGTAGTAGATCTGCTGCCTATTTTCTATACTTCTGAATTGACACATTTAGAAAATACACATCATTTTTTATTCAGTCGTTGAATTATGATCTCATCAAAAGTAGAGACACATCCCCAGCAGCAAATTGATCCCTGCTGAAACCAAACAGCAGCAACACGGATCAAAGATCTTCTGGTTACTTTACCCGAAGAAAGCATCACACAATACGACCAAAGATTGCTCGTTGGCAGTCTGAATTGGCTCCACTTAAAAAAAAAAAAGAAAATTAGCTCAAATCTGTTTAAAGAAAAGACACCCCAAGACTTGCAAAGAATCATGTGTCATTGTTGACGAGTGTGGCAGCATAAGCTTGGGAAAATATTATTGTGAGAAGCTTGGAAAAATATTGTGAGCGGGGGAGAAGACGTCTTTGCACAATTTCAGAAGAGCAACAACCATATCGTCGCTGTCGGGTGGAAACCTTGTATGTCCAAAACCGTTTGTTTTGTATTTATCATTTAAAAAATGATCTAAACTAGTGAAAACAGCCGATCTACAAGCACACAACGCCGTTGTGTGCTTGTAGATCAGCTGTTTTCACTACTTTTGTGCAACAGCCTTGTATGATGAAGCAGGGCTTTACTTTGCGAAAGAATGTACACATTTGAAACTTGGAGATACAAGGTTTCTGCCCGACAGTGACGATATATAGGTAAAGTTAACGTACCATGGGAAAAAATAATGAACTATAAGTGACGGAAAGTGAGTATTACTTTATTTCCCCTCATTATAACTCAGCTCCCGCACATACTAACATAACAGGAATTGGACGTTGCAGCAGAGTTTGTGTGCAGCAAGATGGAGCTGATAATTAGGAGGTGGCTGATAAACACTGACACATCACAAAAAAATAAAGACAAAAGATAATAATAAAAACATGAGTCGCGCCGTCAGCCCAAAGTGCTGTGAGCTGTAGTTTTAAACTCAGACCATCTCATTTCCTGACTGTTGACGCAAGGCGCTGATACGTCCCATTAGTCTGTCTATCTCCGCTCTCTCTCCCTTCCATTTTTGTGCCCGCCGCCGCCGACTCTAAGTGATACGCCGGCAATGGCAAGACATGTCAGCACATTTACAGATACAGCCCCCGTCTCGGGTTTAATGAATGCTTAAGTGGCAGGGACGAGCTTGAAGTCCACTAACAAGGCAGCCCGGTGTTGTTTTATATCCGCAGCTCGGCCTCAAATAGAGCCTGCTAACGCGTTGGCTCAAACGTGAGGCATGCTAAAGTGTCAAATGTACAGTTGAGTGGTTGTGCGCAAAGAGCCAACACGTTTTAATTTGCGTTAAATCTCCTGCCAACGCTTCCCCCGACATCTCTAAACATAGGTATCGCAAAACATATACTAAGTGTTGATAGCTTTGTAAGTTCAGAGGCACGCAGGGCAAATAAGCAAAACAATGTGTTAATCATGAACAAATTCAGCATTTCTACATTCGTCTGCACTTCAATTAGCCTGGCATACGGCCAGACTAATATCACTGCGTTAGATATTGTGGCAATACTGATACAGTAGCTGATAGGAACCAACGTGTGTGGACTGTGTAGCTACTGGGAACACTTTAGGTGACGCACCCCCATTCATGCCTGTACTGTTGTTTACCTGCCTGCCTAGTGCTATTCATTGAGATAATAAAGCCAACTATAAGGACACACGATCGTCTCATCTCTTACAAGTATAGAACCTTGTTACATGGTGTCAGAAGTACCGAGCCCCGTCACAGGTTAGTCGGAGGAATACAAGAAGAACGTCACGTGTATGCAAAAACGGACGTTTGTAAAAGAGCCGGTCGGCGTGGCTAACGCTAGCATAAAGAGCTAACTAGCAGTTAGAAACTGTAGTGTAGCCTATAGTAGTGTGCTGCAAGCGGCCGAATCGAGCTGAGAGAGACCGAGTGCTGTTGAAGACCGCATCGCGTGTGATCCTGCTTGCCGTTTTTTGTCTGGAAATATTTTATTTTTGAAAAGTCAAAAAAAGAAAAAAAAAAAAAAAAGAAAAAAAAAAACGAAAGAAGAAGAAAAGGCCAAACAGCAAGAATGATGGATTCCCTCTTCTCCATAAGCCCACCAGAGAACTTTGACTTCTCAGACTTCCCATGCTGGCCCAATTGGATCCGCAGGTTTGACAGGTTTAGAGTTGCTGCTGGACTGGACAAAAAGGATGAAGACTATCAAGTAAATTCATTAGTTTACACCATGGGTGATAAGGCTGATGACATTCTGAGCACACTGGCCTTAAGTGACACAGACAAGAAGAAATACACACCAGTGAAAGAGGCTTTTGATAAATATTTCATCTGCAAACATAATGTGATCTATGAACGATGCAAATTTAACAGAAGGGTCCAAGAGCCAGGTGAATCGGCTGAATCGTTCATTTCTGCAGTTTATAAACTAGCAGAACACTGCCAATATGGTGCACTGCAGGAAGAGATGATAAGAGACAGGTTGGTGGTAGGCATACGGCACCAGGGCCTGTCAGAGTCTCTACAGATGGACAGTGAGTTAACTCTGGCCAAGGCTGTCCTAAAAATAAGACAGCATGAAGAAATTAAGAAACAGCAGCCCATGGTACGTGACACAAATGCACCAGACCAGAGGGGAGCTAATGTGGACATGATGAAATTTAAGAAAAAGTTTCAAAGACAAAACAAAGGTGCCCAAGCCAAGGGTCAAAAGGACAACGACAAAGAGCAAAAAGGCTGTGGGCGTTGTGGCAAGTCACCACCACATTCGCTGACCAACTGTGCTGCAAGGGAGGCAGAGTGCCGAAAATGCCGTTAGAAAGGCCACTATGCAGCCCTCTGTAAAACAAAGCCCAGCAACATGCATGAAGTCCAGGAAGCGGAGGTAGATACTGTTTTCTTGGGACAGGTGTCAGCAGGTGGTCAGTCAAAAACATGGCAGAAGACACTGACATTAAATGGCCAACAAACCACCTTTAAGCTGGACACAGGAGCGGATGTGACAGCCATCCCAGCCAAAGTCTACTCAAAGCAGCAGCATGGCCCACTCACTGCTGCAACAAAGAGACTGTTGGGACCAGGCGACAACACTCTACAAGTGACAGGTCAGTTCAATGGCATAATAAAATACAAAGAACAGACAACTGAACAGCCAGTGTTTGTAATACAAAGATTATCTACCCCACTACTTGGTCTGCCCGCAGAAGCACTGCAGCTGGCCTACACAGTTGACACTATTCAGGAGCAAACAGCTGACATTAAAAAGCTGTATTCCAAAGTTTTCACAGGCCTAGGATGCCTGCAGGGCATGTACAAAATTAAGCTGACAGAGGATGCCAAGCCCTATGCGTTGTCACTGCCACGCCGTGTGCCTATACCCCTATTGGACAAAGTCAAAGAGGAGATCCAGAGAATGGAGACTCTGGGGGTGATAGCGCCCATTGATGAGCCGACAGAGTGGTGCGCAGGGATTGTTGTGGCACCAAAGCCCAACGGAAAAATCAGAATCTGTGTGGATCTGACACACCTGAATCAATACGTCTGCCGTGAAAGACTCATTCTGCCGGCAGTCGACGAAACCCTTGCCAAGCTGTCAGGAGCAAAAGTGTTCACAAAGCTCGACGCCACAGCTGGCTTCTGGCAGGTGCCACTGCACCCAGAATCAGTCCCCCTGACAACGTTCATCACGCCGCTCGGGAGGTACTGTTTTCATAGATTGCCATTTGGGATTTCGTCTGCACCCGAACACTTTCAGAAGAGGCTAACGCAGATGCTGTCAGGACTGGAAGGAACAGTGTGTCATGCAGATGACATCCTTGTCTTTGGGACATCGCATGAACAACACGACCACAGGCTGAGCAAAGTGTTGGAGAGACTCCAAAAGGAGGGACTGACGCTCAATGATGAAAAGTGCCAGTTTGCTGTGGACCGTGTCAAGTTCCTAGGTCACATTGTCAGTGCCCAGGGCCTAGAAGCAGACCAAGCAAAATTAAAGCTATCACAGACATGCCCACACCCACAGACGTTGCAGGTGTGAGAAGATACTTGGGCATGGTGAATTATGTGGGAAAGTTCTCGCCACGGATTGCAGAGCTCTCACAGCCCATAAGAGAGCTGCTCAAAGCTGACAGCGACTGGGCGTGGGGGATTATGCAGCAGAGGGCATTCGAGGAGCTACGTCGGGAGCTGAGCTCAGCCACCGTGTTGGCACAGTACTGCCCGAACAGAGCGACAAAAGTTGCAGCGGATGCTTCCTCATTCAGACTCGGAGGGGTTCTGTCACAGAAACAATCGTCAGGCGAATGGCGTCCAGTGGCCTTTATATCACGCAGCATGACAGAAGCGGAGTGCAGATATGAACAAATTGAGAAAGAGGCGCTGGCGTTGACCTGGGCGTGTGAGCGCTTTCAGTCTTATCTGATAGGGATGGACTTTCTGATACAGACAGACCACAAGCCTCTAATTTCCCTACTGGGAAGCAGAGACCTTGACGACTTGCCCCCTAGAATCCTGAGATTCAGACTGCGACTGCTTCGCTTCACCTACAAGATTGAGCATGTTCCTGGGATGAACCTGATTACGGCAGATGCACTGTCCAGGGCTCCCATCCGAGCACCGCCAACACCGGAAGAAACGCAGCTGGAGAAGGATGTGGGTGCTTATGTCAACCAGGTGGTGGAGCACCTACCTGCATCAGAAGCAAGGCTGGCTCAGATTAGAGCCACACAAGACGCAGACAGTATCTGCAAAAGACTAAAGAACCTGGTCCAAACTGGATGGCCTGAACACAGGAAGGCTCTCTCACCAGAGCTTCAGCTGTACTGGCAGTATCGCCAGGACCTGCTAATTGCAGATGGACTGCTGATGAAAGGCGAACGACTTGTCATCCCTGGCTCTATGCAAGAGGAGATGTTGAACAAAGTTCATGAAGGTCACCAGGGCATCACAAAATGTATCGCCAGAACTCAACAATCCATATGGTGGCCAGGTCTGTCAAAGCAGATAAAACAGAAAGTGGAAAACTGCGCAATATGTGCCAAGGAGGCACATAACTTCCCAGAACCACTGCTGACGACACCATTGCCGGACAGGCCATGGCAGCGTGTTGGAGCGGATCTGTTCCAGTGGAATTCAGCTATGTACCTAGTGGTGGTTGACTACTTCTCACGCTACATAGAAGTAGCTAACCTCACTTCCACTACCTCAGCCTATGTAATAGGGAAGCTGAAGGCCATCTTTGCACGCCACGGGGTCGCGGAGGTCATGGTCACGGACAACGGTCCTCAGTTTGCTGCGGCGGAGTTTGCGGACTTTGCCAGAGAGTATGACTTCCAACATGTGACCAGCAGCCCCCGTTATCCTCAAGGGAATTCGGAGGCTGAAAGAGCGGTGGGAACCGTCAAATCTCTCCTGAAAAAGGGAGAGGATCCACATAAGGCCCTCATGGCTTACAGAGCCACACCCCTTGCACAAGGGGCATCTCCTGCACAGCTCCTGATGGGTCGAAACATCAGGACGCCCCTTCCCGTCAGTCAAGAGAAGTTGGAGCCGAAGTGGCCTGACCTACAAGCTTTCAGAGAAAAGGATCAGCAAATGAAGGAGAAGCAAGCATCCTGTTTCAACGGAAGACACCGCTCACAGCAGAGACCGGAGCTCAGACCAGGACAAAGAGTCTGGGTGAAGAACACCGAGCAGCCTGGGATCATCGCAGGTCCAGCCCAGACACCAAGGTCCTACAACATCGAGCTGCCCTCGGGAAGTCTTCGGAGGAACCGATCCCACATCAGGGTAATTCCAGAGACTCCTGCTGTTACCAGGTCAGGTCGCATGATTAAGAGACCGATCAGAATGGACTTATGATAACCTGTCTTAAGATAGAAAGTTGTGGTCAACAGGGCAGAATAATCCCTGCACAGCTTTGGGGACTCAGGCAGTCTACCCTGACCCCCTAGACAGGAAAGTGCATGTTTGTTAATTCATTATTTGGTTTGTTTAAAAAGAGACATTACTAATAATTCAGTTGATAAGTTTATGGTTGATTGCATGCTGTACAACCTGAGTTAATAGTTAAAGAAAATATTTGTATTTGAAAGTACAGTAAAAGAAATTAACAGTTGTTAATGTTGTTAAAAGAAATGTGGGTACTTCACTAAAAGGGGGAGATGTGGCAATACTGATACAGTAGCTGATAGGAACCAACGTGTGTGGACTGTGTAGCTACTGGGAACACTTTAGGTGATGCACCCCCATTCATGCCTGTACTGTTGTTTACCTGCCTGCCTAGTGCTATTCATTGAGATAATAAAGCCAACTATAAGGACACACGATCGTCTCATCTCTTACAAGTATAGAACCTTGTTACAGATATTAGTCTGGATGGAATCTCTGTATGAAACCTGCTTTTCAAAGGGGTGGATTAAAACCCTGCAAGACCCGAATTAATTTCTACTTGGCAAAAAAATAAATAATAAAGGTTTTATAGCCATAAATCATATATCATGCTCCAATTTACATTTTGTGGATATTTTTCACAATAATAACATATGCACATGTTCTAGACATTCTAATGGTCACCAAAAACATTATTACAGGCATTTTACTTATGTTTTTGTGAGGAATGGCTTCAGTGAAAAAGTGAGATGTTGTTCATCCAGACTCTGGACTCCAGAGATCTTGAAGTTGTGTGAATGTCAGCCTCTGTGGGGGGTATTCATATATCGTGGCCAATGGCATTATAATACTAAACAATAGGATCCAATGGTGATGTTTAGGTGAAAAAAGAACAGGAAAGGGGGTCCTGATTTTTTGGCATCAAATAAGAGGAGCGTAAACTCTCTCCCGAAATAGAGCTCCAGCTCCAGTTCCCATTAAATCATCTTTGCTGCAGTCAGATCAGGTAGTCGTGAAATGATTGAAAATATAATTGTTTACAAAAGACACAATTATCGAGCAAGCCACAGGCACACTAGCAGAACCACCAACAAATCATACCAACATAGTCACACACTGAAGGAGACATAATAACTAGAGAATAGTCCAGATATACAGTACAGTATGTAGTACATGTAGTATATGTACTGTAAATACTGTATACAGATGTGCCGTTTCTAGTCTTCAGGTTTTACTACACTTTTCCTGAAAATGTCCTGCAAATGCATTTTTTTCCTTTCTAATTTTTAATGGAGAATAGAGTGTATTTTTCCATATTTACATACCGGGCTCTGATTGGTCCCTCACATACTTCAGAGGGAGTGAAATCCAATCATTCAATAGCGGTGCCAGACCAAATGTTTTCTTATTTTGTATTTATTTTTTTTGCAATTTTTTGGAATGGCAGATTCGTCCGTTTCCAGGTTACACTTCAACAGCACCTTTATGGCACAGCGGGAATCAGACGCGTCTTGCTTATAATCTACCTCGTAACGACCGCAACTCAACGTCCTCTCTGCTACCGTTCCACTGGCTAGCGGACCTCAAGACCCAATCTGAGTCACAACGCCCGAGTCACAGCGCATTAACTTCATAAGCTTGAAAGAGAGACAAAGAAGATAGAAACAGACACAGAGAGAGAGTGAGAGTGAGAGAGAGTGAGAGTGAGAGAGAGAGAGAGAAAGAGAAAGACAGTGTTTGTGTCATTATGTTCTCCAAGTCATGAGTCTCGGGTTGTGAACCGGGCTACCACAGAGAGCCGGATGCATCTGGGGGCCCACACGTCTTCATTCCAGCCCAGCGGGGTGACAGTAAAGCTGCCAGTTGCTGGGGGCCCCAAACCAGCGCATGATTGATTGAAACTAATATAGTTCACACCTCAGTCCTACGGTATATGCGCTGGAAGGCTAACATGGAGCCGGAGGCTCCCCCGGGGTCAGAGTGTGAGCAGCGGGTCTCTTCACAGAGCGGAACAGACGTATATATATATATATATATATATACCCCCGACCAACTCCAGGCCCCTCGCTCTGCTCCCGACACACAAATGAGGTAATTGAACAAGATGGCTTCAAGATGGCTGCACAACACAGAGAGAGAAAGGGAGAGAGAGTGAGAGAGAGAGAGAGAGAGAGAGAGGGAAGGAGGGAAGATTGCCATCCATCTGCTTGCCCTCTCCCACTGGAGAAGGGGTAGTGTCGCTTTTGTACACCAGTTAGGGTAATGAAGATTGCGGTCGATGTTGAATTATTGTGTGTGTGTGTGTGTGTGTGTGTGTGTGTGTGTGTGTGTGTGTGTGTGTGTGTGTGTGTGTGTGTGTGTGTGTGTTTGTGCGTGGGATTGCATCACTTGATGAAGACAACAGCAAACGGAGCAGCAACAACAGCGTTCACTTCTGAGTGTTGACAACTTGAATAACAAGAGGGATAGCGAAGGTATAAGCAACTTACCGACTTGTGATGAGTCACCTGGAGAGAGACAGAGAGAAAGAGACACAGAGAGAGAGAGAGAGAGAGGTTGGATTAGTTTCAGAGATCAGATCAAGACAAAACTACATTGAAAAACAAAACAAAAAAATCATCACTTATGGCAGTGGTTCTCAACCTTTTCAGGCTGCGACCCCAAAATAATATTTTAACTGGGGACTGGGAAGAGTTGAGGCATTACATTTTTTATAACACAGTTCAGTTGTGAAAATAGCAGATCTACATGCTCACAACGCCTTGCGTTGCGAGGCGTTGTGAGCATGTAGATTGGCTATTTACACAATTTCTGCCTCTAATATTTGACAATTTGACCAATGTTTAATTTGCCATTTTAGAGGTATTAAAAAGTCCTTAAATTGCTGCTTTAGAAATGTGCAGATACCCTCTATACTATACACTTAAACTTTATGTTGGTTTGTTTTCTGTTGTGTGAGAAAACAATGTTTCACATTAAGTGAATCATCTTGGGACCCACCCAAATAATTTGGGGATCCCCCTGGGGGTCCCGACCCACAGGTTGAGAACCACTGAATTACGGCATGTGACATTGTGACGCACGAGGGGACATTGTATTAGCTGAAGTGTCATCAGCTCTGCTTACTGAGATGCCATGTTTAGCATGCTCTGTTAACAATCTTCCTTTATAAAGAAAATCTAATCTACGCCCGAGCCCGAAGGGTCTGTCAAGTCACAGACCAAGGTTTTGTAAATTCATAGATAGATGTGTAAAAAAAAAAAAAAAAAAATGACACATCGTGACAAACGCCAACCCCCTCTACCTCCCAGAGGAGAGCAGGTTCATCAGAAGGAGGTCCTAATTTTTGCCATCAAATAAGACCAGCATAAACTCTCTCCCGAAATAGTGCTCCAGCTCCCATTAAATCATCTTTCCTGCAGTCAGATCAGGTAGTTGTGAAATGATTGAAAATATAATTGTTTACCAAAGACAATTATCGAGCAAGCCACAGGCACACTAGCAGAACCACTACATACCAAAATAGTCCCACACTGAAGGAGGCATAGAGAATGGTCCAGATATATGTAGTAGATATGTATGTACGGTGTACAGTATCGTGAAATAAAATTTGGAATATGTGGGATATTTTTGGAAAATTCTAACAATACAAATGTGGTACAGGGCTCCCTGGCACAAAACATTTCCAGATGGGGATTATAAGGGACAAATACATATTCATTTAAGGGGTCCATGACATGGAAAATATCTGAGATCCACTGGTTTAAATAATAATTAGAACATTTAGAAGCAAGCCCAAATAAGCAACTACACTTTAGAATCAAGCCCCAAACATACTGCAACCCGTAGCTATCAATTATCACGATGTGGTTCCGGAGGGTTAGGACTCAAGCGCAGAACGAACGGTCAGAGGCAGAACAGTGAACTTGCAAGGATATTTATTGAAGAAACAAAGGCAAAACAGGAAAAGGGGAAAAACTATACTGGGAAAACTAAGGGCAAATATAGGAGGCACAAAACACTAGGTTCAAAGACTAGAAGTACTACAGTACATTACAAAGGCGAAGACAAGATAAACCACAAACTTAAACCAACAAAGAACTGGACAAACAGGGGAGTATAAATACAAAACACTAACTAGACACAGGTGAACTCAAACAGCAATCAACACTGGGATTGGCTGGGGCACAACAGGACACAGGAGGAGAACATAACTAATCAAGGTGAGACAAGGCAGGAAAGCAACTACAGGGGCAGACAGGAAACACTGGGTACCAAACTACAAAATAAAATACCAAACCAAAGGCACAACAGTAAAACCAAAATACAAGACCAGATACAGAAAGGCAACAGGGCCTAAAGTCCCAAACTCAAATACAAGGGCAACGCCTCAAGGTTCAAAAACTAATAAAGTCCAGACTGACAAAAGATAGTAAATAGAAAGTACAGTGTGTAGTAGGAAGCTCAATATCACAGATACTTCACTGTTTAGACAAGAGAGCTCGGTACAAGTCACTAAGGTGCAGCCAAAGCTTTCAGTCTTGAAGTGTCAGCTGTGTACATTCTAGTTTTGCAGAGTGTCCAGTGAATGCAAGGACTGAATGTGTAAAGTGGCGTGGGGCCGCGAGGAGCGAACAGTGACATCAATATTTACAAGCAACTTTACAGAAAAAGAAGCCCAACGTCACTTTATTAAGCAGACATGGCAACATTGATTATCAATCCAATTCAAAATGTGCACGGCTATAGCTGAGGACAGGCTAATCCTTAACACAATTAGTGCCTCTTAATCTGAAGGTTGCTTGGTGCCTCGGTGCCACGCGGTTTCCTCCATAGGCCGCCGCTATTATTTTGAAGGCCTGGAAGGGGGTTGTTTTTGTTTTTTTGGATTATCACTTGACGGCAACGATTACGTCATCTAGTCACATGACAGTGTGGGACAAGAAGAGGCAAGATGGCTGCGCCCTGCCTTGTGCCTTGTTTACATTTAGATCTGCTGCAAAATGTCTCAAAATGGCTATTTTGTTTAAATGAAGTTTCTTTATGGGCCTCTCCATTGACTTAACATTGAGGAGCTTCACTTCGCGTGCACGCCCAACGTGCGTTGTAAACAAATCGCCGACATTACCGATGCGAGCGGGACCGGAGCGACATTAAGTAAGTAATAATATCTTTACTGTATATACAGTAAGATTCACAGTCCTCACCGTCAACGGCGCCATGGTATTAACCCTTTCAATGACGGTGAGGACTGTCAACGGCGGCGAAAAAGTTAAGGGCACATCTCATCTTACTGCGTCAGTCTCTATACAATCTCAGTTTTTCATTTCTTAGCCAAAAGTATAATTATTTTTTACCCCATCTTTCTTACCCCAACACAGTAGATTCGAACCCATATCTGCTGGGCAGGGACTTTACCACTGCGCCACCTGAGCGCCCCTATTACATCTCTGTCGAGCCTGTAATCGGTGTGTTGATCAGTTTGTATTCTTTATGTTTAATTTCAGCTCTCCGGAGAGTTCATTAGGACACGGTATGTCCAAATACACAAGTCTACAACTGGGATAGACGATATGTTAGAGGACAGACAGAGAGAGAGAGAAAGTGAAAGGGAACAGTGGGGCAGCGACCGAAAACAAAAACGAAAAAATAAGTATAATGGAAAAAGAAATGGAGAAAAGGAGGGGACGGGGAGAGCCTCATGAAAGGGACGAGTGACTCAGCGAAACTCAACTCAGACAGCCATCAGAGCTCATCTGGAAAGTGGTGGGGGACTCGGCGGCACCGGCAGCATAACTAGCATGTGCGCGTGCACATGCGCGCGTGTGTGTATGTGTATGTGTGTATGTGTGTGCGTGTGTGTATGTACGTGCACACAGCACACGCCATCGCGTACACCAAGATAAAAGAGAACTACTGCTCGTCCATGCAAAGAGCTCACTATTATATCTGCAACCCAGCCTCCTCCCTGGCAGTAGTACTACCCAGTACGGTAGGTACTAGGGGTGTAACGATATAGTAACTGAATCGAAAAATCGATTTTAATTTGCAACGATCTACTATATCGTTTGCAAAAACAAAATATCGTACCGTTTTGGCTTTGTATCGTATCGTATCGTTTTAAAATGCGGTAATCGGTATCGAATCATTTTGCAATGCAAATAATCGATTGTATGGAAAGTTGGAAACTAAGTATTTGTGCCTTTTATTTAGCAATTTTGAGAGGGAAAATGAAAAAGATGGGTCTGATTACTTTTCCATTCCATATCGCTACTCTTGGTCTGTCGATAAATGTGTGTGATCTCTATGTTCATGTCAAGGTGCGGGTTTGTCCATATGTGTTGTAATATAATGTCCATGTATTTGCTAAAGAATCACACCTCTATTGACACCTTTCACACATAATTAATGTCTTTGCTAAATAGTTACTATATCTATTTTAAATCATTGAATCGAATCGTATCGTATTCCCATGAATGAACCGATATCGTCCATGTATCGTATCGTCAACCATGTATCGTGATGCGTACCGAATCGTTGTTCAAATGTATCGTTACACCCCTAGTAGGTACCCGCCCACGCAGCTCAACGGTGGAGGGACCCAGACTCTGTGTAGAACTCTCTGGATTCCATCCAGCACCACCGCAACTTTTTAATAAGCATGCATAACTTTTCATCAGAAATATCGATCGCTGCTGTTGAATCAAGCTCCTAATTAAGCGCGGATACTGCTCCCTGCATTGGCAGGTGTTAAATATGAGAAGTGATTAGAGGCGGGATGGGGGTGGTGCTGGTGGTGGGTTGGGTTGAGGTGGGGGGAGGAGTGGGTGGGTGTCAGGCGGTATCCGAAAAAAGCTGCATTAAACAAGATTCATTTTTCAAGCGAGCAGAACTCCCAAGTATCGCAGCACAATTGCATTATCTGCCCTGTCTCCACTATCCGTCTTTAGTAAGTGAGTCTCGTTTTTTAAACATTGTGTTCATCAGTTTTTGTTTTCATGTCCTGTGGAAAAAAAAAGAAAAAGACAAATGGTGATGCCTCTCTTGCAGTAATAAAGTACTTTATTACAGTACTGAAATAATGTTGCGGAGGATCTATACTTTAGGTGTTTTATATTTTGATATATACATGTTTTTATATTCATCACAACTTTCACTTGTACTATTTTACTAAATAAAATCAGAATATATGACTGTCAGTCACTCATCATCATGATAGTGGATAATCCAGTACCATGATGATGTGTTCACAGGAGAACTGGAGCTCTCATCAAGACAAGTTGAGAGGGGCGCCTGCTGGCCTAGTGGTCCAGGCGCATACCACATAGGTGCTGATGTCTGACATTGTGTCGCGGTTTCAATCCCGACGGCCTTTGCTGCATATGTCACTCCCCATCTCTCTGTCTACTGTCTACCTACTACTATACTATCAATATATATGTGTGTGTGTGCGTGCGTGCGTGCGTGCGTGCGTGCGTGTGGCGGAGAGAGTCGCAGCCCCAGCCTGAAGCCTCTATCTTTTCTCGTTCCATAGGGATATCCCTTTGGAGTAATGGTTAAGAATTAAGATATTGGACTTTCACGCGGGAGACCCGGGTTCGAAGCCGGGTGGGGAGGTTTGGACCTCCGTTACATTGGTGCTGTGACCCGGATCGAGTCGCAGCCCCAGCCTGAAGCCTCAAAAGTCTAGTATCATTGGGCGGTTCGGATCACCTCCATTACACACACACACATATATATATATATATATATATATATATAAAGGAAAAAAAATAAAAGACAAGTTGAGGTCAAGATCTCACAGCTGATCTATTTGCTGTCTCTGGGCCCAGTGTCACCTAATATCCCACGGGGGAAATTCAGTTGGCCAGAGGCAGCACAGCAGTTTAAGGTTACAAGTTACAAAGAAGTAAGAAAAAGGGTACTGTAGTGTACAGTCAAAAGAGCAAGGCACAACAAAAGAAGAATATAAACATAGAGTGTCGAAAAGCTGTTGCAAAAAATAAGAATATATACATAAAGTGACCACGAAACATTCAACGCTCATAAGTGACACATCACACACAAAAAAAGCTATACTCAAAGCACAACTTAACAAGCACAATTTTTTGGCAATAATGTTGTCCTTTAAAGTTCTTTTAAACAACAATAACTAATTGTTCCACTCTCAGAGATAAATGGACACAGAGTATTTCACTGTGCACACCATGCTGCTGACTGATTATTACTTCACAGCAATGCTCTTTTCACAACCTCCGCCAAACCCATGGAACAAAGAGGCAGAGGATAGGCTGTCAGCCACGTTGGCCAACCGGCTGTACTGTACTGTACTGTACACACAGGGGTGTCACACCAAATGCTGGGCCCTGGGTACAAGGATTCACTGCGGGCCCCCCATGAATGTTCTTCATGGTTTAACCCATTTAGACTGGGAACGCATTATTACATGCTTTAACTATGAAAAATAGCAGATATACAAGCTCACAGCGCTGCGAGCTTGTTTAAATCGTGAAAAGTCTTTGAATATATACGTTTTTTTTTTAACCTATATGTTTCTATGTCAGTGGTGCTAAAACCTTTTCATGTGAAGGACCCCAAAAATGATATGTATTTGGCCACGGACCCATCTAGTTCCAGGGACCCCCCAGAAGCAAATTCTGAGTTACAAATGTTCGCTTAAAAAATACATAATATTCAAAGATTTTAACACATTTTCACAACTTTTCAAAAATAGCAGATCTACAAGCTTGCAGCGCGGCACTCGGTGCGGCTATTTTTCAATAGCTAAAGTATAAAATAATGAAGGCCCCTCCACCTGAGGGCCCTGGTAACTCAGTCCCACTTTTCCCACCCTTGTGACGCCCATGACTGTACATATCCACAGCCAAGGCCAGAAAGAAGCCTAACTCGTGGTCCCAAAACATGGAGCCGAAGTGAGATTGCGGCCAGAGCAGATGGAGAACCGCGGCTCTCTGCCTCACAGCGCTGAGCCTTCTCTTGATCTCCCGCCCATTGAGACGCAGCCTAGAGTGCAGCTCAGAGAAGGCAAACACGGGGGGGATGAATGCAACGGACCGACACACTCGATCAATAAGACTCAAGAGTCTCCGAGGCCTTGTTCGCGAATATCGCGGATATTGATGACATGATAGCACTCCCGGTGTATGGGTGGTACCGGCCCGTCTCGCTCGCCTTGGATCAAGGCTTGCACGTAGAGGATATGGATCGTGGAGAGGAGACGAGGTGACATTTTCGTTTTGTTTCGCGATACGACCGATGTTGGGAGTCAAAAGTAAGAGAGATGAGCGGTCGAATATGGTCCATTTATCTTTCATTTCGGAGTCCCCTCAGGCCGCCCGCCTCGAAGGTTCCAGTAAAAACAGAGACATACCGTGTGCGTCTCACACAGCAGCCACACAATATCAGTCATGGCCACCACAGGGTACAAATATCACTCACGGCAGCCATTGCTCTTTCACGCGGCTGGGATATTGCACTGGGTTGACTGTGTCTTGTTTTATTGACGGTTATGTCATTCCGTGGGGAGGGGCGGGGAGGGGGCAGGCCTATAAAGTCCCCGGTCACCCCTGTTGCACAGTAAATAACCACAGCTACAGTATGCCAGTGAAAGCACCGGCAGTGAGCATGCTAACAGCCTAGCAGTCAGCTCTCCCCCGGGAGAAGGAACACACGACAGCCACTGCTATGCAGCGCTATAGGCTATACTGCTGTGTGTGTGGGCGGGCGTTGCCTGAGCCTATATGCCCTCATTTTTCACGTTTCGTCCCCAGGCCCCACACAGACATGCAACAAGCACACACACACACAAACAACATAGTGGCTCACTGGCCACAGCAGAGCGAGAGAGAGAGAGAGAGAGAGATCCCCCCTGCGTTTGCTCCCGTCAGGGGCGTCACAAGGGGGGGGAAAGTGGGACTGAGTTACTAGGGCCCCAGGTGGAGGGGCCTTAATTGTTTTGTACTTTAGCTATTGAAAAATAGCAGATCTACAAGCTCACAGCGTGGCATTAGAAAAGTCGTGTGTGCAAATCTTTGAATATATGTATTTTTTAAGCGAACATTTGTTACTCAAAATTTGCTTCTGGGGGATCCCAGGAACTAAATATTTTGAGTTGGGGGTCCGTGGACAAATACATATCATTAGGGGTCATTCACATGAAAAAGTTTGAGCACCACTGACAAAATAAATCACGATTCTTCAGAAATAGCAGATCTACACCTTGCAGCACGGCACTCGGTGCCGCGCTGTGAGCTTGTAGATCAGCTATTTTTCAATAATTAAAGCACTAAATAATGCGTAATAATGCGTTTCCAGTCTAAATGGGTTAAACCCCCTCCTCCTCCTATGAAGAACATTCATGGGGGGCCCGCAGTAAATCCTTGTACCCAGGGCCCAGGATTTGGTGCGACACCCCTGGCTTCCGTCAATGTGTGCAACCCCCCCGAGTGACAACACAGTTCCATCACGGCGGCGGAAAGCGGGGGCGAACCCGCTGGTCTTCCCTTTTAGACGCTCCGTCTCCCCCCCTCACCCGATGCCCTGTATCCTCCTGTCCATGTACTTTACATCTCACGCCCCCCTGCTCATGTGTGCACCAAAACAGAAACGCAGTATAGGGGAGAGAAGACGGACACGGGGACACATCTAGGGCAAACACACATGCACGCTGGCTGGGAGGGGGGGGGAGACCGATGGCAGATGCTCAGAAGCATACTGTGTATTACTGTATGCATGCATGATGTACACATGAAATAAAGACCGCATCACACGCGAGACGAGAGATGAAGGCACGACTCGGTGGGGGCGAAATAGACATTTGCTGCTGGAGGGAGAGAGACGGAGGTACCAGGGGCGTCAATTGGGTATGGCAGGGGTATGCAGCTGCCATACCCTGGGTCCAGGGGGGAAAATAAAAGTCACTTTTAAATATAAATCCATGAATGTCTCTTTTTCTATCTGTTCTGGTTATTATGTTGTTAAATTACAGTAAAATAACCACAAATGCAAAAATGTACAAAATGGTGACTTTAACAAGGTATTATAATTATATTCTCCACACTTGTAGTCTCCCCATCTTGACAAAATGGTATATTCCCGGGTTTCTTGGGCTGGGCTGCACAGGTGCAATGCATTATTGTTAATGGTGGCACATTTACTAACATGCCAAGTTTAGTTGCACATGAACTACCATTCCAGGCTGCCATATGCCCAAGAAACCGTAGAAACGGGGGGAAAATAGAATGTACTTCTTAAAATGAATGTATCATGCCTGTTGCTAAGGTATGGCAACATGACTGGTGTTCGCGTGCGTGCAAGACACCAATGTTGCCATACCTTAGCTTTTTCTGAACTGACGCCACTGGGATGTACACCGAGACAGATGGGAGAAGACGGATAGAGATGGAGAGCGAGAAAGACTCGGCGAGGGAATGATAGAGTGAGGAGGAGCACAGGTTATACGGGGGAGTTGTGTGTCTGTCTGTGTGTGTGTGTGTGTGTGTGTGTGTGTGTGTCTGTCTGTGTGTGTGTGTGTGTGTGTGTGTGTGTGTGGAGGAGGGACTGTATAAACAGACAGCGAGAGGCACCGACTCCCGTCTCTTATTCCATTACACAATGGCCTCTCTCTCTCCCGATGCTATCTCGCCACTCTATTGGCAAAAACCACAGAGGAGCCGAGAGGTAGCGGGCGGCATCCTCAACCGAGGTCTCATTAAAGGTGAATGCCCGTGTAAAACTGTGACAACACAGTTGTGTCAGGAGCCTGCCGCGGTATCTCCGGTGGCGATAACAAATTGTCCACACACCTCCGCGTGACATAATCCTCCACCGCTGTGGGCAGAGTGCGGAGGACAGAAAGGTAGATAACACATTTATGAACCCCCCTCCCCCCTCTACAAAGACCAGCGGGAGGCTTTCATTGCTTTACACACTCAAAGCAAAAAAGGTGCCAACTCTCGACTATCTTACGCGCTTATTTTCCGCTCCGGTGGGCAAACATGGGGGAAATTCGCTCGACATTCTGTCTCTGCCCAAGGATCCCATTACGGGCAGACCTGCGTTTAATAAGCTTTCAATAAACTTTGGGATGCATTCAATTAGGCCCGTAATAAGGCTCCACTGCTGGTTTAAGGTGTCAGTAATTCAGTTATTCTACGTCCCCTGGACATGGCAGACAGAGGTATATATCGTCGTTGTCGAGCGGAAACCTCGTATCTCCAAGTTTCAAATTTGTATGTTCTTTCGCAAAGTAAAGCCCTGCTTCATCATACAAGGCCGTCGCACAAAAGTAGTGAAAACAGCAGATCTACAAGCACACAACGCCTCGCGGTGTGAGGCGTTGTGTGCTTGTAGATCGGCTGTTTCCACTAGTTTAAATCATTTTTAAAATGATAAATGCAAAACGAACGGTTTTGGACATACAGGGTTTTCACCCGACAACGACGATATAACTGTTCCTAATCAGTTGGATGATTATGTGCTTTTGTTCACCTGAGGGATCGAAGAACTTCACCGACCATCCCAAAAAAAAATCCCAGGAGTTTTGTAAACTTCAGAAACCCGAGAAAAGCTAGAGAAATGCCATCGAGCGAACCTTTACGGCACAGTTCTGCATGCTGACCGACTCTGAGACACGCTTTGAGGCCTAGCTGCCTCAAAGCGGCTCCCAGATCCCTGTGTTCTTTTTGGTTGATGAGACTCTGTAATGCTGTGAAATGCCATGAAGAGAAAACAATTTGCAGGCGATAGCACCGAACCAAACAAACCAAAAAACAGCAGCCGGTGTGCCCTAAAAACATTTCACCAGCAGCTCGATGTCCGTGACCATTTATTTACTGCATCACTCGCTGGATTCTGACAGTGGAGAGAGCGATGTGGTCATCCAACAAAATATTGAATATTAAAAGGCTTCCCCCGAGATCAATAACCTAACAGACATATTATTATTCCACATATCAATTATAGAACTTTATTAATCCTAGTATACATCATAATCATGTATACAATCAAGGCTTCACATTGTGTGATGCGATGTACTGGTACATTGTTATTGTGCGTGCACGTATTGTAGGTTCAATTCATGCAGAGAAGTAATGTAGAGGTAGTGTCTCTAATTAAAGCCTTTCTTTCTGTCTTTGCTGGGTGATGATAGGCATTAATGTGGCAAGTGTGGCGTGCGTGCGTGTGCATTAATGAAAGAAAAAGCAGTGGGTGAGTTTGTCTGTAGCAACAACAAAGAATAGATAGGACCAGGTTTGTTTTATTTATGTTTTTGCTATTTGCATGGTTCAGTCACAATGGATTTTTGGCCAAGCCCCCCCTCCACACAAACCCAATTGTGATGAAAAATATTTATGGAATAAATAAATGAAATATATATGAATATGTGAAAGACAACTGACTGACTTCTATGCAAACCAGCATACTTTTTATGCTGGAAAGCGTCTTCAGCCTCACAAAAACCCTATCCGATCACCTACAGTCCACAGATTTGGACCTGGCATCTGCCAATGATCTGGTCTTTTCAGTTATCAATACCCTAAGCCAGAGAATCGCGTTTGTTGTTTTAGTATTATTCATTATTGTGCCAAAATGCATTAGCCCCCACTCTAAAAAAGCCAGCCCCCCCCCATAGCCCCCCCGTCACAATTTGCTGGAGCCGTCGCTGCCCATTAGACCTGGCTGAGGCTGATTCTACAAAATAATGCCTTCGCAATCAGTTCTCACGCATAAGATTGTTCAAAAATGTTCAAAAACAGCAGACGTACAAGCTCGCATAATCTGCTATTTTAGAATAGCCAACGCAAAACATCTAAACTGACACAGATGCTTTCCCGGTTTTAATGGGTTAATTCAATGATTCTCAAAGTGGATTTCAGGGACTCTCTAGGTTTCTTTATGGGGGGTCTAAATTGACCCATATAACCTTGACAAATGGATCCAAATGGACCTGTTAGGGTCCAGTTAACTCATTTGTAGCCGATCCCGAGCGAAATATACTCGAGTATTTATAGTGCCGATCCCGAGTATACGCGCGATATTTACTGTACATACAGTAAAGCTGGCAAGGGCTACGTACCGTCCGTTGGAAAGTGCTGGCACGGGTGGACTCGCCGATTCATCATCATCGCGCATCCACGTGCACACAATAGTGATCCCTTAACATGGAAGCCAACGGTCTTTCTCATCTTTGATGTCCATTTTCTCCAAAAAACACTTTTGATGCCAAGGATGGCATTGGATTCTCGCTAAAATAGTACAAGCTGAAAGGCATCAATCCGCCATTACTGTTTACGATTTGGACGACAACACTTCCGGTTAAATTTCAAAAGGTCGTCAAGTAGGAATTGTGAGCGCGATCTACTTCCGGCCTTCAAAATAAGAGACTGGCCACGGACGGAGCAGGCAGCCGGCAGCTTGGATTTTTAACCCGTTCATGTCTGGAGCACTAAATGGGTTAAGAGGAGACCTTCAAATGTCAAAGTTTGAGAACCACTGGTTTAATTTACGGAAGAAGAAAACACACTTAAACAGTTGAAATAATATGGTCTGTATGGAGATAGCCTACCAGGTTTCTTGCCTGACAGCAACGATGTGCAAGATGGCACCATTTACCCATAATTTGGGGACCCGACCCACAGGTTGAGAACCACTGAACTAGTGTACAGTATTGACATGGTAACAACTAACTCTGTTTTTACATTTTCAAAGAGTCAAAATAACACATTGCTCTATATATTGATCTGTATAAGTATATCTATTGCAAGGGTTCTCAAACTTTTCAGGCCACGACAGCCCAAAATAATCATATTATTTGAACTGGGGACCCCCCCACCATCCTGACAAGCACTTGGAATGTATAGGAGTTGAGGCATTACATTCAGTCCCACAGATAAATATATAAGTTTGCCTCTTTCTTATTATAATGTTTGACAATTTGGTATTAAAAAGGCCAATAAATTGTAACTTTGAAGATATGCTGTACTTATTTTGTATGTATGTTGGTTTGTTAACTAAAACAATGAACCACTGGTCCATTGCATCCTTAGTTAAATCCATCTTGCATCAGTATCTCTCGCTCTCTCACAGTAGAACATGACAGGTCTCACGAGGCTCAGCGCTTGTCATTAAAAGTGCTTCAAAAATGAGAGCTTTCCATATTCATGTGCCTTATAAGCCGCTGTAGATGTTTACTTCATAAAACTTTAAATGAAGTTCATAACAGTCTTTTTGGGGGAGTCCAGTTTAGCACTGAGGCAGACAGTATTTAAATAACATGCATTGCCCTAGTGGCCTAAGCTTCCTTTTATTTATTTATTTATAAACACCAACTCGCTTGCTTGATGTTGTACTACGGTTTTGCTAGTCCAATTTGCTCTTGACAAAAGCAAAACTTCCGGCCGAAAATGACTTCACATATATAAGAGGACGTACAAATCCTTGTACAGTAATTAGATCTTCACTTTAACTGTTTTTTTTTTGTGCTTTTATACTTTGTCTTATCTCTAAAAAGAAGCGCGGCTTGCAGGTCAGGGAGCTGGAGATGGCAGTTATCACAGTCGCAGCCCTGAGAAAAGCACTTAACCAAGAGGAGCCAGAGTAAAGACTGTGCAATAGTGCAAAAAGAAAAAGGGGTGGGGGTGTGTGTGTGGGGGGAACGAGGCAAGATAAAGAGGCAGAATGGGCTGTTAAATTCACAGATTTATCTTTGAAGAAAATGGATCCCCCACCCAAATAAATGTATGTTATTCAGTGGGGAGCGTCTTCTCCCTGCAGTTGGGAGCGAGCTATAGCTGCCTCTGAAAAGTGGAGAGAAGTTTTTAACTCGACTCCAGACAGACTTCATTGTTATGCATGGTATTTGGACAGGATTCTCACCATGCGCCGCTGCCTCCTCCTAACCGAGCGCTGTGGAGGAGGTGTGTTAAACCTGATGGGTAAATGGTGCCATATCTGTCAGGCAAGAAACCTTGTAGGCTATCTCCATACAGACCATATTATTTCAACTGTTTATGTATGTTTTCTTTCTTCCATAAATTAACCCGGTGGTCCTCATCTGGGGAACCCCAAAATAATTTGGGGAACCCCTTGGGGGTCCCGACCCACAGGTTGGTAACTTAATGTGCATAATTGTTTTCTCACTCGACAGTAAACAAACCAACGTAAAGTTTAAGTTTTACTGTAGCATTATTTGCGGGACACTTCTGGGTTAACAGCAGACATACAAGCTCACGTCGTGTCGCAGATGCGACAGTTGTGAGCTTGTAGATCACTCTCGGCTGCGGCGCCGGAAGCTGCCTGCACATTCTGCGCAATGCACGATGGGATGTTGGAAAGTTGTGGATAGAGGGTATCTGCACATTTCTAAAGTGACAATTTAAGAACCTCTAAAATGACATTGGCCTGTGAGCATGTCCATCTGCTATTTTCACAATAGAAGCGTGTTATACAAAATGTAATTCCTCAACTCTTAATGCAGGGTGGTGGGGTCCCCAGTTAAAATATGATTATTTTGGGGGGTCACAGCCTGAAAAGGTTGAGAACCACTGCACTAGATGCACTGTATTATATCGTCGTTGTCGGGTGAAAACCTTGTATGTCCAAAACCGTTCGTTTTGCATTTTTCATTTTAAAAATGATTTAAACTAGTGAAAACAGCTGATCTACAAGCACACAACGCCTGTGCTTGTAGATCTGCTGTTTTCACTACTTTTGTGCAACAGCCTTGTACGATGAAGCAGGGCTTTACTTTGCAAGAGAACATACAAATTTGAAACTTGGAGATACAAGGTTTCCACCCGACAACGACGATATACTGTATTTCATTATGCTGTTATTTCTTTCGCTCCCTATCTGTTTCTCTCCCCGTCACATCTATAATCTTCTGTTTTTGTCTCTCCGTCGATCGGTCTGCCAGTGTGGTCTTCTTGGGGATCTTGGCAGCGCCGTTCAGCTTTGGACTGCATTCCGGGGGGCATTACAGCATCTCTGGCAAGTCGACTAGGGTTAAATATGTGCTGACACAGAGCAGCAAAAACAAGTAAGAGCAAGGAGGCCGTGACTCATTCATTCCCTCGTGCACCAGGCAGGCGGACGGACGGAAGGACGGACGGAAGGACGGACGGACGGACGGGGGTAAGAGGAAATGAGCGCTGTTGAGCACTGAAAATGTCAACAAGTCCGGACACTTGGTCATTAGCTGTTGTATCGTGGCAGAGAGAGAGAGGGGGGGGGGGGGGGGGAGAGAGAGAATGGAGAGCAGAGGAGTGTGTGTGTGTGTGTGTGTGTGTGTGTGTGTGTGTGTGTGTGTGTGTGTGTGTGTGTGTGTGTGTGTGTGTGTGTGTGTGTGTGTGCGTGTGTGTGTGTTGCCTGATTATACAGATATACAGATGACTCCCATTAAAAAGTGCACGGTAGACGCAAACTTTTCTGAACTCCCTGTAAACTCTGAGAAAAGAAAAAAACGACTCTTAAATTTAAGCCACAATAAGTGACTTTTATTAGGCAGCAGATAAAGACTCCTCAATACGTCTATAAGTGCCGTGGCCTCCACTGCACAATAGTATCATTGTTATATAACCGGCAGGATTATTGATCCATATAGCAAGCAACTAACTGTGCAGTTCCTAAACAAAGTTGCAGAGCCTACATAATACAATTTGGCGTTAAGTGACAAAAGCACACTATCCCTGCAAGGCCCAGTGTTGCTTTTTGGCAAAGTTTTTTAAATCATTTTAAAAAAAATGTTATAATAAGTTTTCCTGTTCTTTTTTCACATTAACATCACCATTAAATCCTATTGTTTAGTATTACAATGCCATTGGCCACGATATTTGCATATAAATACCCCCCACAGAGACTGACATTCACACCTCCCAGGGAAGTTGAAATTCCAGCGTCTGGACGAACAACATCTCACTTTTTAACTGAAGCTATTCCTCACTAAAACATAAGTAAAATGCCTGTAATATTGTTTTTCGTGATCATTAGAATGTCTAGAACATGTACATATGTTATTATTGTGAAAAATATCCCCAAAATGCAAATTAGAGCATGATTTATGATTTATGGCTATAAAACCTTACCACAACATTATTAATTTTTTAACATCACATTTTCCTGTGATTAGGACTCCTACAACACCATCTGATTTTTTTTAATTTTTTTTGGGCCAGTAGAAATTAATTCGGGCCTTGCAGGGCTATACAGGGACAGTCTGGATCACATCGTCCCCGCCAGGCATCATCAATACGTCTGTACAAGGACAAAAGATTTGGCCTTGTCTGCGGCAAATTTTAGATTTTTATACACGCCATTTTATTCTTGATGTTTTGCTCATGAAAACTACTTACTAAATATCAAGTCTCCAGGTTTTCTTAAGAATATATGACACTGATTGACTATGAGATATTAGGAGTCAAAAGCCAGGGCACCACTGCAGCCATCGGGCGTCATGCCGCCGTCGGACAGCTTAAAAAAATAAACAGGGCGAATTTTGAGGTTGGACGCCGTCACCAAACGCAGCACAACATTGGCAATGGAGCACCCTTCATTGATTAAAAGGGGAACATTCCCTGCGTTGACGCGACGCCTGATTGCTAGGCAAATGTCTAGGAAGGCCTGGAGCTGTTTAATTCGCTCTATGCATATACGCCATTTTGTTCTACTTCCGGGTGTCTTTCGACTTCCTTCACAGGTGTTACTGATGATACTAATGAAGGCTCCGTTTGATTTATTGTACAGTGGTTCTTTAATTTCAAGGAACCCCATGTAGAAATGGAATCAACAAATGGAATCAAATGGACCCTTGCGGATCCATTTGCTTCCATTTGTACACTCTCAGCGTTACACACCTGTATGGGGACATTTGGAACCCACTCAAGGACACTTTGAGACCCACTGGTGTAGCAGAGTGTTTCCAGTGAGCCAACATGCACAATATCAGCACCCTGACTCTTTTTGACCAGAATGGAACAGACCCTTCATTAGTATCATCGGTAACACCTGTGAAGGAAGTCGAAAGACACCCGGAAGTAGAACAAAATGGTGTATATGCATATAGCCTATTGCAGGAAATTGTGAGCTAACCACGCCTTTATCTCCTCAAGGCAGGTGGTAAATGTGGGTGATGATGATGATGGTGGTGGTGGTGATGGTGACGACAGGGGGGCAGAGGGGAGTGGGACAGTCCTGAAATACAGTTAGGGTGTCATCAGCGTAGCAGTGGAATGATATTCCAAGTCGGCTGATGACACGACCAAGGGGGACCCATTTTGTTCCATTTGAACACTCTCAGAATTACAGGCCTATTATGGTCATTCAGGGCTAGCTTTTTATGTGTTTCTGGTAATATTATTGTCCACTTATTTTGTATGTCTGTGGCAAAAAATGTAATGTCCGCCATACATGGTGATGACCCCTGGAACCCGCTTTAACAATATGGCTTTTGTCACGCTGACTAGTGTACTAGTGTGGTGACAGTAGGCTATACACTACTACTACTTTGGTACGAAATAGCAATAAACCTTCCTCCAGCTAGTGTGAAGACGTTGATGATCATTTCCTCCTCACAAAATTGCGGATGCCTATTTCCACAGAATTTTGAGTAAGACTACTGACTACATGGAAAACTTAGTTTCAGCCCACAGCATTAATTTCCTTTAGCATTTTGGACCGGATATAGGAAGATGGTGGATTTGACAAAAACTGGCTTCAAAACGGGCCTGTAGAAACAACAACAAGTAACTTTGTCCATAGTTTTTCATGGTCTATGGTCACATAATGCCTGGGAGTACTTTGCGACACCACAGGTGTCAAAATGATTAAAACGTAACAGTTTCAAAAGCCTATCGTGGAGGAAAATATAATTGGTCTTGCAGAAATCAGATGAAAAAAGAAATGTTTTGATTTATGTTCTTAAAATGCAGAGACTGAAGTCAATGCAAGTGATTGAGGTGAGTCACTATAGCACGGCATCAGACATGTACAGTAATGTTGAAGGAGAGATAATACGACTATAAAATATGCCGTCTAGACACATGCACGCACACAAGCGCACGCGGGCACACACAGACGCACACAAGCACGCACGCGCTGCATTTTTCCTCACATATCTGATGTTTTGTTTGTTTCACTGCAGCTTACTTTGTGGTGTTGTTCCACCACATCCTGTGTGCATACAGTAGGCCTAATAGGCTTATAGCACATTTCTACAAAGTGCTTTACAACAGGGGCGTCAATTGGGTATGGCAGGGGTATGCAGCTGCCATACCCTGGGTCCAGGGGGGAAAATAAAAGTTACTTTTAAATATAAATCCATGAATGTCTCTTTGTCTATCTGCTCTGGTTATTATGTTGTTGAATTACAGTAAAATAACTACAAATGCAAAATTTAACATAATGGTCACTTTCACAACATATTATAAATTATATTCTCCACACTTGTATTCTCCCCAGCTTGACAAAATGGTATATTACCAGGTTCCGCAGGTCAGCTGCACAGGTGCAATGCTATATTGTTAATTGTGGCACGTTTACTAACATGCCAAGTTTAGCTGCACTTGAAAAACCATTCCAGGCTGCCATATCGAGCCCAAGAAACCGTAGAAACCTGTGTAAAAAACTGACATTCAGACATTGTGAAAATAGCCGATCTACTGCTCACAACGCCTCACAGCGCGAGGCGTTGTGAGCATGTAGATCTTCTATGTTCACAATAAAACCGTGTTATCCAAAATGTAATGCATATTTTCCATGAGGACTCCCATCTTTGCCATACCCTACCTAGCGTTTGCTGAACTAACGCCACTGCTTTACAATGCTGATCACATTCACCAATTCACAAACTGAAATGGCAAAAAAAAAAAAGAAAACAGCCATACACGCCACAAATGCTATGCCTAGTTTTGCACAACACTGGCATGCCATGGGTGAACGTAATGCACATTGAACAGCACTTTCGATACAAGTGCTGTATAAATGGACCATTTACATTTAGCAGAGAACTGTTCACGTTGACATTGATTTAGTTGATTATGATCTCGATTTTGAATTTGTTTGACTCAATTTGACTCCACATGCATAGATTGTAGATTGCCTATTTTTAAGGGATCTTGTGTAGAGGGGGTAAACAAAGGAAGGTGACAAGTAAAGACCCCTGGGGGCCTGGCCATCAAAATATATAGGGTTCAAGTCTTTAAAAACGTGATTTGTTTCAGGTTTAAGTGTCTACAGTTGGTGCTATTCAATAATTTTAGCATAAGGGGCCTTAAATTAATGCTCAAGCAGGTGGCAAACAACACATATTCATGCTTATGCTTTTAAACAAAAAGAATGAAAACGCTAAAACAACAAACAAGCAAACAAACGCACACACGGTTTGGCAGCATCCTCCAAGTTGGGTGAGAATATTGTTAAAAATCAAACCGACCGGTCCAATTACTGTAGGCAGCACAGACATCGGGATTGACGGTTTAAACCAGCGATAGCAGAGCTAACAAGCACACAAACCCTTCAAAGACAAATCAATGGAGGACAAGAAAAGGAAGGTGTCAGGTGTAATAATCACAGCTTTGACAGGAGGCACAAAGACGTCAGGATGATGACATTTAAGGTTGACATATTTATACTTAAAAACAGCAGACCTATAAGCACACAACGGATCGCTAGGGCAGGGGTTTTCAAAGTGGGTGACGGGGCACCCTGGGGTGCCGCGACGGCAGTCCAGGGGTGCCTCGAGATAATTTGATAATACATGGAATTTATTTGGACACTTGAAAAACGAACTTGAAGTACAAAGTTGTTTTCAGTCAGTTCACCAAAATGGCTATTATCTCAACGTTTTCCTCGAAACATAATCACTAAAATATTGTCACTGTCAGGCAGAAACCTCACATCTCCAAGTGTCAAATGTGTACGTCTTTTGGTAAACCAAAGCCCTGCTTCATCATACAAGACCGTAGATCTGCTGTTTTCACTAGTTTAGTAAATTTTATAGATGATAATTACAAAACGAACGGTTTTGGACAACGACGATATGCTATAAATATAATGTGCTGGGAGAGAAAATGATAATGTAGGGGTGCCTCGGATTAAAAAAATATTTATGGGGTGCCCTGAGACAAAAAACGTTTGGGAACCCCTGCGCTAGGGTGACATGTTGTGAGTTTGCAGGTCTGATCTTTTTGGCCCGCGACACGGCGAGCGCCCAAGTATAAATCAGCAGTTATGTGCACCTAATGATGAGCCCCATATACTGTAGCGCACACATCTGGGCAAGTGTTCACAGCTGCTCAAACACAATTAAATAAGAGCATTATTGAAAGGGAAATTACACCTTAACATGTTCTCACATTTGTTAATTGTGTATCTCCGCTATCCATGACCCTCATGAGTTGAGTTTGTCAAGTTTCATTTTGAAAAGATTTGATGCAATTAACACCTTCCCTCCGTTGCTTTAGTTTGACTTTTTACATCTCCAACACCGAGGCACTTTAGATAGATCTCGACGGGGAGTGGTGTAAAGTAACTAAGTAGATTAAATGATTTACTTAAGTACCGTACTTAAGTACACCTTTGAGCTATTTGTACTTTACTTGAGTATTTCCAATTTCCAGTACTTTTAATTCTAATTCATCTCAGAGACAAATATTGAACTTTTACTCCACTACAATTATTTGAAAACTTTAGTTACAGGTTACTTTGCTGATATAAATTATAATATGTTAAAACATACATAAACAACTTTAGCCCTATTTTATACCTTGGCTATTTTCAAACATTTTGTACTTTTACTTTTAGTACTTTAGTACATTATGATGCCAATACTTTTGTACTTTTACTCAAGCACATTTTGAATTCTGGACTTCTACTTGTAACAGAGTACTTCTATAATGCAGCATTAATACTCTTACTTAAGCAGAAATTGTGAGTACTTTTTCCACCACTGTCGACGGGACTATAACGTGGCGCTCCACTGTTATAGGCATTAGGCAAACTGGCGAAGCATACCAACTGAGCTATGGGTTCTATTCTATAACAACTACTGTACCCGTAACTCCATGGGTGGTGGTGGTGGTATAGTATCCCTTTGAAATGTCTCACACTGTTAAGACTTGTTGTTGGTTAAGCACCTAGCTATTCTCACATAATATCACATGCTGCTGCAGTGTGGCTCTGGCTGTCAATTTGCGTGTAAAAAAATAAAAGGTAATAGTTTGCAGTGGCTGTTGTGCTTCTGTAAAGACCTGCCAAAGATTTGTGTGGCCTGCCATATGCCAGACTCTGTTAAGTGTTTTTTGGCTTACCAGCTGTCAAAATGTTTAACGTTCCTCTTTAGCTCTTTGAATATGCCAGACATGGTCTAATTAACTAATTCAATGGTCTTGATGAGCCACTGTCAGACCGCCAGCAACAGAAGTGGCTTCAGTCGGTAAAACAGCCACGGGTAATAAATTACATATTGTCAATTTAAAACCAGACTCTATGGATCTAGGACTTCATGTGGCCAGTTTGTGACCAGGCCACTGTAACAACCCTTATAGAACGGGTACACATTATAGTATCATTATTTTATGCTTTAATTATTGAAAAATAGCAGATATACAAGCTCGGTGCCGCGCTGCAAGCTTGTAGATCTGCTATTTTTTTTAAATCGTGAAAATTTGAATTTTGACTAGATTCTATAAATGTCATTTGAATCCTAAGGTTTTTTGAAAAACCCTATGTTTCTATGTCAGCAATCTGGACAGCCATCGTCAAAGAAAATATCCTTTTCACTTAACTGGAGCTCAGTTAGTCTGTTCTTGAGAGACTACTATGTCAGTGGTGCTCAAACTTTTTCATGTGAAGGACCCCCAAAATGACATGTATTTGGCCACGGACCACCATCTCAAAATATTTAGTTCCAGGGACCAACCAGAAGCAAAATTTTTGTTACAAACGTTCACTTTGAAAATACATATATTCAAAGATTTGCACAAATTTTCACAACTTTTTCAAAAATAGCAGATCTACAAGCTCGCAGCGTGGCACTCGGTGTCTTGCTGTGAACTTGTATATCTGCTATTTTTCACTGGTTAAAGCATTCAATAATTCTAGGCCTAAATGGGTGAAGAGTTACTCTGCTGTTCTTTGCATCAATGACCAACCTTTTCCACAGAATCGTTGCACCTCTCATTGCTATGCCCTGTTTTAGCTACCAGAATGAACACTCGCACAGACACACGCACACATGCATGCACTCAAGCTCACACACACACACACGCACGCGCACACACACACACACAGGGAGGTCTGACCAACCGCAGGTGGCCACTTTGGAAAAATTATCATTTGTGATGTTGCAATAACCGGTTTTGTTAACAACATCAACACATCTGTCAAATTTGCCACTTTTTATCACAGAATGTTTGCTATGTCGCCCGTCCACAAATACATTTAAGCTTGCTTTGTGTCTAACAACTCATTTGGAGTGGTTACTTTTTTGATGAATGTGCAGCCTGTCTTTCTGTGTGGATTTCTTCCATTTTTTTATACCATTAACGCCCACACGTTGTAGTACGGTGTACTGTAGGTGTTTGGTCAGGTATACTTTTCATACAGAATGTTTTATTATTGCATAGCCTATACCAAGACTCTTCAACAGGGGGTCCGGGACCCCTAGGGGGTCCTTAGAGTTACTACTACAGGGGGTCCTCCAAATCTTTGAGTGATATAAACTTATTTTTCTCCTTTTTTATATTAACCACTTGAACCCTAGCGTCCATATTCTGAGAACTTTAGCCAAAAATAGCAGATCTACATGCTCTCAACACATGTTTCTAATGGATTCAGAATCATGAAAAACCCCTAGTTTGACCCCTCATATGCTACTTAGAAGATTTATTTATTTATTACTATTATTTTTGCATTTTGTTCCTGTATATTAAAGTTAATGGGACACCAACTTTAGCAGCTGAAAACACCAATTTAGCTGTGACCCAGGAAGGGTTATCATAAATGCTAAGTAACCCTTGCCACCTTTCCGAGAGCGACATCTCGTATGGCCCATGGTAGGATGAAGGCCCTACGTCCTCCCGGTGGGGGCTCCTCACTGGCAGGTAGGATACAACTACTACTAAATCCCATTGTGGCTACACCTTGAGATTTTTGCCTGGTTAATCATCATGTTCTAGAGAGGAATTTCCCCCAGGACAGAATGTGGGCCAATGTGGAGAGAATTGAGAACTAGATAGAAGATGTAGATAATCATCCTTTGACTCCTTAAGCATCAAATCAGTGTGTTTAATGGTTTACAACACTAGCTAAATGATGTTCACCGTTTAGTTGTTTCGTGGCATTTTGTCTGGACTATTTTAGCCATAGACCCAGGGACGTGCAATGAATGTTAGAGAGGCAGGGGCTGACATTTCTAAAAGGACCTTTCGGTGAAAATATCGAAAATAGCAGACCTCCAAGCTCACAAAGCGTTGCGCTGCAACGTGTTGTGAGCTTGGAGGTCGGCTATTTTCGGTGCTTGATACCGTAATAAATACTGGAGATGTGGCGTAACGGCATGGATTTCTACACAGAGAGGGCAAGTTTTTCAACATAAGATGCTGCATTCAAGTTCAGGAGAGTTTGGACAAGGCAATTCTCTTGAATGCTGCCTTCAGGTATAGCATGGAAAGAGGGCATTTGCATTTCTTTCACCATAGTAAAAAACTGCATTCATGGTCTGGAGAGGGCACTTACAGACAGTTAAAAGGGCAACAGTCCCCTTTGCACGTGCCTGCAAAGCTGTATACAGTGGCATTTGAGATAATGCTTAGCAATTATGTAATGTGAACCACTAGTGTACAGTGTCAGCGGTAGGCAAACGGAATACTGTATTCGTACTTCATTTCTACAAATTAACTAAAAGGAACAAAGAAATAACATAGATGCTTGTAGGACAACCCAGATTTACAGTAACACAACCAGCTCTTCTTGCTAATGAGGGAGCCTTCATTACCTTGGTTCTCATTAGTAGCGTACTGTAGCATAATGGCAATGAAAGCAGAACTTTAATTTACATTTATGTAAATGGCCGACAACCATTCATCTGTAATTCTTTACTTAATGAAACTAATATCCAGGCCTACTCCCAAAATTAAATATTGTATCTCTTACCCTCATAAATTATCTTTAAACAATGTGGTATTTCAGCCGCCGTGCGGTTTTAAAGTAAGCCTGTCTAGTAGTGTTAACATTTGTGGTTGATAATTAAATTGATATGGAATGCCTAGAATATCACTTGAGTGGGAAGTCACCTTGTGATGCATAGAAACAAGCTGTTGTATTGTAAAAAATAAAATGAAGAAAAAGTGTCTCCTTGTAAGATGTAATGTGGATACTGTAGACAGAAACAGGGAGCTATGTAAATAGTGTTCCCATGTGAACGCACACTTCGGCAGAGAACATTTCAAATGTATGAACCTGACCTGCAATTCAAAGCTGTGATAAAATGTAATGCATGTCAAACTGCTCTGTCTGTCTGTCTGTCTGTCTGTCTGTCTGTCTGTCTGTCTGTCTGTCTGTCTCTCTCCCTCTCTCTCTCTCTCTCTCTCTCTCTCTCTCACAGTCTTTGGCTCTCTCTTATATTATTTGACAATTTGGCCGACGTTTGTTATAGTATATAGTTTGTTGATTACCTTTCTTTTTTTCTTAGGTATTAAAAAGGTTAGTTTGTTGATTACCTTTATTTTTTTTATTTTTTGAGAACCACTGCATTAGATGATGGTCAGCTAACAGCAGGGACGTGCAGAGAATGTTAGAGAGGAAGGGGCTATCATTTCTAAAAGGGCCTTTTGGCTTCGCAGCGCGACGCATTGTGAGCTTGGAGGTCGGCTATTTTCGGTGCTCGATACCACAATAAACTAAGCATAATCAAGTCAATACTGCTATTATATAATGCTGCCTTCAGGTATGGCATGGAAAGAGGGCATTTGTGTTTCTTTCACCATAGTAAAAAAAAACTACATTCATGGTCTGGAGAGGACACTTTTTATAGACGGATAAAAGGGATGGGGCAAAAACCCCCTTTGATGTCTACGTGTGCACGTGCCTGGCTAACAGGGTAACGGGCGGAGAGAGAGAGAGAGAGAGAGAGAGAGAGAGAGAGAGAGAGAGACAGAGACAGAGACAGAGAGACAGAGGGTGGGGTTAGTTAGAGCGTGAGCGAGGGCAGGCGAAGGGAGGGAGGCAGCTCTCTCTCTCTGTTGCCAGGTAACAGTGACAGACAGTGGGGGGGTCAGGCTGTCGTGAGGCCTGAGGGAGAGGCTGGGTAGGGAATGATCCGTCCCTGGGACCCACGGCGGCTGGCTATAGCCGGGGTGGTTCTCTCCAGAGAGAGAGAAAAGTGCCACCGCTTCGCACTTATCACAGTACGACTGCAATCTGCCGGGAAAAGAGGAATGTGCAATGTCTAAAAAAGGTGATAAGGATTTCTGGAGATTTTGTAGGAGGAAAAAGAAGCAACAGTTTTTTTCTAAGGTACTGACAGGCTGTAAGCAATGGTTGCTGCAAGGAACCGGATACGTGATGTTTCTGGCCGATTTTTTCAAACACATTTTTGGACACTGCTCCTACAGATTTGGCCCTAAAATCACGCAAATCGGTACACAGTATGTCTACACTCATCTCATCAACATGGATTTCTGTCCTACTGTATATAACGCACCATCAGGCCGACTTTTTCAAACACATTTTTGGACACTGCTCCTACACATTTCACCCTAAAATCACGCTGCGACCTGACGGTCGCTTATCTCCCGATTAGGGAGTCTTACTGGTATATTTGTGTGATTGGCAGTGGTGTAAAGTAACTAAGTACATCTGTACTTTACTTGGGTATTTCCAATTTCCAATACTTTTACTTCTACTCCACTACATCTCGGATCCAAATATTATACTTTTACTGCAGTACATTCATTTGAAAACTTTAGTTACTAGTTACTTTGCAGATATAAAACATGTATTAACCACTTTAGCCCTCACAACGCGTCGCACTGTGAGCTTGTAGATCTGCTATTTTCAAACATTCTTTACTTTTGGTATTTAAGTACATTTTGATGCCAACACTTTCATACTTTTACTCAAGTACATTTTGAATTCCGGACTTTCACATTGCCTTATTGATACTTTTACTCAAGTAAAATATGTGAGTACTTTTTCAACCACTGGTGATTGGATGGCCATTTGTGAGTTATTGGATGTATTGATTCCTTGACCAGCTGGATGTTTGGCAGACAGAGTGATGGACTGATCGGTTGATTGATTAAAGGGTCAGTTCACCTCTGGGGCAACCAGATCTTATTTTTTTGTTGTTTGGGACACGATCAACACAATCCCGAGTTATTTTTTGTGTTCAATCTATGTTTTGAGATATTTTAGTATTTCAGAATGAATGATGATGCATTTGGCATCATATGACTCATCATGCTGCATCATATGATGCAAAATGCATCATCATTCATTCTGAAATACTAAAATATCTCAAAACACAGATTGAACACAAAAAATAACTCAGGATTGTGTTGATCGTGTCCCAAACAACAATAAAACAAGATCTGGTTGTCCAGGGGTGAACTGGCCCTTTAACTGACCGGACTGACCAACCAGTTGATTAATCGGACGTACCACGATTGATACTGTATGCCTACAGTATATCAGCGATCAATCATATAATCAATCGGCCCAACGATTGTAAAGCCAACATTCACCTCCAACCTTTTTGTAATTAGTTAGTAGGCTATCTCATCTCCACCTTCCGCTGTTCACCTATACTGTATGTATTTTCAATCGTGTTGAGTCTACACACAAAACATGTGGTTCATACAGTATAAAGTCAACTTCATAATAATACAATCAGGATTGAATGGACTTCTTAATTCTGACAGGAAATCTACCATACCATGCATGACAATAAACAAAATACGGTCAGTCCAATGCCAAAGTTCCTCAACTGGCACTGTAGTGGGCTAACAGTCATGCAAGTAGAGCTACAGTGACCGTCTAAAGATGAATACTTTATGACAGTGTTTCTCAAAGTGGATTCCAGGGACTTTGTGGGTTCCTTATGGGGGTCTAAATTGACCCATACAAGTCTGTAACTCTGACAGCATACAAATGGAACCAAATGGACCCTAACGGGTCCATTTGTTTCCATTTGTATGCTGTCAGAGTTAAGGGGAGACCTTGACATTTCTAAGTTTGAGAAACACTGCTTGATGACATTTATGAAACCACTTTGCAACTTTGAACCAGAATGCAGGCCCATGCAAGGAGAAATATTCAGTTGCTTCGTGCTGCCAGCAATTAACACTCTTATTCTAAAATCTGTAAAACCAATTAAACCTCTACAGTATCTCATCAAATAGTTTGGCTCAATTGACCCTAAACGTGATACATGGCATCTTCAGACTGTTCTCCACAAATTACCAGGCCACATTTTATAATTATCAAATATTCAACAGGGCAATTCAATGTTGTACTGTAAACAGTACTGCCCAGGGTCTTGGGTTGCAACCATCGGGAAGTGTCCTTCAAGTGCTTTTACTCAGAAAGACACAGGCAAGATACGGAACACGTAACACAAGACTAGTATAGTATTAAAATGTCTTTTTTTTATGTCCAATGTATTTGTATATAGGTTCATAAAGTTAACATGAGTATATAACTAAATGCGTTTGAAATAAAATTAAATGTCACATTTCAGGATTCCAATTAAGAAATAACAAAAAATAATTCAGGATTCCAATTCAAAAGAAGCAACAATAGCTGATCTACAAGCTCAAAACGCATCGCAGCGCGATGCGTTTTGAGCTTGTAGATCTGCTATTTTGGCTTCTATTGTATGCAATACTAGAATGACAAATGTGGCCCTTTGGAGTGAAGGTGGAAATATAGTGGCCCTCGCCATCATCAAAGTTGCCCACCCCTGGCATAGGCTATCTCAAGGACGTGCAGAGAATGTTAGAGAGGCAGGAGCTGAAAGGGCTAAAAGGGCTGAAAAGGGCTAAAAGGGCCTTTTGGTGGAAATATCAAACATAGCAGACATCATAGCTCACAACGTGACATGTTGTGAGCTTGGAGGTCAGCTATTTTCAGTGCATGATACCACACTGAACTAAGCATCATCAAGTCAATACTGGAGATATGGCGTACAGCATGGATTTCTACAGAGGGTGGGCAATTCTTTCAACATACGATGCTGCATTCAGGAGAGTTTGGACAAGGCAGTTCTCTTGAATGCTGCCTTAGGGTATGGCATGGAAAGCGGGCATTTGCATTTCTTTCACCATAGTAAAAACTGCATTCATGGTATGGCGAAGGCACTTTTTACAGGCGGATAAAAGGGCAGGGACTCAAGCCCCCTTTGATGTCTGTGTGTGCACGTGCCTGGGCTATCTGAGTTCCTGAAGGACACCTCCACGAGCGCTGGGATTTGTTTTTATCTATTGAACTCTTCCGAGCCGTGCACCATGGCAGACAGTCTATTAATAATTGTGACTGAGTTGTGCTTGCGTTCTTTATAGTTTGACTGCAGACATGCAGGCCCTGAGGAATTTGTGTTGGGAAATAGTGCTTCTATTTGTGGTTCTACATTAAGTGTTTGTGGCAACCCTGGGTCTAAGTGAAATCCCTTTTGACTCCTTGTTGTTCGAGAACCTTCAATATGTGTTTTTTCCCCTTTGGCAATTGTTTGCAAAATAGGTCAGTCGGTCAGTCGTATTCAATCAGAAGGGGATATGAAAAATGATATATGTTTGTGATAACATGTACAGTATGTACCAATTGAGTTTTGGACAAAAGCATCTTGTCCGTATGTCCTTCCGTCCTTCTGTAACGCCTCAATGTCTAATAGTCTATAGCTGTTGTCACATCACATCGTTGTGACATCACCTCATCAAGATCAAACCCTGGATATCCGTGACATCACATTGTGACATCACATTCCATCCTTGTCCCTAGTATGCCCATATATGGAGATCCCTGATGTACAGTTGTACAAAAAAGCATTAGGCGTCTTACTGGTTTAAATAGCATTATGTCATTGTTCACTGGTGTTTGCTTTGTTTAATCATCTCCTAGAATATGTAAGTTGTGCCAGAGCCTCCTATTGGTGAGTTGTGTCAATGAGGCACAGAAATGTCACGTGGTTCATGTAGTCTCTAAATAGTGACAAACGCTCATAGACTCCAGTGCATTCCGTAAATGTTTCAGGGCTTTAAGTCACTATTCGGCTCCTCGGACTGGCCTGATGAAGTGAACACAACCTAGAGTCCTACCGTATATGGCTCTAGGATGTTGTACATGTCATAGAGATGATGTCATGGTATGAACACAACCTAGAGTCCTACAGTATATGGCTCTAGGATGTTGTACATGTCATAGATATGATGTCATGGTATGGATAATGTTGGTACTTAGAGGCAGATCACTCTAAAGATCCTGGTAAGTTGAGCTGTTAACTACGGCAGCAGTGTATGCACTATGACCATGCCACACCATGTCTATCGGTCGACAAAGCCAGCTCCTTGGATGTCCCCACCGACAGCAGGAGGAGACGCCCTCTTCGAAGACACCAGCAGCTTCACTGCACCACCAATGAACACTCCCGGTTTCTACACCCCTGGGTGCATCCCCGAGCCAATGGGTGCCCCTCAGGATCAAGGCGCGGGGATCGACCACATGTTTTCGGACCCAGTGTCCAGCGTCGGAGTGAAGTACGTCTCGTCGCTGGCCAACCAGGGAAAGGATATGGTGAACAAAGAGATCGGAAGATTCGTGGCCGTGAAAAGGATCAAGTGTTTCTTCGACGTGGACACCAAATATGTCATGAAGAAACTCCTGCTGCTCGTGTTCCCGTACGCTCACCAGGCGTGGGAAGTGGGTTACCACGTAGACGCCCCGCCGCCAAGGGACAACGTGAACGCTCCCGATCTCTACATACCCACCATGGCCTTCATCACCTACATCCTGCTGGCCGGGGTGTCTCTGGGCCTTCAGAACAGGTTCAGTCCCGAGGTTCTGGGACTGTGCGCCAGCACCGCTCTGGCGTGGCTCGCCATCGAACAGTCGGTGGTGCTGTTGAGTCTGTACCTGTTCACTGTGCTCAGCGACCTCTCCGCCGTTGACCTCGTCGCCTACAGCGGATACAAATACGTCAGCGCGATCTTCGCCGTGCTGGGCGGCTTGCTGTTCGGCGGTGCCGGCTACTACCTGGCTCTGTCGTGGTCCTCCGTTGCGCTCATGGTCTTCATGGTTCGTTCTTTGAAGATGAAGATTCCCTGCTCTTCTGACTCCGCCGGGCGAGCCGGTTCCAAACTTCGATCCCGCCATTATATCATCATGGGCACTGCTTTATTTCAGCCACTTATCATCTACTGGCTGACCTCTCACCTGGTCAGGTGACGGGGGATGTTTTGGAAGATCCATTGGTATTGAACAAAATCTGTGCTGAGGATCACCGACACATGATGTTGATGAGTGAAACTGAGTGTTTCTGTGTCCTAGTCATTCAAATATTCACTGATTTATACCAGCATAGTGAACAGAGATATTGTTCAAGAAGAATCTAGACAAAAGGCTTATTTTTTTGGCCTTGTCGGTTTAATTGATTCACGTTTACAGTGCAGCAGTGTGTCGATTCTCGCTTTGTTTGTTTGTTTCCCGTGTCTGTCTGAACTGTCATTGGTCAATTGGTCTCTGTTTGTATGACCATGGTCAGATTGGCCAAGCTTCATGGGACCCTTAATGAAATAAACTCATAAATAAATCGCACCGCTCACTTCACTGGGTATGATTTTTTTTCTCTCTTTCATGGAAAATATAAATATACCTTTATGAAGCTTTATGAAGCATCGCGTTAGTAAGTCTTGCATTACTCAAAAGTTTAGACTTAAATGTTAAACTGAAATGTATGCGTGCATGGCTCTAAACTGAATTCAATGTTCTTTGACTTTAATGTTTAACTGCATTCAAGTTTGCATGACTCATTGTTAATATGATTAAATGTCTTGCTATGCTATGGTTTAGGATTAAATGTATGGAACATCTTAACGTTATTAATGCTTGTGTATTGTGTAATGCATTTTTCCACGTTTCTTTCCCTGTTTTGCCTTTCTAATTTTCATGGAGAATGGATCGTATTTTTGCAGAAATTCGCAAATGTAAAGAAACCACTCCATTCCCATTGAAAAGTCAGAGGTTCATAAAAAAATAGCAAAAATAGCTGATCTACAAGCTCAATGTCTTGCCAATGGCAGGATGTGTGAAGTTTTTAAATGGCACACCTGCATACAATAATAATCAGGACTTCAATAACTTCTGGAAAAGGGAGTTGCAGTTTCAGTAGAACTAGAGAGATATGTTATATGAACACATTTCTTGTCACATTGCTCTTGTCAGAAAACACTACATACATATAAGCTATATGTAATTTAGATTTTAGAAATACAATTCATTGTTTTTAACATTTGTGTCAGTGCAGTGTACTTGTTTGATAAACACGTAAACTTCACTTTAACTAGGTAACTTTGAGCCTAAATGTAATATATATATATATATTTACTGCATATATTTTCCCCTCTATCAGCCACTATATAATTATGCAATCACTTCCATAGCTGTCAGAGAGGGGAAGGGGGAGTGTGTGTGCACACACAGATCTGCGATTCTACAAAATATGCCTTTAACACGATGACTGCCAGGAGCCACAAGGTGCCGCTAGAGTGCCAGCCATTCCTCCATAAGGCTTCATAGTAACATCCGGTTAACCACGAAGAAGTGGCTTGTGTTTTTTCTGCAAACAGTGTTATGAACGTGAAATGGAGGCCGAGAGCTAACAGTTAGCTATCGGCTATTTATTTTTTTAGAAGCCCGATCGGAGGCTATTTAGCCGCAAAAAAAACTTTTCCGCTGCACTAGGAACACAGTTCAGAGAAAATGAGCTCTAAAGATGTGACTATGTATTGGATTGGGCGGCGCGTTTCGGCGACGTTACCCGATTACGGGCTGGTGGAAAGAGAGCTCGCTTGGATCAAGATTTAGACCGGGGCTTCGTTGAGGCCTCCGATTATTTAATTCATTTTAATAAAGAAACCGAAAATTTTCGGTTTTTGTAAACCTTACTACGTCTTGCAAAAATAGAGTTTTTTTGGGGGGGCTCTAAACTTTATTCTAAACCATTTTCAATGGAATAAATCGTCGCAACATGTAGCATGGCTCGTTGGAAAGCGATGGACGAGCCAGGACCACCCACGTCGCTACTAGCAGCTCAGGGTAAGTAAAATAGCAAAAAAATATTGTATTGGATTGAAAAAAAGAACCGAAATTGTTCGGTTTTAGCACTAAAAGAGTTAAGTGATTGACCAATCAGAATCAAGCATTCAACCTAGTCGTATATTAAATTGTAATAACATACACATAAGTATTGCTTTTGCATATCTGCCTAAATTGACCTTTGGGTCAATTTATTCATGTATTTATTAAGCAGCCATAAACGATAGCATAAAATGACTTTTATGTTATGTAATGTATGTTTTGATGACAATACTTGTGTACTTTTACTCAAGTAAAGTGTTTTGTTAACTAACTACTATAAATGTGTGCTCAGTCGAGCTCACATCTCTGCCAGGCCGGGTCGAACTCCATAATTGGACAAGACTGATGTCATCAACATGATATCAGTATAGTATAGTATGACGTATATGGCGACCGCAGTACCAATATAAGTGTCAGAACACACAATATAGCTGCATTCAACAACACTTGAAGAGGCTGATTTTATTCATTGTTTTATTCATCTGTTTGGGAAATGTTGACGTGGACCATATGTCTTAAGGAAGGAACTAAAGGCATAGCGTTTGATGGTGCTGCTGTCCCTGTGGCACTCGAGGTTTACTTCCTTGGAAGGTACAGCCGGAGGAACAAGAATTACAGCGATCCGATTGAAGTGCACATCTTCAACACAACGTCCTTAAGATGGAGGAAGTTGGAAGAGGAGAAGACAAACGGAAGAGGAGAGGTTCCCTCCCAGCGCACAGGGCACACAGCTGTACTCATACAAGATATCATTTACATCTGGGGGGGCTACCCACAATGCAGCAATCTTTATGGATTTGATGTCGACACCCACAGGTGGTCGAAGCCCAAGGTTTCAGGGACTGTTCCAGAGGGGAGGTGTCGTCACACGGCCTGCGTTTCTGGGAGGATCATGTATATCTATGGAGGATACAGCACTAATGGCATCTACAAGTTTGACACCACAACAATGGTCTGGTCTTTAATTAACACCAGAGGAACACCTCCACCTGCTACATCAGATCACACTGCCACCATCATTGGAACAAAGATGTTTGTAGTTGGGGGCCTGAGGGGACCCAACTCCCAGATCAGAGTGTTTGACACAGAGACCAACAGCTGGCTGAACACAACTTCTGCACCTCTTCTTCCAGAAGCATGGAGTAGTCATTCAGCCTTTGCCTACAATGGAGAGCTGTACGTATACGGTTGCAAAAGGAGTAACCAGTACTTGCTCTTCAATGATCTGTGGAAATCCGATACAGAAACTCTCACCTGGAAGAAGGTTGAGCCAAGGGGAAAAGGCCCGTATAGGATGACGGGGATGTACTGTTGCATGGTGGGAGATCGTGTTATCCTCTTTGGACGAAACCACATGCCCAATAACATGTACATCTTAGACTTCAGTCCTAGTCTGAAGTTGTTATGCCATATAGCAGTTATTCAGTACGGTGAGAAGCAGTCAGATCTCCCACACAACATCAGGGTGGAACTGGCAGCCATGACTAAGAACACCAACAGTAGTGGACTAACTAACTAGGGCTTCAACATTCCTCAAATATTAAATTCGAATATTGGTCTTAGAAATTGGCCCGAATATCGAATATATTCGAATATTAAAAAATAAATAAAAATAATAATAATAATAAAAAAATAAAAAATAAAACGTTTTTTCTCTATTAACTCTTCCCACGCTTTGAACGTTAACGTTCACCCCATTTTTTACAGAACCTCGATGCCAATACGGCGCTCGTTCGGTTCGTTCGTCTGATGACTGTAAGCTGATGAGGGGTCGCGCGGCCGTCTACTGTAAACACATTTTCCGCGGTGATGGTGTAAAAAATCCATTATGCGTTAGATCAACGGAGAACAATTCACTTCCTTGTTGATTTCCTCCGGCTGTAAGGCTCTGTGGCCAGTGACTGGTCTTCTTCTTCTTCAACACATAACAGGCAAATTCACATTCATTCTCGCATGACGCCGCCCTCTGCTGCCTGGCAGACCAAAGTGCACTATTGCACAACCAAAAAAAATAAAAAAATAAAAATAAATGTCTGTTTGTCTATCTACTATAACGTCGCAAAGGTAAGCCGCTTTTTGATGGCGCCAGACCCAATAAATAAATAAATAATCTGGCAGTAGGAGAGTTAAATATTATCATCAATATTGGCCATGGTCTTCAGTTTCAAAGAGATTTATTTATAAAGCTGATGAAAATAGTTTTACACAAAAAAGTAAATGCAATTAGGCTATTAAAAGCAAAAAAGTAAAGTAAATAGCCACTGTAAGTTCTCTGTTACCATTATCAAAATAGATGGGTGGGTTGCCAAATCTTGTGAGAGGAATAAGCAACCAGGTCTATGAAAACAAGCCCAAAATAAGTGAATATAGGCCACATGATTACTTTAAACCTATATACATTGGCTATTTGAAAACAGCTGGTCCGATCTAGCCTGGCTCCAGCCAATAGACCCGCCCACTCTCTGAGTGAACTGCATCTCTTGGTCTGGATGTGTCATATGACGTGTCTCTTGCTACCGAAAGCTTCTCAAACCGTCCGAAACCGACCAATGAAATTAATGCAATGCGGAGGAGGGGCGCGTCTAACTTTTGAAAATCAACAGAAACAGTGGAGGGAGGGGTGGCTGCGTGGCTCACCAGAGTTCTTAATTGCTCCCTTTGAACTTCAAAAGGGCTCCGAACTGCAGTCATTGATTGAGCCATACAAGTGTCGAATAGCTCGTTAGTGATTCTCTCTAATCAATGAAACATCAAAGACAATGACCTGTTTGGTGCATGTCATTGAGGGGAGGGGGAGGAGGGAATGTTTTGTGTGCAAAAGTCAAACACAACCCCTCCCACCAGATCTCTTGTGATTGGGAATTTCAAATTTTAAATCCCCTCCCCTTTTCAATCAAATAGAATGGAGACAGGATCAGACTCAAGCCCCAGCGTAGAGTCTGAAATCAGGCTAGGTCCGATCTACAAGCTCACAATCACAACCACCATTATTTACAAGCAACTTTACAACAAAAAAGAAACAAGCCCAACATGGTTTATAAATATCAGACTTGGCAACACTGAGACTTACGTTCCTCTCTCCTCTACTCCTCCACTCGCAGTCAGTCAGTCAGTCAGAGACAGCCGCTGTCTGGCTAGGCTACTAGAGGCTATGTTGCAAATGCATGCTGGTGTAAGATCAATGAGGAGAAATCTACAAGCTAAGCTGTGGTCACCCTGCTATCTGCAACAGTTTGTAACTAACAGAGCCACCACAGCCAGAGGGTGAAGCTATCAAGCTGAAGCTAACGTTAGCAGCTTCTCATAACAACGTGTGATGAGACCTCTAGAGAGAGCGGCTGGAGTTATGTTTCGTAGTACTGCAGTGTATGGCCGGAGTTATGTTTCGTAGTACTGCAGTGTATGGCCGCAGTTATATTTCGGTAGTACTACAGTGTATGGCCGGAGTTATGTTTCGTAGTACTACAGTGTATGGCCGCAGTTATATTTCGGTAGTACTGCAGTGTATGGCCGCAGTTATATTTCGGTAGTACTGCAGTGTATGGCCGCAGTTATATTTCGGTAGTACTGCAGTGTATGGCCGCAGTTATATTTCGGTAGTACTACAGTGTATGGCCGCAGTTATATTTCGGTAGTACTACAGTGTATGGCCGGAGTTATGTTTCGTATAGTACTGCAGTGTATGGCCGCAGTTATATTTCGGTAGTACTACAGTGTATTTTTACTTTTTTTTTCTTTTTTTTTTTCTTTTTTACAATTTGAATATTAATTTTCATGATCGAATATGCATTTTTCCCCCATATTCGACGAATATCCGATATTCGAATATTAATTTTGAAGCCCTATAACTAACTAGTAGCTGGTGTCTATTGTTTTGACTGAATAACTACATCGGATCCTTTCGATCACAGGATATTTTGTACATTTCATGAAAGTTATCCATTTTGGACTACAAGGTTTCCCCCCGACCGTGACGATATGAGGTCATAGTGTCACAGAACATGGAGAGATCTTAACTCAAAGCAGCTCGTCTGCTCTCCGCTGTGTACAGATCTAATGGCCTGTGATTCCACACCAATATGACACATCACCATCATGCCAGAGTGGCTTCCAGCTCTTCTGAGACACAGAGACAGATGGACAGACAGACAGACAGATAGATGGACAGACGATGGAAAGACGGATGGACGGACAGAAGCGCTGTGTCATGGAGGCAGGGGATGATGATACATCGTGTCCTCAGTCATGCTGGTCATGTTTTCTGTGCATTTACCGCTTATTTGTACTGTACTTGAGTACTTTGTCACCACTGCACACATATAGATACAAAAAATCGCAAATTAAAATCTAATTAAAATGTACAGTAGGAGTAGCCTACTTGCTAAGTCATGAAAAGTAAAAATTACAAAGTGCATTTTTAATATAGTCCTACATTGCTGTATAGACATTTTTAAATGTTTCCCCTAAAAAATGTATACAATAAAAATTAAAATAATAACGGTGAGAATAGTTGATCAGTAGGCAGTCATTTCAAACTTTTCTTCTTTTTTCCCCTCCTATTAGCGCAGAATCCCTAACGATGATGTCACTGGAGGACAGGGTGTTGAACTGTCCATACTCTATAACCCACCAAAAAGACACAACTCGCAACTCGAATCACACTTGCAAATGAATCCCACCCTCTGCGAATTCTGTCCTGTGCGACCTGAATATTTTTTACATGATTCTATAATGTCTTCTAAGGCCCCTTTTAGATTAAAACGAGCTTCGTGGAAAACGGCTAAGAGCCGTTTAGTTTTCATTTTTTATGTGGTCTTTAGATGAAAACGCAATTTGTCCATAAACGCGATAATTTGCATGCCAGGTCGCTAGGTGGCGCATGTCGCCATGACCGCACTGCCCAAGTTCCGTTCTACTTCCTAGCAGCCAGCTCAATGCTGGTCCTCCTCAGTCAGTCAACACAACGCACTGCCGTCACACAGCACAGGCAGACTGGCTGGCTAACTAAAAATGCTTAAAAAGTTTGTTCCAGATGGTCGGAACAGACACATGTACCATACACATCCCGGGACTATATTTATTCCTTATGATACGATACAGAAAAAGGCGTTCACTTCACGTTTCGTTTCAACACAGAGGACTGGAGTCAATGCCTTTACTGCAGCTTATGGAGGGGATGATGATTACACACAGACGGCGACGAGCTATAGATATTGGATCGTGTCATGATAAACATTATAGGCTACTGTCGCTATTTTCAGCGTCGGCTATTTTTGCAGTTGTCTGCTATTTTCACAACGCACCGCGACGCGTTGTGAGCTTGTAGATCGGCTATTTTCACAACGCACCGCGGCGCGTTGTGAGCTTGTAGATCGGCTATTTTCACAACGCACCACGACGCGTTGTGAGCTTGTAGATCGGCTATTTTCACAACGCACCGCGACGCACTGTGAGCTTGTAGATCGGCTATTTTCACAACGCACCGCAACGCGTTGTTGTGAGCTTGTAGATCGGCTATTTTCAAATAGCTACGGTATAAATTAGGGCTAAACGTTAGCAAATAAATGTACTTAATAGTTACTTTACAGTTTACACCACTGAACTGATGTTTAAAAAGCAATTAAATTGCTCTTCATTAAGGTACAGTATGAGTATGAGCTCAAAGCTATTTATCATAGTGGCATAAAATGAAGGGGGGAAAAAAGACGATATATTCGTCAATCGCCGATTATTTGTCTGACAATTAATCATCTGGAGAAATTCCTAATCGTGACAGCCCTATTAGGACGTCCCACATCTTATCATTTTCAGTGGTTTGCTGCGTTTACGGTATTTAGATGAAAGCGGGAGATACAAAGCGTTTTTTACCTTTTCCACTTTCAAAGGGGTTTTCACTTTGTTACGGTTTCACCCCCCGAAGACACCATTTTCGTCTAAATGACCCCCACAAACGGCTATAAATCATTACGTTTACAGTGAAGCCCGTTTTAATGTAAAAGGGGCCTAAATCCTTCTTCTGAATCGGTGGTTGAGTGGTTCTCAAACCTTTTCATGTCAAGGACCCCCCAAAATTACATGTGTTTGGGCCGCGGACCCCCATCTCAAAATATGTTGTTCCAGGGACCACGCAGAAGCAAATATTTCAAACATACAAATGTTCGCTTTTAAGAAGATATATTCAGAGTGCCGCGCTGAATGGAATAAATGGAATAAAGTCCGGTTCAGCAGCTATGTTGGGGGTGAAGGCATCTTAATGCCTTTCGATGCTGCGTTGGAATGGAATGCACTGAAAGCGTGCACAAAGGCCACAGAACACAGCAGCTGCTGCCACGTGCCACGGCGATATTTCACTGCCATTTAAAAAGGCATCTGTTGTGGACTTTGCTCACAACATGT